>NW_012267220.1:24469179-24649233 GCF_000151885.1 Dipodomys ordii | reverse complement strand
AAAAGCCGGAAGTGGTGCTGTGGCTCAAGTGGTAGAGTGCTAGCCTTGAGCTGAAGAGCTGAGGGACAGTGTCCAGGCCCAGAGTTCAGGCCCCATGACCGGACCCCGCCCCCCACCCCCAAAAAAGAATTACACTAACTTACAACAAAATATACTTTACTAGGTGAGTCAACTATATACATTACTTTCTGCATGTGCTTTGAAAGCTAATACTGACATGAAACACTAGCTAGTACCAACAGTAAGTATTTGAGAAATAGAATCAAAACAAGACATTTGAACACAACCAACCCTGTATTAATTTTCTGCCAAAGCTTGGAGGGATGTCTGCAAAGACTTCATGGTACGTACCATGAAAGAGCATGCGCTCATTGTGATGGTTGTGGTTCTCTTCAGATACTTCCTTTTGTCTGTGACAGAATCGCTCTCTCAACTTCTTGTTGACAACTTTTTGAATCTTTAATAAAGGATGAAAAAAAGAAAGTTAACTATCAATAAGAGGTAAGTTCCTAATTTACTAGGAAAAGTGTTTTACTTAGGTAGGGTCAGTTTTGTTTTCTTGTTTGTTTTACTTAAGTGATAAGAGTCATGTCAGTGGAATTCAGCTACTATTCCTTTTAATGATTTTTACTTATACTTTTTGTTATTCTGTATTTTGGGGTTAATTCTGATGTCTACTGGCATCATTTATATCTGCTAACTCCACTTCATCAAGATTTAATTTTTGGGTAAGCAAACCTATTATTACCATCAAAGCTTTAAAACTTACTCGAATGACATTGTATCTGTTAAAGATGCCACCAGCATTCCCACCATCTCTATGTTCTCGAATAGTACTCTGCATCTGTAGAATAAAATGTTTTAACTTTATATAAATACACTGGTGTATTAATTCTAAAGATATTTCCTCTGTTTCCAATATTTCAAGTTTCCCATATGGTTTCAGTGAATAGCCAAAAACTCAGAATTAGTAAATAGGAGTTCACTAACAAATTGTTTAACAAATTTAGTGACATGAGAAAATAGAGATTAACCAAAGCTCTGAAAAAAAGTGATTTCTATACCATCTCTCTCTCAGGACACCCATACAAATAGTCATCCTATTTTGACTGAAATAATTATGATTCGAGAAATTGGCAGCTGACTTCTGAACCATATGTGAAAATTAAACATATTGTTTAGAAAATAGTTCTAGTAGGATGTGTGCTTACATGAATTTCAAGGAAGTCTCCAGAAAAAAGAAATCTACCCCACATACTGGACAATAAACATATGACGTGTTATAGTTCTAATCTACAGTGGTATAATCTGAAGCACTGTGATGTTCTAACCTACAGTCCTATTTCAATTTTGGCAATATTCTATTACTGTGATCACTAATGGAGACTACTAACAGGCAAGTGATTATAGGAAGTTATAGATGAGCTTATGCTGACTAGAAAACAGGTTTAATAGGAGTCAGAAAATTAAAATTAAAATTTTTGATGTCCATTACCTCTTCTTCTACTGACTGATATTCTTTATCTTCTGGAGCAAGATCTAGCAAAATAGTTCCCTGATTTACACAATGAAAAGTCAAGTAAGGATTGGTTCCTGAAAGAGAAAAAAATAAACATGTAAAATAAAAGTCCATACTACCTTGGCCCTATGTTAGAGGAACTTAATAAATAACTGACATTTTGAGACATACCTTAAACTATTTTCATTTTCAATGTCAAACATAAGAGTGTATTTAACAACTACAACAAAGACAAGAGAATAAATTATGATATTTTAGGGAATTTATTTGATCTATTCTTTCAGAGTACCTTCTACTCAGTAGGTTTTAATAGTATTTGTTGAACTAAACTCATATCATGAATGCCCATGAAAGTATGTCTGACATTAGAGAAATCACAGTGTGTCATGTGTAAAATGTAAGAATTATCCTTTACTAGCTTCAAATGTTCACTAACATGAACTTCCCAGTTAATTTTATGTATGGAGTATAATATACAAATAACTAAGTAGGAATCTAGTTCAAAACCTCCTTTTAAGTCAGACGCTGGTGGCTCCCATCTATAATCCTAGGTACTCAGGAAGGTGAGATTTGAGGATCACTGTTCAAAGCCAGCCTGGGCAGAAAAGTCCATAAGACTCTTATCTCTAATAACTTCCCAGAAAAAGCTGGAAATGGTACTGTGGCTCAAGGGTAGAGTGCTAGCCTTGAGTACAATGAGGCTCAGGGACAGTGCCCAGGACCAGCAAACAAACAAGCAAACAGACACCCCCTTTCAGTTTCACATCATTGCAATTTTCTTAGCTCTGCATATTATCAAGTTGTTTTCCTTATCTTTTCTTGCTTTCCTATAATGAAAAGTATTTCTAAGAGAAATGATAAGCATGAAAGAAAAAGATAAGGGACTTTTGACAACAAAAGAAAAATGGAAAAACAAAACAAAACAAAAACACCTGAGTTAATGGTCAAAAAGAAGGGATAAAGGTTCAATAAGCGGTAAAGAGGTAAGATTATGAAAGCCAGGTTTTAAGTATCTGACTTTATTCCCAAAGCAACAGGATTTTATTGAAGGGTTTGAGCCCAAGAATGCTGGATCACATACTCATTCAAAAGGGTTGGGGTGGTCCGTGTGCAGAAGGCAGGGGAGGGAGGTAATAGCGGAAAACTGCAGATAAGCTGGAAAGTGATGTGATGGTCCTGGAGAGAGGTCATGGTGACTTGGGTTTGGTGAGAGCAACAAGATGGTGGTGTTTAAAAATTCCAGAGAAATGTAGGAGATAAAATGTAGGAACAGAAAGGAGAACTCACAGGTATTTTCAACTGGAGAAGTATGTTGCCAGTAACTGAGATAAGAAGGCAGAAGGTACTCTATCAGTTACATGTTGGGCTTTGGGGCCAGATTGTCTGAGCTAGAATGCCAGCCTTGACATTTATCTTGCATTGTTAACATACTTTTTTTTCTGCCAGCTTACCTTGTTGTCCACCTAAAAGTCTTTCTACTCCTTTGATTAATTTGTGGCGATGTCCATATGCGTTGATCCCTATTTCTTTCAACTCTTCATGACCCATGTCAGCCAAAACATCTAGTGTAATCTGAAAAATGAAAGTAAAAATTAGTTGCTAAATCTGTAGCAGTTCCTCAGGGAATGAAGGTATTTCCACTTGCCTATAATGTTAAGATTCCATACAAATACAACTCTTTTGTTTCCTTTATGAGCAGGACTTTATAGCTTTCCTTTCATTGCTTTAATTATCAAGTCTTTAGCTTAACAAAAATACATCTTAATTTGCTATAACTGATGTGGAATTAAAAAAGGAGCAGTATTATAGAAATATAAATGATCATTGTTGCATTTCCTTCACATTACTGAGTTCTACCATCTTTTACCTGCCTTAAGATAGATAAGACATGGATAACTCGTAAAACGGGGAAATCACAGATTCCACAGTCCAGGAGGCAGTAGAAATAAATAGTAGAGAAAAGGGAAAAGTAATTGGTATTGTGATTGGTATAACTAAACAGAATATGGTAAGCAGATTTTAGGTAAAGATAAGAAAATTCTCTGTGTCAGGAATATTCAAGCCAGGAATATGCTGCTTAGAAAGTAATGAAATGAGTGGGGCGCTGGTGGCTCACCCCTGTAATCCTAGCTACACCCCTGTAATTCTAGCTAATCAGGAGGCTGAGATCTGAGGATCATGGTTCAAAGCCAGTCCAGGCAGGAAAGTCCATGAGACTCTTATCTTCAATAAACCACTAGAAAATGGGAAGTGGTGCTGTGGCTCAAGCAGTAGAGCACTCGACTTGAGCTGAAGAGCTGAAGAATAGCACTCAAGCCCAGAGTTCAAGACCCATGGCCGACAAAAAACAAACAAACAAGAAAAAACAAAACAAAAAAAGAAAGTAATGAAATGTGGATTTGAAGTACTGAATGTGATTTCAGACCCTGTGATAAAGAAGCTATATCAGGAATTCCAATTAGGACAAGAGAGGAAGTAATTTATAAGCTCTCAAATTCTCAGATTTATCAATCTGGGCTGAAAAACACACATTTTATTTTTGCACGAAATAGCGTTTTTATTTTTGCTTATTCATCCCTGTACACGGAGATAATTAGTTGGCTCCATTAATACCTTTGTGAATGAAAGTAACTGTGACTCTAGCACCACCAAGTGGCAGTGTTCTGATTTCATGAGATGAGATCTTGGGCAGCCACACACCTGTCATTTTCAGCCCACAAGAGGCTTGTTCTGTGACAATACAATACAAACACTGGTCTACAAGACTGGCCTTTCATTTTCTTTCTTTGGAAAAGAAAGAGTAATCTTTTTTAAAAACAGACATTCATGTAAGATTCTAAACCATATCCATAGCCTTTTCTACTTTTCTACTTATATAAAATACTTTTTTGAAAAACCTGAGAACTAAGATATAGGGCTCTGCTGATTTTTATCGTCAGAGTGAAATTTTTAAGTCTGATCATCTCAGTGCAATGAACATACATTGTTCATTCTCTGAAGTAATTTACTATATTGCTGCTAAGTGGCTATTTAAGAAATAATTGCTCTATTGGACAAAATGGGCAATTCACTTGAAATCGCTCAAAGGAAGTTTTCAGTAGAGCTTTCAAAAAACACCAATCTGAAACACACATCTCTGAAACAGAATAGGATATTTCACAAAATAGGAGCCTTTATTATTTTTGGCTACATGTGATTTTAATAAAGATTATGAACCACATTATCAATAATATCCTTTCTTCTTCTAAATATTCTGTCACTTTAAGTAAAGTTGGCATAGAAATGGGATCTCATATTTATGCAACAACTACAACTCAGACACCTCAACCTTCTCTGAAGTGACATTCAGTATTTATCTAACACAAGTAGTGGGCCAGGATCAGAACTCTCTCTCTCTCCTTTCTCTCTCTATTTTCTTTTTTAGTCTCTCAATCATAAAAAAAAAAATAAAACCCAGACCTAACTATCACTACGGCCACCCAAAATACTCTGACAAATAGACATGAGGCCACTTACTTTAGAAAGCTAGGCTGAGGGTAGATCTCTTAGTCTACAATGGCTTTAAGTATCTGTGTTTGGACTGAAGTGCTGCTCTTGAGTATTGACAAGGGAACAGATTTCAATCCAGACAGAAGTCCCTAAACTTATTGATACATTCCTAACAAATACAATGCAGTTGAAGCAATGGGATATAATTCTTAGATCATGGTGCGTATCTTGGGCTCTCACTCTTGTGGAGGGCTCAGCTGGGGGAAGCTGGCTACAGAGAGAGCATGACTGCCACTTCTTACATTCACACCTTGTGTGAGCCCCTTCTTCTGGAGTGCAGGATGGCCTACTGACTTGTTTCTACCCAAGAATAATATAGCTATGGTGACAGGGTGTTGATTGGAAGATCCTTTTTTCCTCCTTGTGGAGTTTGATAAAATAAGATGCCCATTAGAGAGGCTAATGTGGTAAGGACTGAGGCCTGAAAAGATCTGCATTTGCCAAGAACCATATAAATCTGGAAGGGGATCATTTTTTCAGCTGAGACTTCAGAATGAGATTCCAGCCCTAGCTGATATTTTACTGCAACCTTATGACACAACTACACATCCTGCTCCACAAAATGTGTGTTGTTTTAAGCTGCTAGGTTTGTGGCCATTTTTTCAACAGCAACAGACAGCCAATATACATGGCATAACGCTATTCAACCACTGTGAGTGACCTTGGAAGTGGATCTCCACCAGTTAGATGAGCCTTCAGATGAGACTGCAAGACTTGGCTGACAGCTTTGACAGTAACTTCACGAGAGATCTTAAACCAGAGACAACCAACTAAGCCAGGCCTGCATTCTTATCCACAGAATCTGAGATAATAAATTATGGTTATTTTAAGCTATTAAGTTTTGGAGTAGTTTTTCTCATACTGCAGTAGATATACTAATATGTCCGTGCTATCGTTTTGTGTGTGGTGAGCCTCAGAGTATCATGATTTCTCACTCAGCTTGCTTGCTCAGAGCTGGCACTCTATTACTTTGAGTTATGCCTCTAGTCCAGCTTTTTACTAGCTAATTAGAAATGAATATTGTGGCCTTTTCTGCCCATAGTCCTTGGATCTTAGTCTCTTGATCAGTTAGGATTTCATGTGTGAGGCACCTCTGCCCAGCCATTTTGACATTTATCCAATTTGATGCTCACAGTCCCACAGAAAGAATAAACATGAAAATAACCAAAAGGAAAAAAAAGAAATCATTCATTAGGATATTGGCTAAAGGATAGAAGGAATCAAAAATATTTGGAATCTTGAAAAAGAAAGAATGGCCCAACTTTACCTGCAACTGAATACAAACGTATTACTGCAGTTCCACCAAGCCATTTATCATCTCTCTAGCCAATATTCATTATGTACTTGCTATCCATCAAATATACCAATGAAAGTTCTACTAGAGCCTTATGAGGAAACTGAGGCTAAGAAAAGTCATAAAAACCTCAGAAGGCCAGGGATATAGGTGAGTGGTAGAGTAGTTGCTTAGAATGTCAGAGGCCCTGGTTTTAATTCGCAGCACCGGCTGTGGAAAGTACAAGATATTAAAATATAATATAGCTCAACAAATGTCAAAAGTCATGATATATAACTTGATCCTTTTTCTTCCTTTCCTTCCTTCCTTCCTTCCTTCCTTCCTTCCTTCCTTCCTTCCTTCCTTCCTTCCTTCCTTCCTTCCTTCCTTCCCTTTTCCCCAGTTCTGAAGCTTGAACTCAATGCTTTTACTCTCTCCCTCACTCAGCTTGTTGCTCACAGCTGGTACTCTACTACATTTCCAACCTAGCTTTTGGCTGGTTAACTGGAGATGGAATTTCATGGATTTTTTTTTTTTTTGCCTGAACTGGTTTCGATTCTTAATCCTCCAGATCTCAGCTTTCTGAGTAGTTAAGATTATAGACCTTATATTTATTCATATTTATTAAAAGGGGTGACTAGAAACCTGAAATAACAATTTTAAATTCAGTTGCTTTGAGTTATATGGTGTCCAATTCGTTCTCATATTTAATAGGCACTACCACTGGAAGAAAAGCTACAGAATTTAGTTTTGTTTTCATTCATTTACAGCTCTCTAAAATATGAGAAATATTATTTTGAAAATCATGCTTTTAAACTATAGTAACTCACTTTATTTTAAACCTTAACTTAGGTTTATCCAGAAAATCAAATTTGTTGGGCTAATTATTTATATCTAGCACACATTAAGATATAACTATCATCTTTAGAATAAAGATCATTTGTATGTGAACTAAAATCATCCTTCATATAAAGCAAATGTCACTTCTTCTAGAGAGTTGCCTCGTTTCTGAAATCTGTCCATTTTACCTGGGATGGGAAGAGAAAATTAGCATTATAAAAGAAAAGGGGCTGAAGTAACGTTAATACTACATTTAATCAATTATAAGGGATTTGGGTAACATTGTTTGATACAAAGCTTAGTTAAATATCTATATGAAACAATACAATTTAGTTCAAAGACTTCTGAGAGTAAGTGTGGAAGTTGAAATTATGATAGTCTGAAAGATAATTTCTTGGGACCAGAAACTAAACAACGTTCCCACTCTATTGGGAGAGAGGTATCCATGAATAGAAACAAAAGGCAGGAAGATATTATAAAGTGTCTTCCCTTGGCCTCAGCTAAGCAGACAGGAATTAAGTCAGGCATGCACCTTTACTGCTCTCAGCTATATAACTATTGTGACCATCATTACTTATTACTGACTTGCTTCAATATGTTAATGTAAGAAAGAATTAACTACATCTGTTCCGTTATTACGAAGGCTAGATAAATAACATCTACAATTGAAATAAAAATAAACTTGATTACTTGACAATTGGACCAGAAGATCAGTTTCAAATAGATCAATATAAACAAAGACAATATCATTAGTCTGGAGGAAAGGAACAGCATTAGGTAATATACATTAAGTGTAGCAGTCAATATATTGACCAAAAAAAGAACATAGGAATTATTTTGGCCAAAAGAAAATCAATGGAACACTGATTTATTTGGAACAAATTTGCAGTGAAAAGGAAAACCATGAAACTGATTGAGAAAACAACCACAAAAGGATAAGCTGTCAGAAGGACTGATGGAAAACTGATCTATTAAAGTATTAAAATCAATAAAGTGAGGTAAACATGCTACTGGAAGTCAGTTGCTCATGAAGAATATACAATGAAAAGTTAGGAATAAAAAAAGGCTGTAAATCATAATGTAAACCAACTGAAATAGATTCTAAAATTCTATGAAAAAACTGGTCTTTATTGAATGATGATATGTGTGACTTTCACAATTTGGAACAAAGGGCTAAGGTGGTTAATGTAGCCAGAGCAGGAGTAATGCTTTATATAACCAAATCCTTCAGGGAAGAAATAACTTATATAACTTACTGTTTATAATATTCTCATAAAAATCTATAATACAGAAGATGAATTAAATGATAGGAAGAGGAAATTGTTTCTATATAGTCTTCACCAGTAAAGAAAAAGACTTCTTGCCTCACTGAAGCATGTTTTAAAAATTGGCAAATGAAACCATAATATGACAAAGAATTTTAACCTCCAGATATTTATAAGCATTGTAGTTTAACAGGTAATGGAAATAAGAGGTTCAATGTCTTTTAACCCAGTTTCACACAGCTGGTAAGAGGGAAAAAAATAAACCAGAAGTGGGCATAGGTCAGTGAAAAATTTGAAAACTATGTCTCATAAAGAATTTTTTTCCCGTGCCAATCCTGGGGCTTGAACTCATGGCCTGGGTGCTGTTCCTTAACTTTTATGCTCAGATAGTGCTTCATTACTTGTGCCACAGCTCCACTTTTGGATTTTTTGGTGGTTAACTGGAGGTGAGCATCTCAGACTTTCCTGCCTGGGCTGGTTATGAACTGAATAACAAAGACCATTAACTGCTACAGGATTTGGGGGAGAAGTATAAAATACTAGGCTCCCCGGGCTTCAATAGAAATGTGATATAGGTTTAAAAATAGCTGCCAATGGGGCTGGGAAGGTGGCTCAGTGGTAGAGCGCTAGCCTTGCATGCCTGAAGCCCTGGGTTCGATTCCTCAGCACCACATAAGCAAAAAGAAAAAAAAAGCCGGAAGTGGTGTGTGGCTCAAGTGGTAGAGCACTAGCCTTGAGCTAAAGAGCTGAGGGACAGTGCCCAGGCTCAGAGTTCAGGCCCCACAACCGGACCCAAAAAAAAAAAAAAATAGCTGCCAAGAAGAGAAGAAATAATAGGTGGCAATAAATAAGTTAAAACTGAATTTAAAAGATGCAAACACAGTTTTAAAAAGTTTACCTGTTCTGTTTCAAAGATATCCCGCAGGTGTTCAAGGCCAAGTGTTTTTAGGAACTGGCTGATATTCATGTCAAGACCCGCAACTAAAATAGAAAAATTAAGGTTTCTTAGAATTTATGAAGCTAAAGGAAACTTCAGTATCTAGTTTAAGCCATATATCCTGACACCTCTGGTTGGATGTATAGAAGATTTTACATAGTATGAAGTAGAATATAAAAGTTTTCTGTAAATTCTTTAAGGTACTCTGAGTTTGGTTGAGAAGTGAAAGCAGAGTGTTTTATCACATATGTAATACTTATATTAATTCTAATAATATAGGTGGAATACAGAAGTAAAATGAAAAAGTACATATGTAGAGACTATAATACAGTATTAATTCTCACATAATAAAATATATTTTATTATAGGATAAAATGGAGGATAGTTTACTATTTTTAATGAATTAAATATATAAATGTCCCAGCTCTTATTTTAGCTTTCATTCCTTAAATAACTTGTTTGAGTTTTCTGTCTGAATTTCAGTACTAAGACCTACTCATTCAACAATGGTTGGAAACTCGGGTATACATTACTAAGAACTTTTTATGGAGTGTTCTTTGTTTGTTTGTGTTTTTGAGACTGAGTTTTATCAGGTAGCTCAAATTGGCTTTGAGCTGTGATCCTCCTCAAACCCCACATGAAATATTTCTTACAACATGTTATAAGTGTGAAAATTTACAGGATATCTATAAATGAAGTATTCAGTAAGATACAGACAAGCATTCACAGGAATTCCTACCTTCTCCTTCCTTCCTTTCTGTTCCGGCTGCACCATCCCCTGCATTGGAGGCCCCTCCCACTGCCAGCTCTGCTAAAGGGCCAGTTAGGTTATCTATGCTGCTGGCAGCAGAGAGGCAGGAGGGAGTGGATGCTGGTGAGATGAGAGAGGCGCTCACTACAGTCGCCTGAGGTTTAAAACAGGTAGGTAAGGCCTCTGGGGGCATGGCATCTATCAGCAATGCTCGGATATCGTCAGCCTAAAAATAATAATAATCAAACACAAAAATATAAGGTTATAATTTTTTTAACTAAGTAGCCATTTTTGTGATTGTTTTTCTTTAATGATTAAAAATGGTTAAACATGGTTATTGGTGTATATTAGTGGAATGAGTGCGGTAGTAAGAAAAATATAAGACGTGGCTGGGGCAGGAAAGAGGGCTTGGTGAATGTCTGTCAATCTAGAAATTAGGCACTTGTTACGGATGACTAAAGGAAGGGGAGTTTGGTTCTGTGTAGATTTTTGCCAATATTGGCACAGGAAAACATGAACCTAATGTACTTGCAGATGTGGCTAGGATTTCTATAAAGAACTCTGCCAAATGAACTGGCTGGTTTATCTGCCCCTGATAAAGTACAGGAATGAACTGTAACTGTTTAGTTCACTTTAAATAAGTATATTAATCTACAATTTGCTAGGTTGGAAAATAAAATTATCCGGTATTCCAGCTTTTCCCCCGTAACAGTTTCATTAAGTAAGAAATAGCCTCACAAAGACCAAATCCAGAGTTTTGTCAATGAAACATGGCTTCAGAGAAAGTCAGTTAATATCAGCCACCCACAGAAGGTATAAGGTATTTTACTAAATAGAATTCTTTAAGGATACATGCTAGAATGCTTTCCTAAGATTCATGTTTCCCATTCTCACAAACTAAGTGGGCAGAATAGTTAGAATAGTTAACTTCTACTTTAACAGTTTTAAACAACATAAGAAATATGAACTTCATGTATTCTTATTCTAAGCAAAGTTAAGTCTGATGGAAGGTAAACCTTCTTAGACCTAGGATGTATCTCTAAAGTTATAAGGAGGATTGCCAAAAATCTGAAATGAAGACTTACGGTTGCCAAATCTAAAGGTGTCTGACCTTCTTGGTTCTTCATAGTTGGATCTGCACCATGTGCTAGGAGTAGGGCACATAACTGTGTCCTTCCTTTTTGGGCTGCTTCATGAAGAGGAGTAAATGCCCACTTATCGGTTGCATTTACACATGTATTGTATTTGATTAGTAAAGCAGCTATGTCAACATGCTGAGAAAAACAAGAAAATGTAAATAGTTAGGCATAAGTCTACCTGGTAAAGTTCCATCATGTATCTTGTTTCTACTAACAACTTACTCTATACCCGTATTTCATGCCTCTACCTATATTTTGGACTTTTTTTTTGCTTCCTCAAAGGAAGCAAGTTTCAGTTATTCTTTTATATTGTAATTCTGCGCGTAACTTTTTTCTAGTCTTCTAACATATTCAGTTTTATTTTAAAAACACATAAAATGAACCTGCTCAGGTTGTCAGGTCTTCTATTAATGGTTCAATCCACTGGTTCTCTTTTAATATTCATATTTGTCTTCTAACCTGCTATAATCAGATTTAGTTATTAAGATGCTAATTGCAAAGATTCTGTCTTTTTTCCAGCCTTTGGGAAAGTAGCATAATAAAATTAAATTTTATAAAAAAAATTAGTTTGCAGTGTTAAAAATGATTTAGAGAAGAAAAAGTGAGTGGAATGAGGTGATGAGACCCTAAGTCAAAAATGATAATAAAGAGCTAAGTTCAGATGTTTTTGGACCCAGTATTCACTGGTGGCTCACACCTGTAATCTAGCTATTTAGGAGGCTGAGATCTGAGGATTGCAGTTCTAAGGCGGCCTATATAAGAAAGTCTGTGAGACTCCCATCTCTAATCACCAAAAAACTAGAAGTGAAGCTGAAGTTCAAAGTGGCAGAGAGTTAGCCTTGAGTAAAAAAGCTCAGGGACAGCCGGGCACAGGTGGCTCACGCCTGTAATTCTAGCTACCCAGGAGGCTGAGATCTGATGATCGCGGTTCAAAGTCAGCCCAGGCATGAAAGTCTGTGAGACTCTATCTCCAGTAAACCACTAGAAAACCAGAAGTGGCGCTGTGGCTCAAGTGGTAGAGCGCTCTCCTTGAGCTGAAGAGTGCAGGGACAGCGCCCAAGCCCAGAGTTCAAGCCCCATGACTGACTAAAAAAAAAAAAAAAAAAAAAGCTCAGGGACAGTGGCCTAGACCCTGAGTTCAAGAAAAAAAAAAAAAAAGTTTTGAAAGAGGGAAAAAGGGGGTTTAGAAAAACATTCACTACAAAAAAAAGCACGTGAAAAGTCAGATAACTATGGTGGTGGGGGAGTTTACAGAAGATTAAAAAATAAAAGACTACAAGAAACTAGGTAGAAAGGAAAATGTAAGAAAGGTTAAGACTCTCTTGTAGTATATGGCTTTTGAAGTAAAGTATGAATGCAATGATACTCTGTAACTAGTTTGGTGGAAAACACTGGAACACAGAGGAGAGGCCATCACTTATTTATTGGCTTACCCTCTCCTACCCACTCACCCAACAACACTAAACACTAGCTGAATATCCAGTAGGGTCCTAAAATTTAGGATAAGGAACTCTGGGGTACTGCACTAACAGTAACTAACTATATGACAAATATGCACTAACTATATGACAAATGAGCTCAGTAAGAAGTGTACTACAGAAAAACTATTATAAGGGAGATAAAGTCTACTAACATCACTATTTTGGAAAAGGAGAATAGACAAAAGGGGTAATAAGTACAGAAAAATTTTTAATGAAGAAAGCTCCTAATGTGGCCGGGTGCCAGCTGGCTCATGCTTATAATCCTTGCTATTCAGAAAGCTGAGATTTGAAGATCAAGGTTCAAAGCCAGCCCAGGCAGGAAAGTCTCTGTGCGACTCATCTCCACTTAATCAGCAGAAAACTGGAAATGGTGCGGTGGCTCACAGTGGTAGAACACTAGCCTGGACGTTCAAGCCACATAACCAACAAAAAGAAAAAAAAATTTTAATAGGCACATGAAACATTGATTCAACAATTAAGGCTTTTTTGTTTTGGTTCTGGTACTGGGCTTGAGCTCAGGCTCTCTTGCTTAGCTTTTCTACTCATTTTACCACTTGAGTTACACCTCTGTTTCTAGCTTTTTGCTGGTTATTAGAAGTAAGAAGAGTCCCTTGGTTTGTCTGCCATGGCTGGCTTCAAGTCTTGGTCCTCAGATCTCAGCCTCCTGAGTGGCTAGGATTATAGGAGTAAGCTATTGGTATTCAGCTAACAATTAGATTATAAATAATATTAAGAATAATTTTTTATTTTGAAAACATTTAGAACTATTAGATTGGCAAAATAGTAATCATTTAGTACTTCTGAGATCCATTTCAGATTTTGGGTGCTTGACACCTTTTGGATACTGGTCACTTTTAATAATTCAGAAGCACACATTTTCTGCTGAGAGTTCCTTTTAACTCATGCTTCTGCTTAACTATATTATACTGAACTCTTTGGACTGATGTGAAAATGGGATAACATGGAGAGGAAAAAGAAAGATCCCAAGATAAAGGGTCTCTTGAAGATATACTGACTTTGAAAAAGAATAAGTTCTTTTCCTGAAACAGTATTAAAGGTTTTTAGGAAAGTACAATAATTACTGATTTCATGAATTTCAATTTTGAAGAACAAAAGGAAGAAAATTTATCTTATATTAAAGTATAGGTGAGTTATCTCCTAAAAAAAATGTTTCCTACAGCTGGTAATGTATGGCCAAAAGGGGGAAAAAAGGCAGTACACTCAAACTAGCACTTTATGATCCTTTTTGGGTCTTTGATAATTACAAAATTAACTTTAAACTTTACAACATGAAAGATGGAAACAGTGGTCCCATCTATCAAAATAAAACCTAGTAATTTATCTCTCTTATTCAATGAATGTGTGTGGGAAAGACCAATTTTTGCTCAGCAAATCCAAAAATATGGAGTAATTTCAATCTTCTCCTAAGTGAGGTTATAAGCTCTTACTGTGCTTCTCTATTTCTATGTTCACTCTAATAATAATATTATTTAGTAGACTAATTTGCCTGGACTTCTAAAATTAGATATTCCAAGGAAAATTATGAGTTTGTTTATGTACATGCATATAAAATGAGTTATGTATTATTAAACTTTCTTTATGTTGAATTTGTAGCCTTTGCTTAGAGAAATCAATTACATGTTTGTTGAATCTGCTGACAAACATCTGAAAGAGCAATGGACAGGAAGGAATTTATCACTATTCAAGTACACTAAAAACAATTCTTAAGCTAAGCCCTTTAATTGTTTTAAGTAGCTATACCACTGGAACAAAAATAGTAACTGAAAATTAAGACCCACAAATGCAATAAATATGCTGCAGCTCAGCTCTCGTCACTTTCTAACACCAAAATATCGAACTGGAAGATCTAGAAAAGGAACTCAACTTGGTTGGAATGTTTCTAGGAGAAAAAGTCAACAGTGTTTTGGAATCCAACTGCAATAGAAATGCTTTAAATGACAATACAACATAAAAAGACTGAAATGCTTTAATTAAATTTTGGAAAGGTGGGAAGGATAGGAAGAAGTGTCTAGACTCCAGCTAAAGCTACTTAAACTGAGCACTGGTGGCTCATGACTATAACCCTAGCTACTCAGAGGATTAGATCAGAAGATTGAGGTTCAAAGCCAGCCCAGGTGAGACTCTTATCTCCAATTAACCACGAAAAAGCCAGAAGTAGAGTTGTGGGCTCAAGTGGCAGAGTGCCAGCCTTAAACAAAAAAGCTAAGGAACGATGCCCAGGCCAACTTTAAGATAACACACAGTCTTTGTTTTGAAGTCATAAGATCCCTCACATATTTTTTTAGGGGAAATATTGGAAAATTTAAAAAAAATTGAGAGAAAGCTAACCAACTGATTGACATGCATTGTGGTGAAAGATGTGAGAGATAAGTCAATATTTTACATTTATTTAATAGCAAAGAAATGAACTGTCCTATGGAAGTGTACATTAAAAAACGCAAGGCAAACTAGGTGCCAGAAGCTCATGCCTGTAATCCTTGTTACTTAGAAGACTGAAATCTGCAGGATTGTGGTTCAAAGCTAGCCTGGTAATCCATTAGAACCTATCTCCAAAATAGTCAGGTTGGAGGTGTGGCTCAAGTAGTAGAATGCTAGCAGTGAGCAAGAAAACCCAGCAAACATGAGGTCCTGAGTTCAAGCTCTGCTAAAGGAGTAAAAAAGCCACACAAAGCATTATACTAAACAGAATAAGATACACTGCCATTAGTATAAACTTTCATGAACCTTGTAAAGCTTCTTAAAAGTGTATGTTTGCTCTCCACTTGGAAAAACTGACATAGCAATCCTTTTTTATATAGAAGATAGGTAAAGATACACAGCCCAAGCTCTCCAGGGTAAAAATGTTAACAATGTACTGAAGAATAATCACCAATACATAAATGCATAACTAAATAATTATGTGTTTTGAGACATCTCATTTTATTATTTTTATCTCCAGGCTAATCATTTAATCTGTGTCTACTTAATTGTGATGTTGAGCTGGTCAAACATTGGTTTGTCCTTAAAACTATGATAGTACAGGAGTGCATGCAGCCCTTATTCTGACTGGCTCAGTACAGGGACTTCAGGAAGTAAGTTTTCTTATAACAAGAGTGGTATCTTTCAGTTTACAGTGCCCATAGTTTACAGAATATACTTCACACATGTACTGACTCATGGAATCATTCTTCCCCCTCTAGGGAGTGATGGAGACTAAAAGAAAAAGGATAGGACACAGAAGACAATATGGGGGGACTTACTGTAGTTTACAGTTAAGAGTGTCATATGAGCTTCATTAGAGCAGATCATTCTACTGCTACAACCTACCCTTACAGAAGATGAAAGATTATGATTTATCTCCAAATGATCCCATTAGCTTTTTAAGGGTGTATTAACACACCTTTAATAGAAACTTAGAAAGGGATTAGTAAAATACAATATGGAGGGAAGGACCATGCTAAATGTTGAAAATGAGACACCAAATGGTATACATGTATACTTACAACTTAAAGATAAAAGGATTATACATAAAGAATATGTAGTGCACTAGTAACAGGTATTTGCATAACAGATATACAGTGGAAATAGCTGTTGCACAATGAAAATGGGAATTTATGTGAAGGAATACTAAAATGAAATTCTGAAAATGTTAAAAAATCACCTCTGGAAAGAAAAAATTCAATACTATAATTTTAGTATACAAGTTTGTGTATAATTTGTTATGTGTGTAATTTTAGTATACATGTTTGTGTATGTGTGTATGAATATATACTTATATATAAGCATATATAAGCATATATAAGTATATATTCATACACACACATATATAGCTATATAATAGCATAATCTTCAATTAGTTTATACCATGCTTGGAAATAAAATTTCTTTTCTGTTTATTCAACTGAAGTGGAATATTAGTCAAGATTGGTCTTCGCATAATGGGCTGAGAAAGATGTGGATACTGTGAAGAGCAAGGGAGAAGAGTATGAAGGGAAAATATGAAGATCAAGGTGGTAGGTTTGGATTTTATTTATAATTTATCAGGGCTTTGAAAATCTAAGAAGCATCCTCTCTTCAACAGAGAATCCAACTGTGAGGCCACCTGGCATCTGTGGATTTGTATAGTCAAACAGTGATATGAGGAAGAACAGACAAGCACAGAAACACTTCTTACTTCTACTGCAGCAAGGAGAAGGCTGTAATGACTGACAGTCTGTTCTGACAAATGGTACCTAGGCATAATAATATATTCTTCTTCTAGTTGATGTTTATAGTTACAGTGTTTGAAAAGATTATTCTGGACTCTTTTTTTTTTTGGTTGGTCGTGGGGCTTGAACTCTGGGCACTGTCCTTACGCTCTTCAGCTCAAGGCAAGCGCTCTACTGCTTGAGCCACAGCGCCACTTCTGGTTTTCTAGTGGTTTATTGGAGATAAGGTCTCGTGGACTTTCCTGCCTGAGCTGGCTTTGAACTGTGATCTTCAGATCTCAGCCTCTCGCCGGTGGCATGAACCACCGGCGCCCAGCCTATTCTGGACTCTTAACTGTGGATTTTACTTCATCTGAACACTATCAAATTCTATATCCACTACTCAACCACTTGCTTGAATATTTAAGATGCTAAATAACATAAACAAGCGTAAGAGTCCCCTGGCTTTTATAGTTTCTAAAGTTTACTTCAGGTAGAGTTGAAAGTATTTTATTTGTGTCTACAAATATCAGATAATGTAGAGAATGCAAAAAAGTTTTAAAAAGCATAGCTGTTGGATAAATGTAGTTAAATTTAACTGGAATGAGATGACCAAGATTGATATAAAATTAGAGACGCCCTGAATAATGCTGTTGGCTAGATATCTGGTCCTTAAGAGTGTATACATTCAATAGAGCAGGAAATGCCACCAATTCTTGATTTTAACTTGAACTCACCCCATAAGATGCAGCATTATGAAGAGGAATTAAACCACCTTTGTCCTGGGCATTTACATCTGCTCCATGTTCTAGAAGATATTCAGCTACTTCCAGGTTATTATAGCCCGCTATTGAGAGTAAATATGACAAACAGAATAAGAGGAAAAAAATTAAATATTCATAGATAACGACCAGAAAACTTTAAAATTTTCACTTTAAAAGCTAATACTACTCTCAGATAAAAGCCTTCAAAAGGAAACTGAACAAAACATGTCAATGAGCAGCTTGGCACCAGTATTATCCTCAGTGCCTAGTGTTTCTCTCAGCTTTTGGTGAGTGGTTATTTAAGGCAGGAAGGTGAGATCTGTAAGCAACCTGGTGCTTACCTGCCAGATGCAGCGGAGTGGAATTCCTGCCCTGGGTGTCTCTGCAGTTGATATTCTCTGGTGTACAAAGTTTCTGCACTCTTGCCAGGCAGCCCTTCTTGGCAGCATCCAACAAGGCAGCATCCCCTCTCAGCAAGTCTTGAATGTCTGTGTCTCCTTCTTTGACCAAATCTAGAGGTGTATTTCCATCTCTGTTTTTTTTAGTTGGATCTGCTCCATGCTACAAAAGAGGAAAACCAAATAGAATGTGTACTTTCTGTAAGGAGGTAGGAAGGCAGTGAACAGGGATACATTTATGGATTTCACTTACAACCTATCTTTATATACCTGGAAAGATATATATATATATATGTTCTTTATGCATCTTGTAAAAGAAAAACATCATCTTGCATTGTTATATAAATTCTTAATTTAAGTTACTATTTAATGGTGAAGGACGGTGAGTTATCTCTTACCTTCACATAATACACTTTTTCCTTTAATTATAGAAGGATATTCCAAGGTATTACAATAAAGAAGAAAGAATAAGAAGACACAGATGCAAAAAGTATCTAAAAGGTCACTGGTAAGACAAATATACTTCAAATTATTTTTTATATTTTCATTAAGTCTTAACAACTACCACAATATTAGGGATAAATGCATTAAAATTACCTTGACTTTAAAAAGTTTAATTACTTATACCTATGAAATAAACAAAAATCAATGATTTTTACTAAAGGCCTGATACAGATTGCTGCCCTACTGTAGAAATTAAGAATAATTCAAGCTAGACAACAGAGTTGTAATGACCTGGAAGTTATTCCACACCAACTATTGCCACATATACTGAGTTTCAAGACTCATGCCCTTTTCTGAAAATAGACCATATAAATGTATATATGGTCATTTTTCCTATGGCTCTTAACTTAAAAATATGTAATTATTGATTATTATTAGGTTCACAAATTACTACTTCTACTATGTCACATATATTCCCCAAATCTATTTATCTATTTAAAAATTTTGTTCAGAGATCGTGTGTGTGTGTGCGCGTGCACGCGCGTGCGCTGGGGCCTGAACTCTGGGCCTTTTCTGCTAGATAAGCACTCTACTACTGAACTACCTCTTTAACCTAGATAGACAAACATAGATATCTATGTTTGATAATGAGTTAACAATAATAAAATAACAGGAAAAAGACCAACTAGAGTGAAGAACTTGTTACTCCTTGTACCATTTTGTTCTTCTATTAATATTATATATACTAGACAAGCAATGCAAACTGAATCAAAACCCACTGTGATGAAATAACACTAATCAAATCCACTTAGAAATACATTACAGATGCTACTCAGACAGGAAATGGAAATAATCTCTATACTGCTTATTATTTTTAAGACAAATACACTGATTTGATTTCAAGTAACAACCAAAACCCAGACGATTACTTTATAATTTTGAAAGTCTAAACTACATACTTTTAGGAGGAGCTTGCAGATTTCATATTTTCCTTTGGCTGCTGCTTCATGGAGCGGGGTAAATTTCCACAAGTCGGCCACATTGACAGATGCCCCATGCCTCACTAAGAGCTCAGCGACCTCATAGTGCCCATAGGAACAGGCATTGTGGAGGGGCACCAAGCCACTAAACACAACAAACAAATCTTTGAGTCAAAACAATTGTCTTAAAAGTGATACTTTTTGTAGAATTTAGCTGTGCTCAGTACTCAGTCAAAAAAAAGTAATTTTCATTTGGTCTTTTAAGATATAATCAGCCACCTTTTTGTTTTGTTTTGTTTTGTTGGTCGTGGGGCATAACTCTGGGCTTGGGTGCTGTCCCTCAGCTCTTCAGCTCAAGGCAAGTGCTCTACAGCTTGAGCCACAGCGCCACTTCCGGTTTTCTAGTGGCTTATTGGAGATAAGAGTCTCATGGACTTTCCTGCCCAGGCTGGCTTTGAATTGCGATCCTCAGATCTCAGCCTCCTGAGTAGCTAGGATTACAGGCATGAGCCACCAGCGCCCGGCTTAATCAGCCACTTTTAATGAAGGTTAATAATTTTTTTTAATGGTCCTTTAAATGTCAGGGCTTTTCTTCTGTTTCCTGGGAGTGGATATACATGTCACAGCAATCATTAGCATTAAAGTACATATGGGAAGATACTTCCAAAATAAAATTCCAGGACAATATTTAACCCAGATTTTAAAATATAAAAATTGATGCCAACTTTATAAATCCATAACTAGTTATCAATGTGGCTTCACCATCTTTCACATCTTTTACATCTTTCACATCTTTTGGGATTTTACTAATAAAAATTGTAGCTGGGTGTGGCCTATAAGCCCACATTTGGAGGCTGAGGCTAGATTTCCAAGTTTGAGGCTAAGCTTGAATACACAGTGACAGAGAAAGAAAATGAGAATTGCATACTTAACTTCTAAGACACACAATGAAATTCTACTTACTTGAGCAGGTTCTAGTTTTAGGGTATTTTCCCCCGTTTTTACAAATTTTATTTCATTTTTGGCAATGCTGACTGAATCAGGGCCTTGTATTTATTAGGCAAACAATCTACCAACTGAGCTTTTTCCCCAGCCTTTGCTTCTGAATATTTTCATTAGTAATGATCTGTTGATGTTTCCAAGATTAACGGTTTAGATATTGAGGTGCTACACAGTGAAAATCTGCAACACAGTGATTCTGATATTCACAAGGGAAAACAATGATGAAGTTTTTTCTTTTTTTTTAATGTTTGGCAGAACTCAAAATTGAACTCAGAGCCTCATGCATGCTAGGCAAGTGCTCTATGATCCGAACTATAAATTTGTTCAAAGATTTTACAGAGCTAGTAGGGTGTGGATTCTTCTGTTTTGGTGGTAGTGGTGGTGGTACGGGGTAGGTGGTGGTTGCGGTTTGAGATCAGTCTTGTACTTACTAGACAAGTACACACTACTTGAGCTGTCTGTAGCTCAATAACAAAGATAAGAAACTTTTTTATTTCCTTAACTTACTAGCAAAGTTATTTTGAGGTAAATTCTGATTAGAATGAAGGAGATGTTCTAAAATTTAGGACAAAAAGATGCTTCATAAAAATGGGTTTATCAGAAAGGTAAGTTACATTTAAGATATGCCAAAAACAAGGTAAGACTTGCCTTTTTATTTAGAGATTAATGCCATTTGAAAACTGGTTTGTGCAGCTGGGCATAGTGGCTAGTGCTTGTAATCTCAGTTACTCAGAATGCAAGACTGGGACTGAAGTTCATGGCCAGTCTGGGCAAAAAATTAGAATCCATCTCAACAAATAAGTAGAGAGTAGTGTGCATGCCTGTGTCACAGCTAGATGGATGATAACTATAAGGTAGGAGCAGTGGTCTTGGACAAAAGTCCAGACTCTATTAGAAAAAGACAAAAAAAGGGTTGGGGTGTGGTATATGAAGCAGAGCAACTACTTACTTAGCAAGTGCAAGGCCTGGACTTCAAAAATCCACAGTAATAGCCCAGTGCCAGTGGCTCACACCTGTAATCTGAATCCAGAGGCTGAGATCTGAGGATCTCAGTTTGAAGCCAGTTAGACAGGAAAGTCCCTGAGATTTTTTTTTTGGGTCCGGTCATGGGGCCTGAACTCTGGGCCTGGGTGCTGTCCCTCAGCTCTTCAGCTCAAGGCTAGCGCTCTACCACTTGAGCCACAGCGCCACTTCCGGCTTTTTTCTTTTTGCTTATGTGGTGCTGAGGAATCGAACCCAGGGCCTTAGGCATGCAAGGCAAGCGCTCTACCACTGAGCCACCTTCTCAGCCCTCCCTGAGATTCTTATATCTAATGAATTACCAAAAAGCTGGAATGCAGCTGGGTTCAAGTGGTAGAGCACTAGTGCCCTTAGTTCAAGCCCCAGGATCAGCAACCCCCCTCCCCAAAGGAAACAAATCCCTAGTGCTTTAAAAAAAAAAAAAAGCTTTGCAGGGTGTTAAAATGGGTAATAGGATAAAAACAAATATTGGTTGTTCTCTAATGTACTGTACTATTTTGAAAGTCCCAGTAGTATAGTTATTGTATGCTATATATAATGCATCTCTTTAAAAAGATAACTAAACACATGATGGTAAGTAAAGCCTAAAAAATGCAGTTTCATCCTATAGTATATGGCTATGTAATTGCACAGAAAAATGTTGTATTGATATGAAATTTGTATTGATATGAAATTAACTCAAGAATGGGAAAACTCAATCTCTTTATACATTTCTGAGTAAGTTCCATGACTGCTTTACATACTGCCTGGATAAAGTCAAATAATCTACCAAACTACCACAAAACATAGAATATTTTAAAGTATTTTGCAATGTAGAATATTTTGTTTGGTAAAATTTTATTAAATAAAATAATTTTATTAAATAAAATTATGTTTCTGTTGATATTGATGCCTCTGGAATGAATAGTTTTTTGGAAAAGATTATGTATGTTTAACAAGTAAAGGGGGAGATAAATAACAAGCAATATGAAAGCCTTCATATTATGAATGTAATAAACCCTATAGATGAGCCTTAAGATATTCAGATGAGCTACTAAATACTGATATATTACTGGGTAAAAGAAAGCAAACTATAAGGCAGACTGTATAGGATGGTATCATTTTTGTTAAATCTGCCACTATCACATATACCCTAGTTTACCATTTGAAATAATTACAGAATTACATACAAAAATGTTATGATTTATCTGCAGAGAATAGGATAATAGAATTTTCTTTTCTTTTTTTTTTTTTGTCAGTCATAGGGCTTGAACTCTGGGCCTGAGTGCTCTGTCCATCAGCTCTTTAACTCAAGGCTCTACCACTTGAGCTACAGCGCTACTTCCAGTTTTCTGGTGGTCTATTGGAAATAAGAGTTTCACGGACTTTCTTGCCTGGGCTGGCTTTGAACTGCGATCCTCAGATCTCAGCCTTCTGAGTAGCTAGGATTACAGGTGTGAGCTAATGGTGCTCGGCAAATTTTCATTTTTTGTACAGTAAGTTTCTGTATTTTAATTCATGTTAATATTTTTTTAGGTCTCACATCAGGACTTGAACTTGTACCTGACACTTCAGCTTCTATCCAACCACTCATTATTTTTTAAGGGGGAAAAAAGCTAAAACTTCAAAAACATTTAACATATCTTACAACGTATGAAAGGAATAAATCCCAAACAGCTGAGTTTTCACATACCCCTTGTCTTTAGCATGGACATCGGCACCATGGTGTAGAAGGTACTCCACGACAGACACACGATTGTAACCTGCCGCGAAGTGTAAGGGGGTAGAATGCCGGCCCTCCAGGTCTCTGCAATTCACATTTTGTGGGCTGCAAAGTTGCTTTTATGATTCAAACAGAGACAAACACAAAAGGAATAATATTTATTCTTAGATTTTTCTCTATAATAGGGTAACATCTTAGATATACCATAATTTCTAATGAATACTTCTAAAGATTGGAAACACACATGATGTCTCAAATAAAGCATTATGCTTAACTTTCAGTGACTACACATTCTCATCACGTAGATGATCATTTCATCTGTCAACATCTCCTGGCCCAAATCCCAAAGAACAAGATAGGCACTTCCAAGCATATGAAGCCTTCCTCTTCCCTGTAAGTCTTCCCTCCTAAGACTGCTTGTCACTATGTATCTGCTTGAATTACAATGCTCTTAGCTATTCTTTGGTCAAATAAGATCTACAGGTAGACTACAGAGCTAGAGTTCCTGTCTGCTCTAATGTAGATCACACAGGCAAAATGGTTCTGGAAAATGATTTTTCTGCTTGGGCCATTCACTTGGACCTTTGATTCACTATAGTAAAGCCACACAGTAAATGCTTTATGTGGTTTGGGGAAGAAATTTAACTCTACAAGTCATATTTTAACTTTCACCTTTACTTCCATCTCTTTGAAGATGTCCTCCAAATCTATTCTCTGCCTCCTTTTGTTTCTTTCAGTGTTACTCAGCACAATCACAATATAATTTCTAAGCTTAGTTACATTTGTTTACAAAACAGGAGGATGCAAAGAAAGGAATGAGGCCACCTCATCAATGGTGATAGAGAAATTACAATAATAGTATTTGAAAAATAATTTACAGTTTAAAAGAAGTCACTTTCTTTCAGTAGGGGAACTATGAAATCTGTGAGGTTAACCATCACCTCCATTTTTACAGATAAGTAAACCAAGGGCAGAATGAAGACAAAAGCCCCTCTACTGATCTTTTTGCGATGATCATGGCCTATTTTCTTAATTATCTGATTGCAGGGAAGTGATGCCAAGGGAAATGAAAAGAAGTCAAAGAACATAAAGCAAAGAGGGGCATTTTTCTATACTGCCAGGTATGATGGAGAGGCTTCTGGCATTTGCCAATCTTGCTGCCACTCCTGCCAATGAAATGAGCTACTCTTCTTTAAGAACTTGAATGATCTCCTTTTCTACTGGGATCTTGACTGGAAGTCTGATTTGAATATTTGTGTCCCTCCAACATTCGTGTTGAAACAACTCCAATGCAACAGTATAAACAGGTGTAGCCTTTAGAGGATGGTTAAGTATGAGTACAAAAATTAGTAGTAAATAGTTTTTATGGCATCTTATATGCTGAAGATGTCCATGACGCTACTTTCCCCCAGATTCTTACATTCTAAGTAATCATTATTAGTTCCTTTTACAGAGAATATTGGGAGATGGAAATGAGGCAAGGAAGTAGGAGCTCACAAAAGGCAAAAGCCTATCTACTTATTAAATATTTGCAAGTTTTTTTTATTCTATTTCATTACTTTTGAATTCTAAGGCAATTTTACATCTTTCCTCCTTTTATAATTTTAAACACTTAACTCAGCAAATAGTCTTTTTGTCTAGCATAGAATTTCTAATACTTTCTAAAGTAGAAGGTCAGTCGTGGGGCCTGAACTGTGGGCCTGGATGCTATCCCTCACTCTTCAGCTCAAGGCTACTGCTCTACCTCTTGAGCCATAGTGCCACTTCCGGCTTTTTCTGCTTTTGTGGTGCTAAGGAATCAAACCCAGGGCCTCATGCATGCAAGGCAAGCACTCTACCACTGGGCTACCTTACCAGTCCCAGAAGGCCTAATTTTTCATCTGTACAGCCTTTTTTTGTTTGGACATTTGTATTCCTTTGATAAAAACAAATGTGACTCTCATTGTGAATGTACTGTTTATGAAACGTAAAGGAAACAGTCTATGAAATATACATTAATTATAATTAGCACATGTAGCAATTCTACTGGTTTGGATTTGAGTAGTTCTACTCAGAGGTTTAACAATGAATTGGGTAGCAAATTTCAAGAGAGCCACTCCAGATGTTAAGGGCATTGATTTACCTTCACAGTTTCCAAATCACCAGCTTTCGATGCTTCCAAGAGTCGGTAGTCCACATCTGAAGTACGTATAGGTGTGCTCTCTGAGTAAAGGAAAAGGAAGGTTACTGCTGGTCTTAGACGTGACAGGGAAGATGTGATGAGATTAAGGGGTTGGAAATTTCTGGGATGCAGTACTTCCTCCAACTTTCCCAGATCAGAAATAACTGCTTTCTTACCTCAAGCTGTATCTACCTTATCCTAAGCCAAATTAAAAAAAGAAACCCTCTAATAAACACAAATCCTTTTCTATCCCTACCATTGTATCTATATATCTATATCTATCTATTTATTTATTTATTTTTGCTCAAAACATTGAAAATGGGAGTGAGGAAAGCTAAACCAAGGGACCCAAACACCTTTTCTAATACATTTACAAAGCTTTGCCATTGATCTAGCCACTTAACTGCTATTACTCACTGGTTCATTTTTCTTTTAAGCTTCAATGTCCTCAATATAAAAGAAACACTACTCCTAAAATTAGAGTGATTGTAGAATGCATAATCAGTCAACACCGAAGCCTGCTATAGACACTGTAATGTTCACAATGACTGAATGTGGTCAGGGAAATGCAATTAAAAATGTCTGCATAACTGGAGGGTATGATACCAAAGCTAATTAGAATACTGACTAAGTAAGAGACTGACAAATGTAGATATTTTCATTAACTGAATATAATCGAAAATTCATTCTACACTGGTCCAAATAAATAGGGTCTTAAAAAAAAGTTTGTATCACCACAGACATTAAGTATGGCTTTTACAACAAGCACACCTCCACATAAAAGGGCTGAGCTTCAGAGATCAGGACATTCAGTCAGCACTTTATTATGGACAAATCATGTCATTTTCATTTTTATAGTTAAAAAGGGAAAGTTAGTTTGCCTGAAAGTCTCTTTCAGGTTTAAGACTACATTATCTTATTATCAGAGATAGCTTTTGGGTCCACTGTCCAGGTGGGAAGATCAAGTGAGACTATGAAAAAGGTTTTAGATTTCAGAAGAAATACTTCAGCTCTTCTAAAGCGCTTTGTTACAAGAATTACTTTTATAAAATCTACATTGCAAGAATTCTTCAATGGAAGATAAACTATCTGAACCTTTTAATGACACATAGCAGATAAAACACTAAGATTCAAGAGAAGAAAAAGTTAAGTTTCATGTAATAAAACAATTTTGAATTGTTCTTCATTAAAAGAGAGTACTATATTACATTTGTTAGTGTGTGAAATTGTTGAGGAAAGGAACTACACCCTCACTTATCTTCAGAAGGCATTTGCTTTTCTGTTGAGGTCAATTTGTCAAATCTTGGCTCTTTCTTTGGTTGCCTTTATTGTGTTCTTGCCTGAATCAGGTCTCCACTCTTAAGTATAATATACGATTGCATTCACAGGCAAGGATGTTTCTGCATCTATATCATGTTGCTATAACTGTCTCTGGCAGTTAATAAAACTTACTACAACATCCTGTGGATATCTGGAGGCATTTTTACTTTATCATCTGAACAAACAAAAAGAACGATTATATACATAGAGTTAAAACTTTGGATATTTTTAGATGTCAGCATTGGAAAGATACAATTAATAAGGATATATAATTTGAACTGTAAGAATTTGAAGTTGACACACCTATCTTTTTGGGGGGGTTAGGGAAGACTGATCCTTGAGCTTGAACTCTGGGCCTGGGCACTGTCCCTGAGCATTTGTGCTCAAGGTTAGCACTCTTCCAACTTGAACTACAGCTCTACTTTTGGCTTTGAAACGCTATCCTCAGGTCTCAGCCTCTTGAGTAGCTAGGATTACAGGTATGGGCCACTAGCTCCTGGCTAGGTACAACTATCTTGATGGAGGATGCCCAGTCAAGGGTGTAATTTTCCAATCAGGTAGGGTGTATTATACATATATAAGAATATTTTTTAAAACTATGAGAAAAAGTTAAAGTATTTATATTTTAACCAAGAAAGGACACTACAATTTTATAATGGCGTAAATGAAGTTAAGAATGACAAAGTAGGTTGCACTATTTCACATATAAGGACAATTAATTAAAATTTATTACCAAAAAAAATAAAAGTTATTACCAGAGAAATGATTTTTAATCTTCTCTATTTCATTGGTATTATAGCTACCATAATTCCATCTGTTCATATGAATTTCTAGTCCCCTTTGATATTACCCATGAATCAGTCTTTCGAACTAAAAAAACTAAAAGTGTGTCTCCTTCTTTTATATGAAACCTTCCTTATCTCACTAAAAGACGGAGATAGGAAAGACTACAGGTTAAAATACAAGCAAGGGAAGGTATGACAAAAATATTATGGCCAAGAAAAGCACTATAAAGAGCTACTTAAAACAAGTAGCGTCCAGATCTGGGCATTTTGGCGGAGAGGGGATAGAAAGTGTGAAGTCTAATGAAGCTCCTTTGACTCACCGCTCAGGATCTGCTGCACTGCTTCATTCCCCATCTGTGCTGCAGTAAAGCCTTGTAGGGAGATGATGGAAGGATCCGAGCCATAGCTCAGCAGGAGGCGGCAGGTCTGCAGATGACCTGCTAGTGCAGCTCGATGCAAAGCCGTCTGACCAAGGGTGTCCAGTGCATTCATCTGAAAAATCATTGGATGGGCACGTAAAACTAAAGCATCCCTTTATTCCTACTATACATTCTTTTATTCTTTTCTTTTCTTTGGCCACATAACAAAGCTGTTTATGAATACAAGAGAAAAACCAACTATGAAAGTTTTTTAGAAAATACCAGATATGCATTATTAACTTTTGCTCACTGGTTCTAAAAGTATTATCTTCTATTTAGTTATCCTTTTTGAGTAACTTATTGAAAAATCACATGCCTTTCCCTCTCCTAAATGATCATCTTCCCATTTTCTACTTCCTGACACTCTCCTTAACAACCAGAAAGATCTGCCTATCAAGTTAAATTAATTTTATTAATACAGATTGAATTATATAGAGGCTCTAGGTCTTCTAGAAGGTTCCTGATAAGGGAATGTAGTACATTTTCAGATACATGATGGTTGTTTAAAACATTTCCACTCCAACCCCTTTGCACCCCTAGGTTAGAAAAGGATTTGAGGCAATTGTTTTCCCAATTTGCAGTCTGATTACTACTAAAGCTGTCGTTCTTGTTCAGATAAGAATTCATTTAGATTCCTCATAGTTTTTCATAAAACACACCATGAGATATCAGTGTATTTAATTCCATCACATTTTCCAGCAAAAAAGCTGTTTATGTATAACAAGAGAAAAACACAATCATTAACACTTATCAATAGAAAAATTAAGCTGCCAAACTAATTTTTGTACAAATATCTTGCTATTTCAGTATAGGAGGGGAAAAAAAACTCTAAAATTATGAACATTCTAATCATTCATATTTTTTCCTAGAAATAGTAAGATATACACAAATTATTCAATGGTAAAAATAAACCCAATCCAGCTGCTTATATCATACGAATATGATTCCAAAGTCATTTCTCTAAAATATAGAACTTACCAGGTTAGGACAGCAATAACTCTCCAGTACTTTCAAATAAACTTGAATCTCTTAGTATGCCATTTAAAATCACCCCAATTGAGACTGGTGCCTACATGAAAATCATCTACTTGAAAATGGGATGATTACCAGCTTTGATTTATTCTTAGATCAAGTATTATCTTTATACAGGATACTTGTTGTATATGAACTTTTCCCTTTTACTTTTTTTCTCCTCAGCATTTTATATTTTTTAAGAAGCTAAATAGAATTTTGTCTTGACTCCATGATGTTTCCTATTTCTATCATTTTGTTCACAATCTGATATGCCTGCCATACATTCATCAATTTCATCACAAACTGATATATCTGATTACATTAGACTGGCATTATATAAGGTGTTAATTTCTAAGGTCTGGCTCAAGTTAAAATTTGCTCTTGGTCAAGTTAATCCTAGGAAACAAATTCTATGGAATAGAGAAGATGGATAAATCTACCTTTAGTCAGTTTCTCTCCAGTGTCTGAGCTTATCAATTGAATACCAAATAAAATTCATATGGTATTTTTAAACATTAAAAGATAAACTGTAAAAAGAAGATCTTTCTATAAATACTTATGTTGGAGCTGAGTACAGTATAGCAGATAGCAGATTCATATTTCTCACTCTGGAGCGATTTATGTCTTCATTCAGAATAAAAATATGATATAGTACAAATGATTAGAATTAATTTGTAAAAGGAACTGTGTAGATTTAGTTAAAAAATTTCCATTTGACAAGGACTGACTAATAACCACAAAAACATACTGCAATTTTATGTTTTAGGGATTTAAATTTTTTTGTGTAGATATTGGGACTTGAACTCAGAGCCTCTTGCTTTCCTTCAGCTTTCTTGTTCACAGATTGTGTTCTACCACTTGACCTATATCTCTACTTCCAAATTTTATGTTCTGATCTCTACAGTTCATATAGTCACTCAGTGCTTTATTTTTTTCTTTCACTATTTTTGAAACAAAATTTCCTTAAACTTAGTAAGATATACCAATATAACAAAATCCCTTTGTTTAAATAAATGTTTTAAATTACAAAAGGATAATATCCTTTCTTCAATTTCTAAAGAAGTATAAACAACGAAAGAGGGGCTGGGAAGGTAGCTCAGTGGTAGAGTGCTTGCCTTGCATGAATGAGGCCCTGGGTTCAATTCCTCAGCACCACGTAAGCAGAAAAAGCCAGAAGTGGCACTATGGCTCAAGTGGTAGAGCGCTAGCCTTGAACTGAAGAGCTGAGGGGCATCGCCCAGGCCTAGAGTTCAGGTCCCATGACCAGAAAAAATAAAAAATAAACAACAAAAGAATATCTGTACAGTGCTTCTTCAGACATCGAGGTTAAGCAGTACAGTTGGAGCTACTCAGGAGGCTGAGATTTAGAGGACAGAGGCTCAAAGCCAGCCTAGGGAGAAATATCTACAAGACTTCATGTTCAATTAGCCAGTAAAATATTTGATTAGAGGCATGGCTCACAACTGTAAGCAAACAAGCTAAGCCAAACAAGCTATGAAACCCTGAATAGATGCCTTGGTAGGAAAAAAAATAAACCAAATTTTAAAAATGAAAAAAAAAGCTATACAATCCAGTGAGAATAACGTACAACACACAGGGAAAATAGTAAGCAGGTAGTCTATGAGGGTATTGTAAAGAAGAGATTATTTTTCAGTTTAAGCCAAATGTTATACATTCTTAGGTTTTAGGATTATGAGTTTTTCCCTGTACAGTTGGCTGATAACTAGGGAAACTCCATACATCACTTCAGTAGAGTTACATCCAAGACCAAAAAGAAAGATTCACTTATTTATTTTTAAAGAAAAATATTTCCTAGAAAACTTTCCATATGCTTGTAGCAGAAATGTTTCCTAAAGTCAGGTGCCAGTGGCTCATGCCTGCAATCCTAGCTACTTAGGAGGCTGAGATCTGAGGATGGTGGTTTGAAGTCAGCCTGGGCAGAAAAGTCTGAGATATTCCTCTCTCCAATTAACTACCAAAAATTCTAGCATTAGAGCTGTGGCTCAAGCAGTAGAGCACTAGCCTTGAACACAAAAGCTCAGGGGCAATGCCTAGGCTGTGAGTTCAAGCCCCAGGACTGGTACAAGAAAAAGAAGTAAGGAAGGCAGGAAGGAAGGAAAGGTTTTTTTCAGTTATGCCTGTAAAAGTAATCAGGCAAGGAGAATGGTGGGCTACTGTTCCAGCATCTTCTGAAATGAATAAAGTACAGTCCCAACTGAACAAGGTTAGGACTAAATGTACTTTTTGTTGCCTATAAGTTAAGGATGATTTTGTTTTCAAATAGTTATATGACTATACCTCATTAAATCCTTACATGGAAAAAGGTAAAAAATTATTATGAAATTGAATTATAATGAGTCATTAAAGACCTTTAAGTTGATAGTTAATTGAGAAAAAAAGCCCAACAGTTAATGTTTCTCATTCTGTCTTAGATTTGGTTTTATCAAATACTGAAACGTTCTATCTGCCTTTGCTTTTTCTTCTGTCAGTGATGGTATATAATCAGAGCTCTCTACAAAGTGACTAACATCATTTTCCCCTCCACACATGCTGAAATAGTTCAAGGCACAGAAGTGCAAAACTGTTCTTGGCTTCCAAAGTAAGTAATAATAATTTTGTTTTAGATGGAAGCAGAAACTATCTGAAATGATACTCCCCTTTCTGGCTATCCTAATATTACTTAACAGAGTTACCTGAGAGGATTTATACTGCTTGCTCTAATTTAATTTCATAATAAAGAAGAGTGACATTTTGGGCCAATGTAATTTTATTAAGAATTATAATGATTAAGAGGAGGTTTACAGAACTTTGAATTTATTACTCTCAATTTTACTATTCTTTAAGTCATATAAGTGGCAGATGATGCCAATTCACTCTATTAGCAGGCTGGCGTATGTGGCTGCCTAACAAGTGCAAAACTCTGAGATCAAATTCTAGTAGCTTGGGGAAGGGGGGGGGAAGTACCTGGTAATAAGAATTCTTAATGTAGTTGTTATAGTGGAAGGCATACTGGTCCAAAAATGGGTCTACATCTTTGGCAGGGTGTTTAAAATTATACATGCTCCACTGACCAACTAAAACGTTATTGAAAGTGTATCATACCTCTGAAGATAAAGACAGAGAAACCTAGACCTATAGCTGACTACCTCTGGAGATAAATTACTTTTACTCTTTATTAAACCTTTTTTTCTCATATTCATAAACATTTTCTCAAGCTAAAGGGCACTGTTCATAATTTTTTTTTTTTGGTTTGGACATGGGGCTTGAACTCTGGGCCTGGACACTGTCCCTCAGCATTTCAGCTCAAGGCAAGCATTCTACCACTTGAACCACAGTGCTACTTCCAGTTTTCTGAGTGGTTTATTGGAGTTCATTCATGCCCAGATGGCATTGAACTGTGATCCTCAGTTCTCAGCCTCCTGAGTAGCTAGGATTTCAGGCATGAGCCAAAGATGCCCGGCATTATTCATAATTTTTAAAGAGCATTATAAATGCTATGAAATAATTCAAAAACAGTCAATGAGAACCATGATGCTCATAAGTGTAGGAGAAAGCTCACTTAGCAAAGTGTTTTAAGCCTACTATTAAAACAATAATGTAATAAGTAGCTGTACCTAAAAAATAAGCAAGAAGCCTGTACAATTTTGTTCCCTTTCATTTTAGCTCAGTGTAATGAAATTCAATATATCAAAGTCCCTTTAAAGGAAATATTTAAATCCCATATTCTATGGGTAAGAAAATTTCAAGAACTCTTGCAATATACATATGCATAATTCTAGCTAAGCTGTACTATAATAATGCAGACAAATATAAAAAGAGCAATCACAAATGATGAAAAAATTAAATAATTAAAATTTAAAAACATTTTAATTGCTATGATGTAAAACAGCCCTTGGCTCTATTTAAAATTTAAAATCTTATAGAGAATTATCATTAAGATTTGAGGGACTGATTATAGGTTTAGTTGTGATAGTTAGAAAATTCTATTTTCACGTTTTTAAATTACAGTTATATATAGATATGATGGCCAGGCAATACATTTAGTTTTAGCAAAGTCACAGAATATTATAAAAATCTCTATTTAGGGGCTGGGAAGGTGGCTCAGTGGTAGAGCGCTTGCCTTGCATGCATGCCTGAGGCCCTGGGTTCGATTCCTCGGCACCATATAAGCCAAAAGAAAAAAGCCGGAAGTGGTGCTGTGGCTCAAGTGCTAGAGCACCAGCCTTGAGCTGAAGAGCTGAGGGACAGCGCCCAGGCCCAGAGTTCAGGCCCCATGACTAGACCCCTCCCCCCAAAGAAAAAGAAATCTCTATTCAAATGATCATTTCTTTAAAATTTCCTTTAAAAAGTCACCTTGTTATTCATTCTAAACTGTATAATTTTTATCATTAAGAGTCTGCCCATCTTTTTGAGAAAATATCACATGCCAAGTAATAGTCTTTTGTCATCATAGAATTACTATTAAAATTTGAACCTCTTATTTTCACTGTTAATACACACTCTTTTGGATTTAAACATTTTCAAGTTCAAATCACCTTTGAAAAGTAACCATGCTTTCTTGCTCCCTCAAGTAATTCAGAATTTCAGAATATGTCATCTAGGTAATACCAATAACAATTTGTTAAAATTTTTTATTTCTGAGTATACAGGTTGAAAAAATTATTTTCAGTTTGAGAGGATAATGGAGTGTTTCAACTATCATTTACATAAATTATTTTCTGACAAACTATCATAGAAAAGTTATCTACCAAAATATACCAATTCTAGTATTAACAAAAATAATATATATATAAAATCAAAATCTATTTCAAATGACATTTTTATTGCTCTACTGCTTTCAGAAGTCTGACAATAAATTACAACAAAAGTATATTTTTTGTTAAAAATATGATTTTAATTAGCTTTTTAAGACAACCTATGAAGTTAGCTCACAGTAATCTAAGAGCAAAGTCAGTCTTCAGAGCCATCAATGGTAAGGTATATTCTGCACCATTCTGGCCTTACCTTTGCTCCATGCTTATGCAGAACCTCCATGACATCATTATGAGCTCTTTCTGCTGCAACATGCAGGGGAGTCATGAAACTATGAGGAGGAGAAAAGTAGAAGGTCATTTCCTCTCTCATTTTTGCTTAATTTCCCTAAAAGAACTGAACAACTGCTAAAACTGTACTTACTCTTTATTTTTTTCATTGACATTTGCTCCTTTTCTAAGTAACAGTTCTGTTACTTGTTTCCGTTTGGGATGCAAGGAAGCCACAGCACAGTGCTATAAAGGTGACAGAAGAACTAAGTCAATAAAACAAGTTCTATGTTAAAGATTTCTGAATTAAATAGTATGTATTTTCTGCTTAGGTCACTTACCTAGAAATATCAGAACACAATTACATGTTTTACACTATGGAGGTGGATCAACATTTTCTCTAAATACATTGCAAGTAGGAAACACTAAGTCTTCACACTAAGGTGAAATTGTGTTCTTAGTTAAGCATCAGGAGAATTTGTTAGCCAATATTTCTTTCCTTTAGCCCAATATTTAATTATTCAGCAAACAATCCACTGGAAGTGTTAGAACACTGCAAATGAATTACTCAAGCCTTCACTTGGCTATCAGTCATATAAGCCGTATTTTTCAAATCATTGCACTGATACACACCCTAAGATCAGGGCTTACATGTCCAGGGATTGGAAAGAATGTGAGTAATTTGAACAGTTTAGAGAAAGAATATTTTTAGATTTATCTTAACATTTATACAACTTTTATATTTTGCTTTTTTATATTAGTTTTTGTATTAAAATAAAAAATGACTTATAATAACCCACTAAAATGGCCACTCCAAATGAGTTGGTCAGGTTTATTTTGTGGCTTTGAATATCTCTTTGCTTAATACTGGTAGATTGAATGTAACTGTGACTCAGTTGGACTGATAGTTAGTTAAATGTAAATAGAGATGACCCACTTCGGTTTGGTGAATCTTTTTTTTTTTTGGTCAGTTGTAGGCCCTTGAACTCTGGACCTGAGTGTGGTCCCTCAGCTCTTTAGCTCAAGGCTAGCGCTCTACCACTTGAGCCACAGTACCACTTCCTGGTGAATCTTTTAATAGTATTTTCAGAAGACATTGACTAAAGTTTGACATCTATGCCACATATGTGCAAGGATGTTAAATAAACTTCTTTGAACCATAAAAGATATAAAAGTAATTTTTTTAAAAAAGCAACTGCCAAAAAAAAAAAAAAGAATGTTAACTGACATATAAAGGTCCAAGATAACTATCACATACGCTTAAAGTTCTGAATTCAGAAAGGATCACTAACCAGCGATTAAGCAAATCTTTCTGAGAGCATATTAGAATATATATACATATGTATGTATATGTGTATATGTGTATATATGTATGTATGTATATAGCTATGAGGGCAATTTGTATAGCCTGGGATAGAAAATTATTTGTAACTATCATCTTTCCACACAAATACAAACAGTTATCTGAATACATTTGCTCACAAAGCTGGCAAGTATTTCTGAAAATATACTTTAATTTCCTACAGAAAACAAGTACATTATTTTATCTAATAAACATACACATAAAGAAGATTCTATCAGGAAGACTGCACTTTATATTTTATGGAAGAATTAGCCAGAAAGGCAGACTTAATACACTAAGCTTGGGTAAAAACAAAGATAAAATCATTTCCAAATCAAGAACCATGCCCTGAACCAAATTTAAACAACAGTGCAACCAATATCAAAATGCAAATTCTTGGCATTTCAGATAATAAAGCTACTTTCAGATTTTGGGAATGAAAAGCATTATTTTGTGTTTGCACTACTACTAGATCCAAGGAATGGATTAATAATAAAAGCTTACCAGTGCTGTTTCATGAGACTGTGGTTGTTTGAAATTAATGATCTCCAAAGCGAGTGTTTTTTTAACTTTGGCTAGGTCTGCTTCTCTAGCTGCTTGTAGTAAAGAATGACCTTTGAATTCATCTGTCAATGAAATAATTGACATATAATAGTTTAAAGTTCATTTTAAAAAACCTGCTGGGCATAAAAATATGCACTTAAAACCCTAGCACTTGGGACTGAGGCAGAAGGGTTATAAAGTTCAGAGAGACTAAACTGGGTGATATTGTGAGATCAAGGCCAATATGGACTACAGAGACCTTGTTTCAAAAAAACAAAAAAAAAATTTAAAAAATGCCTACTGTGAGTAGGGAAATTATTAACTTTATATCTCCCTCTATTATACCTAAAGCAGTAGTACAGCAATGTAAAGGATAAAGTACATTACTGAAAAGTTTTGGCATATGTATGCTCTGAAATAAGACTTCATACCTCAGAATTCATAAAGATTCACATATAAAGACATTTTTATTACAACGAAGTTTTAAAAATAGGCAACCTAGATAGTCTCCAAAAGGAAGCTAGGTAAATAATTTGTGAACACACACAAGGGAATATTTTGCAGTTCATAGATAAAACAAAATAGGATAATATATATTGACAAAATGCATACATAAAAATTCAAGTAGCAAAGAATAGGCCGGTCCATTTTTTTAATGCTACTGTTATGCTTCTGCTTCTATTGTCATAACAATGCAAAACATTCAGAGATGCAGAAGACATGTAGAGAAATATTCATCAAAATGTTAATAATGGTTATGTTTTCACAGAGGACTGAAATACATGAGAATTTCTGTAGTTTGAAAGTTTTTCAAAAAATAATTACTATTTTATTATTTTCAGACATAAGTGAGACTTAAAAAACACATCTAAATCATTTGCATAAATAATTTTTTAAACACACAGATGGTGTATGACTTAATATATTGTTTAACAGTTACAAAGGCTTGTGGTTGAATAGTACTATGCTTTTTCACATCTTTCCATTCTTCTGAGTGCTTGATCACAATCCTTCTTGTAAAAGACAGAGAAAGACATTGCTACCAACACCAGTGCACGTGTACTGCATACTTTATTCTTTAATGATTATATTTGGAAGATCTTAGATTCTCTGAATAAGCCTTCCTGACCTCCTGTATTATTGAGTTAGGGCTGCCTGTGAGGCTCACAGCAGTTGCCTTTAGCTTTAACACAGAATGCATTAACATATCAAATGTGCTACAGCAGACTTTTTCCTTAACAAAGTTTGTCATGTCATAGTCTCAAGAAATATTTGTTGCACAGCTAGTATTTGTATAATAAGTTATAGCAAGTTAGGAAAAGAATGATTTTTATATAATTCTTATTCAATGGCTCTTTATCACTGCTAAATTCCTCAAAGTACATGACTTGGGGCAAAAAAAAATAAGGAAATTTAAATGCAATGGATTTCAGTTAATAATGCATCAATATTGATTGATCAGTTGCTGCAAATGTACCGTACTAATGTAACATGTTCATAATATAGGAGAACTGGATGTGGGGTATATGTAAACTCTATACTAGCTTCCTAAATGTTGTATATCAAGCAAAATATTTATTTAAATACTATTTATATATGTATAGGCAATATGAATCAGTAACTGTGAAAATTATTTCCATGAGATCATCTCATTTAAATCTAGCTATGTGATTATACTTGGGATATAGCACTCAATAAAAAAAAACTATGATTGCACAACTTTGCAAGGCTTGGGAAATAATGAGCGCTCAGTGTTAGGAAGCATCTATTATCAGTGGCACAAGAAGATAAGTTCTCTAAGTTCAGAGATCTGAGCTCTGATTTGTCCACTGCTATATTCCTAGTGTCTGTCACATAGTTAACAACTATAAATGGTTGTTGGTGACTCATCTTCATCAGCCTAAAAGAAACAAAAAGTAGCCTCAATGTATGAATTAGAATTCATTTTGAGTAAACGTAGAGTATATATAGTATGGATATTTAAGGTTCTTGGAATTCATGAAGAAGAGTGTATGATTAGAAATGAGGATTATAAATCAATCCTAATAACTAAACAATGATACTCCAAATTTATAGCTAGATACTGTCCTTAGCATAGTAATACATACAAGTCAGTCTCTCCCGGAGCTCAGGAGTCGGAGCCATATCCACAGCACTTTTGCCATGACAGTTGACTAATGTAGGGTCAGCACCATGGCTAAGTAACAGAGAGCAGACTTCTACACGATTTTTGGAAGCAGCCTCATGCAGAGGAGTAAACTGCCAGAGATCCATAGCATTAACACAAGCTCCATGCTGAATTGAGGAACAAAGTTTTATGTTAGCAATCATTTCAAAGGATTAAATTAAACTTATAAAACATTTATTTCATTGGAAATTTCTGTTATAACTTTTTGAAATATGATTGTTTTCAATAACAACTTAAGTCAACTAACTGTTTAAAAATTCTTAAGCAATAAAAATACTCTCAACAACCCTCTTTTGCAAAAATCTTATTGGTCAAAATACGCAGGAACAAGTTAAAGAAAAAAGCAAATAGCCAAGTGCTGGTGGCTCACACTTTTAATACAGGTTACTCAGGAAGCTGGGATCTGAGGATCATGGTTTGAAGCCAGTCTGAACAGGAAAAGTCCATGATATTTTCATCTCCAATTAACCACCAAAAAGCTAGAAAAGGAGCTATAGCTCAATTGGTAGAGTGCCAGACTTGAGCAAATGAGTTCAAGCCCCAATACCACCTCCAAAAAAGAAGCAAATGATACCCCAAATTTTTAATCTCTCTCACCTTTAGTAGCAGTTCTGTGACTTCATAATGTCCATATGAACACGCATTATGAAGAGGCACAAGCCCACTAAATGAAAAGAGGCACATTAAAATGTCAAACATTTATTTGTGAAGTGCTAAAACAAAAAAAGTGAATAAATTCAACCATCATTATATAAAAACCCTCTAAGTACTTAATAAAATAACTCAGAGTATAGCTATGTTCATACTTTCCTTCATTGCTCTTGTATATTTGGTATAGTCCTTACAAATGATGGTAAATACCGATTAGAAGAATGGTGACATAAGAGGAAGATCATGTGATAATAACTGCATGCTTTATTTATCAATTATGTACAGGAAATGTTAGTTGGCAGTGAACAGAAATATTCCTACAGTTTGAATTTACTTTCATGGCAATTTCCAGTATAAGAATTAAATATCCAAACTACTATAACTCAAATATCAAAAGTATTCTAAATGAGTAATAAAAAACAACAACCCTTTTCTGTGGTATATTTCTCTTGATGACTCACCTATTGTACACTCATCTGTTTTCAGATATGTATAAAGAAACAGGATGGATAAGAACACCAGGCATTTTTGCCCCTATTCTCATTAGATACTGTTCACATATGGCACTAAACCCAGCAAAGGCAAAGGAGAAACAGCACAGAAAAGAGCAGATTTGAAATGGATGGTTTCCCCTTCTCATAACTGTCTCAAGTACTGAGTTAATTTCTATGCTTCCTGATATCAAAGTAGCAGGGAGGGGGGCATCTCTTCTTTAAGCTGTCAGTCACCGGAGTGTGATATAATCTATCTCAACTGGGTAGTCAACTGTCTTAGATTTTTAAGAAAAGATAGCAAACTCAGTATCTATATTCCTGGATTCTAGGCAGAAAAGTAGAACATTTCCCCAAATTCACCCATTCATACATAAAATAAATGACATAACTGTTTTGTTGTTGTTTTCTCGTTTTTATCCATTTCCCTCTTACTAACTTATTTTCTTAGTTTAGATGTCTAACATTTCTTTAGAGGAAAAAGACTCATAGGATTAAGAGTATTGTCTATTTGGTATTTTGGTTTATTGATCTTCTAACACCTTTAGGAGTATGATAACTATGCTACAAGACTATCCCAATATTCAATTTGTTTACTGAAATATAAATTTTACTGAAATATAAATTAAGAGCTGAAAATTGATTACAATTGAGAAAAACTGTCTATAGAGATTAAACTTTGTAGAGTATCAGAAGATGAAAACAAAGTACTCCATAATGAAACCATTAACAAGAAATAAATGGGACACCTACCCTTTGTCTTTTGCATGAACATCAGCGCCATGCTGAAGGAGCAGCTGAACTATCCTTACTCTGTTGTATCCTGCTGCTAGATGTAAAGGAGTAGACTAGAAAAGAGAAAGAACAACACATCTTTTATTCAGGTAAAAAAAAAAATCTGACTTTGTTATTTAATCTGTATGTATAGATAGTTAAACACACAGCAAAAGTTAACATAAAAAATACTGGGCTGAAATGCCTCTCATATTAACATTTCATAACCAGATGAGATCATTTACTCCTGGAAAGGGAATTGCCATCTGCTATGGATTGAATATGCTTTGTCCTCACTAAAATTCATGTTGAGTCTTGGTGCCTAGCCTAACAATGTCCAGAAATACTGGGATCTTTCAGAGATTAATGGGTTTCTCATGGGAGTGAGATACCATTACAGAAGAACTAAACTAGTGGTTATTACAAGAGTGGGCTGTTATACAAGTTTGGCTTATCATTCTCTTTTGCTTCCTTTTTCTCCCTGTGATCTCTCCTTCCCTCCATCTCACAAAATACACAGTACCATAGGATGCTATCCACCTTTTGTTGTGAAGCAGCCAAGTGGCCCTTGTTAGATGCTGGTACCATGCCATCAGTATCTTCCAGTCACAAGATTGGTGAATCCAATGGACTAACACACCATCATCTACTTCCTATACTGCTCAAGGCCTTCAGTAAGCAAGCTCTATTCTGCCAATCTTATATTACGTATTTCTTTCTAAAATAAACCATTCTTGTTCTGAGAGTCATTCAAGGGACTATCTTCCTTATAACTGGAAACACGCTAAAGGAAAGATTGAAAAGTATCTCTAACAAATGATTTGAAAAAATTTTAGTTGAAACTAAAAGGACAATATACTTCATTCATTTTATACAGCTTCTAGCTGTGAGTGAATCAGTACTAATTTGCTACACTATATCCAAATGAAATATGCCAATATAGTATTTAATCTTCCATTTTATGTCTCACATATACAATATAAATAAATTGAAGTTTTTTTCTAAACCACATTTGCCATATTTTAATTTGAAACAAGTTATTAAAAGGCTCTCTGCTAAAATTTAACATAGTAATTAAAATAATCAAACTCCTCACTTTTAAGTCAGAAACAATTTTAATTAAAAACTTTTCTGTAACCATAGCAACTTTCCACCTTTGCTCATTTAAAGCTTAAATATTTTACCAGTTTTATACACAGGCTCTAATATACTTTAATGTACTTTCATTTTTTACTGTCTTCTATTTGGCCTTGGGACTTCATAAGAGTTTCAATTTATTTTATTCACCTATTCCAAATGTTAAAATACAAATAATTACTATGTACTGTACCATCCATTATTGTTTTCAGGGTACAATATTTTATATATTCTGATCATCACTAAGTTGAGAAAACAGTCTGAATACACAGCTTTTGTGAAATAGTATTTTTATTATCTTTAAGTAGTTGTAGAAAGGAGTTACCATTCAACAAACAGTTTATAAGTATAATGCACCTTGAATAATATCACCCCCTTTCAACATTCTTCCCTATCCTTTCCAACCTAACTCTTCCTCTTAGCTTCCTTAATTTCATAGGATATGCACTGAACATTATGTCTGCATTCCCCCTTTCCCCTCTTCATTCACCCCTCACACATCTCCATGGCCCTCCCCACCTTTCTAGTGCCAGTTTCCTGGCGTTCATTTTGTTGTATTAGGAGTTAGTTTTCTAAAGAATTACATTATGTAAATTCTCCCTTGCAAATATCATACTTTGGTGTACACTTGCATACATCCCCATATATGTTTACTTGTACATTTATAAATTAGTTCTAGCTTCCACATATGAGGGGGAGAAAAACACATGTTCTTTGTCTCTCTTGGCTTGACTTAATTCTTTTCCTATGAGCTTGTATATTTTTCCTCTTTGAGTTCTTTTTGTTGCTATCTTCTTTGTAACACAGATAGGATCATATTATATTGGATTTTTTCTCCTTAAATGTTATTACATAGAAGTCTTATTCTTTGTAATGGTTGCACAATGCTTCCATTGTGTGGCTGCACCATAGTTATTTGCCCATTGCCTATAAATGGTTATTTAAGTATTCCCATTTTATCAAAATGTGTCTCATTAGAAATCTATTATTTGATTAAAATAGATCAGTATTTCCCTTCTACAGATATAATACTATTTTTGTCATTAACACAAAATTCCTATGGAAATAAATAAACAACATATTCAGACCTTTATTAAATTCCCACCAGGCACTGAGACATAATTAATCTGTCAAGAAGGAAAGAGCCAAGAAACTCTTTTGAGACAATGTAGCTAAGACCAGAATCTAAAGAAATTAAAATCTAGAGAATCAATATAGGCATGAATTCATGGTAATAAATATACCTCTTTGTTGATACCTGTCTTTGAAGAGGTATTTCAATAGTACAGATAGCATTCCTTGAAATTTCTTAATTCCAAGACTATTACAAACAGCATTACAAAGTGCATAACTCAGGTAACTTGTTTACATAGCAACTACTTTTGAGGCAAACTACTGATTTTTCAGGAAAATGAAGGAATTGAAGAACAGGAAGCTAATCATTAGGGATCAAGTACACACACTCTGACATCAGAACCCTTATTCGGGCTTCCTTCTTTTCTTTTCCTTCAGAAATGGATTAGAATGGCTGAATGGCATAAAGTATTAGTATTTGCAAACAGGGATCTTTTGATTCTGAATGTTTCAGCATTCTAATCCATAGGGCACCACACATAAATACTAATATTGACAGTATGGTCAGACCTTTAGAAACTGTTGGACTCCTCAATAGAAACTGCCTAAAAATAATAAGTACAGCAGGACAAGGAGGAATCTTAAAATTGAAATTGGAGCTGAATCAATCCCATTTAAGAATGTTTCTATGGGGGGCGGGGGGCGGGGAAGATGGGAAGGGATGGGAAGGGGAAACAAAGGAGGAGGCTACAATGCTTGATAAGAAATGTACTCACTATCTTGCCCATGTAATTGTAACCCCTCTGTACAGTATTTTCACAATTAAAAAAAAAAAAGAATGTTTCTATGTATCACTAAAAGATAGTCAATGTGGTTTCTTCTTGAACTAATAATCCCCTTCAGCAACTTCACCTGCTACTTGCAGACTTCTTACCTAACTACCTTCCTATTTACCTTGTAGTTGGGCAATATTCATTCTTAAAGTGTGACACCCTAAACAAGGCACTAAACCAAAATAGGAACTAATCTAAACCAATGAATGACCTCTCTTAAGTCTCAGTTATTCATAGTGAATGTTTTAACACGTCTCGGGAGGCTGGACTATACTGTTTACAGCTTCTTCCAAATAAGATTCTATGAATTCTAGATATATTATGTGAGTAGACAGGGATAATAATTGATATTTTATAGTCTCAAGATATTTTTCCAAAGACATACTCATCTTTAGGAGGAAACTTCAGGGTTTGGAAAGGTTACAAAAGGCTATAAAACAAGCATTCCATTATTTCAAATGGAAAAATGTATTTGTTGTTGTAGGTCGCAGGGCTTGAACTCAGGGCTTGGGCACTGTCCCTCAGCTCTTCAGCTCAAGGCAAATGCTCTACCTCTTGAGCCACAGCACCACTTCCGGTTTTCTAGTACTTTATTGGAGATGAGTCTCACGGACTTTCCTGCCCGGGCTGGCTTTGAACTGTGATTCTCAGATCTCAGCCTCCTGAGTAGGTAGGATTACAGGTGTGAGCCACCAGCTCCGGGCATTAAATGTACATTTATTTTTTGTTGTTGTTTTTTTTGGGGGGTCAGTCATGGGGCTTGAACTCTGGGCCTGGGAGCTGTCCCTCAGCTCTTCAGCTCAAGGAGAGCGCTCTACCACTTGAGCCACAGCGCCACTGGAAAAATGTATTTTTAAGCAAGAATATAAAGAATTTTCTTTAAGTGTACATATTAGGAAGAAAAAAAGAAAAAAGCAATGAAAAAGAAAAGAACAGGCATCTCAAAGGGTAATCTTTGTTAGAAAAGAATTCTGAATGCCAACTTAATTCAATTTTAACTTAACATTATCACTGTGGAAACTCCAAGGGGATTCTCCAGCAGCTAGCAATTTGCATTTCTCTTTTCCAGTCTCAGCTTTCCAAAATCAGCAAAAGAACTAAAGTGTGTGAATGGAAATGAGTGTCTAGTGTACTTTCATAGAGGTCCTATGAGGGTGAGGGAGCTTGCTACTCTCAAGGTGCAATGTTAGTTTTTTGGTGTTTAACTGAGACACAGCTGTTTAGGGAAACAAGATTTCTTGGTCTGATGGTAACCTATTTCACAGCTTGAAAAAAAATGTTCACATCTTTCTATAATCAGTATTTGCAATCTTAGGTTTTCATACGCAAGTTTCAAAGATTCTAAGTAACATACAATAAATAGATGATTTGTCTATGAAAGAAGAAACAAGTTGTTTGTACTAACTGGAACTTGATTACATAGGAAGGAAACATTCTATAGTAGACTAGGTAGATCATCACTAAGTAGATTTTTAATGTAAACTAGGAGACTGGAAAATTCCTTTAATTCATCTGAATGTAGTTGAGACCTCTAGGATTTTGGAAACAGCCAAATCTAGGTTCCTTCACAGTCCTTGATAAAGTCCTTGTCGTTTCTAGATTTACACATATGAAAGCAGAAGCCAAAGGATGCCAAAACAGAGCTAATTCTATTCCTGCCCACAGCCTTCTTTTCCAATTCTAACAAGGTATTCAATCTGCTTTGAAAACAGGAGATTATTTTAATGCAAGTATTGATGGCACTCAAGAGTTAAGCATTATATTACTACTAAAAATTAAAGCATCTTTACAAAAGAAAAATTAAAATGTGAAGGACTATACATTTACAATTAGTCTCCTAAATTTACTAGTTTGGCTAGTAAAATATGCTCTTCAAAGTGACTATACATGTTATTTATAGTATGTTTTACAAGTTTACTACTGATGCCATTCTTTTTTTTTGGGGGGGGGGTGTCCGGTCATGGGGCCTGAACTCTGGGCCTGGGCGCTGTCCCTCAGCTCTTCAGCTCAAGGCGAGTGCTCTACCACTTGAGCCACAGCGCCAGTTCCGGTTTTCTAGTGGTTTATTGGAGATAAGAGTCTCACAGACTTTCCTCCCAGGCTGGCTTTGAACCATGATCCTCAGATCTCAGCCTCCTGAGTAGCTAGGATTATAGGCATGAGCCACCAGATTAAAGTTCATTCTTTAAATATAGGGTCATTCTTAAAGGATTTAAGAACTTTTGCTGAGTATTAGTATCAAGTGTTATTAATTAAATAGTTTGTTGTAAAGACAGTACGAAATCATAATCATTACAGCCTATTTCTAGCTCTGCATCATATAATATTTTATACACAAAACATGTGGAAGTTAAAGCATAATGAAACACCCACCTACCACCCTGTTCAACTGCTAATAAGGGATATTAGCAGTATCCAAAGCTTCCTTAAATGTTTCTTAATGTACTCTGCAGCTGTAATCTACCTTGCTAAGATAAAAGTTTGGACAAAAATACTTTAAACTTAAAGATTGTAACTTTGAGTGTGTGTGTGTGCTGGTCCTGGGGCCTGAACTCAGGGCTTGAGCACTACCTTGAACTCTTTTGCTCAAAGCTAGCACTCTACCACTGAAGCCAAAGTTCCACTTCTGGCATTTTGGATTAGAGTCTTCTGGACTTTATTGCCCAGGCTGGCTTTGAACTGTGATCCTCAGATCTCAGCTTTCTGGGTAATGAGGATTACAGGTGTGAGCCACCAGCACCTGCTTGAGTTTGTAACAATTTTAAAGCAAATGCTGAAGTGTCATTTTTTAAGACTGTAATAGTGAATCAAGGATTTCACAGACAAATGATTTAGTACTCACTCTCTTCCTGTCACTCAACTGGTCTACTTGTGGAAAATTTCAGGCAAACTATGCTTCTGGATATGAATGCAGGAGAATTCAAACCTAATAGGAGGATGGCTAAATAGAGGTCAAATGGACAACCAAGTTTTATCATCTGCTTTCTAACTGCAGTCCCCTTATATTCAAGTCATTTTTCAGTTAGAAAGAGCTAAGTTGGCAGGGGTATTAATGACCACATCAGTAAAAATGTCATGCTTGACTAAACAGTGATTGTTTCTGTGGTAATTATTCCTGAACAAAAATTTTTAAATAGATATTGTGAAATTTAAAAAAAGATTTATTGTTACAACGTAAATATATATACAAGAACACAAAGCTTTCTCAACATAAGCAGGCAAGAAAAATTACACTAATGGATTTCTGCATTATAGTATGATAGACATAGCTCAGCAAGACACACTCTAAAAAAGTGATTTGATTAGATATATGATTAAATCTAAAGTACTTCAAGAACTCCCTCATGGAGAGTTAACTAATTTTGACCTGTTTGTAATCCCAAGTAACTAGGAACCAAAAAAGTGGGAAGCTTAATAATTTTTTTTTAAAAAAATGGCACGACTTTGTACCCAGCAAGTTTTAGCAAGAACAAGGAAGATAATAAGGGCAGTAAGGCCAAGAAAATAAACTTTGTTCTAAACACTGTTCTGCTTAGTGTGATGCTACCTATCCAACCATGTGTTACTGTCTCTACTGCTAAGTTAGCTGAAAACTAAGTAAATAAAATATACTGTAGGGGAGGGATGCTAGAATTGAATCCCTTCACATTTTGGGTTTAAAAAACAAGATACAAAAAAACTTTCTAGAATCATATAGCTAATAACAGTTAACTTTTGGTCTTCTAGATTCAAGTTCTTGCTTTTTCCCATAACATCATGATTTCAAAAGATACACTAAGGGGTGGGGGAAAGCAAACAACAATAAGATACAACTTGAAAATAAGTAGACATATCTTAATAAGTAAATATATTTGGTAACTATTTAGAAATCCTCACTTATCCTTTAAGGTAGCTATGGAAAAATTATTCAGTAATCTGTCTGAAAACAGATGTACTCTTTCTTGTTATTATTGAGTTGTTTTTCTTAGTCAGTTACTTATTACTACATAACAACCATCCAACAATGGTGTGCTACCTAGGAAGTTCTGCTCTATGTAGTATGAGCTAGTGTGCGAGGACAGTGATGTCACCTGGAGGTTGGACTCAAGTGAGGCCAGAATGTCTGTGAGGCCTAGACAGGATCATTGACAAGCTTGACTGGGAGTTCAGGAGAGACTGCTGGCTAGAGACTCAGTTCTTTTCCAAGTGGACTTTACTAGACAGTTACTTAGGCTGCCTGTGGTTGGGTTCCAGTAGCCACCAAGCCAATCCAGAGCTTGTCTTGAAATGGACACAGATTATTTCCACCTTCTTTTATTCATCTAATCAGTCCCAGAAAAGATCAGAGTCAGAGTGGGAGGGAACTAGATAAGGGCCTGAATAATAAGAAGCATGGGTCACTAAGAGGACTCACAGTAACGATATACCATGTAATGATAGTTAAGTCCTCTCCAAGATGATATTTAGAGAAGCTGTAAGAGAGGGAGCTGTTGACCAAAAACAATGAGAAATTCTATTCAAATGTATATAATCCTAAAACTTAAACATAGGTAGAAAAAAATTACAGCAATTGCATCTTTCCTGTTCCTCATGGGTGTTTTCAAGTGAATACTGTGGCATTATTTTCAGCCAAATGTTAATCTTTAATGAGTATGTTGTGTTTTTCCCCCTTTACAAAAGTCTGAACTTAGCGTTTTGTGCTTGCTAGGCAGGAGCTGTTACTAGAGCTACAACCTCAGCCTTTGGCTTTTATTCTTTTTAATAGGTAGCTAGGATAACGGACATGCCATCACACCCAGCTTTTACTGGTTGAGATGATGTCTTGTGAGCCTTTTGCCTGGGGTTGGCCTCAAATTGTGATCTGACTGCTGTCTCCCAAGTGGCTAGGATTACAGGCATGAGCCACCACGGTCAGTAAATATATGTTCGTTTCTTCTTCTTGTTCTTCTTCTTTTTTAATGGGTTGTTTTGTTTGGTGCTGGATGCTGCCCTTAGCTTTTTCACTCAGGCAAGTGCTCTCTACCACTTAAGCCACAGCTCTACTTCTTGGCTTTTTTAATGGTTTATTGGTGATAGGAGTCTCTTGAAGTTTTCCTGCCTAAGCTAGCATTGAATCTCAATTCTCAGATCAGCCTCTTGAGTAGCTAGGATTATAGATATGAGCCACTAGTGTCTGGTGAATATGTACATTTCTGAGTTTGTAAGCTACTAATTTAAAGTTAGTGGTAAATAGAGTTTGAAGGGAAGGTCAAACTCCAAAAGAATCAATTCAATTATATGTTTTGTAGATTATTTGATAACCTCCAGCTTATTTTACTTGAAATTTGAAATTGTATTTCTTTTCTACTGCATTATGTGTAACCATAAACTTCATGTATTTTATGCAATAACCATAAATTATTAAATTGTTAACACTTTCTTGCAAATTTGTTTTTTTCTTTATGAAATAGTTTAATATTTGTTAAACACAAACTTGAGATGTATAAAACAGTCACACCCTTGTAGCTTATTTTATTCAAAAGTTACAAATGTTGATAAGAAGGACAATTTAAGATGCAAAGAATGTTGATATATGTATCTGACTAGTCTAAACATGTTCAAAAGTTTCAAACAAATGATCAAAGCAGTGAAGTCTAATTTACTGAGGTTCTACTGTGTGTTAGTCATGTCAACTCACCCTATCAAATGTTTTGTGCAATGGGTGTGCTATCCTCATTTAAAAATGAGTAAACTAAGAATTCTATAGCCACTGTTACCCACTTTGAAAGTGGAAGAGCCAAGAATAAAAACCAATCTTTCTGACCTTGTAATATATTTGCTCTTTCAAGTAGAACATAGTTTGTTCATGATGTCTTCAAGGTATGACACAAAATTCTACTTTTTTTCTCACTGATATCCATGTGAAAGTACTTTTTAAATACCAGTTTTCTCTGCTTCCAGTCTTATTCATTATTATTTTATGGAAGCAAACATTTGCACAGTAGAAATCTGACATTTTAAAGCAAGCTTTCAGTTAATTTTTCTGAATTAAATCATGTGCTTCCAATTGCCTGTTTGTCTAAATTTGTGGTCTCTTTCAGAAAAGCATATAATCTAATGCTTAAAAAATGATCTAAAATCTCCTCACCTTCACTTTACAAACAACAGGAGGAATATATCTTTTTGGGGACATTAGCTTCGATGCCTGGAAATGTCTTAATCATTCAATCAACTTATGAGCTCTTTGTAAGCAAGTATCATTAGCTATACATTTATTTATCTTCCCATTGGTATTAGAGTTTTGTTGAATAAAAACAAATGAAAATGAGCAAAAACAAACTTGAAATATCAGAATTACATGGAATATCTTATAAAGTGGAACCAATCCAGTATTAACTATTATCAATATTTGGTAAGATATAATCAAAGCAGTAGAAGGCACAGTAGATGTATATAAAGTTATATATTCTTCTTATTGAGGAACTCCATATACAGTTATCTTACTTCTTATCTAATCATTATAAAAGAGAAATGAATTTAAGTCATTCGTTTGGTTTGGGAAGGAACTAAAGAATGCAAAGAAAAAGGAATAACACATAGAAGGACAAAATAAAACTCTCAAAATGGATGAATGTTAAAATAAATTTGAGATATGATCAAATATTTTCATTATAGTAAAAGTATACTTACAAAATACTAAAAACAAGAAAACACTACTACATAAAATTTAGAAATCAAAACAAGGATTCAACACTGGTAATTTCTAATCAAACATCTAACACTGATAAAAACTAAGAGAATATAGAAATAAAATGCTTTTTCATAAATACTTCTATCTCTTGTAAATACTGGTTCCTCTGAATTTAGATAATTAGCGCAATGTCTTAAAAATCAAGTGTTAGGAAATTTCATGATTTCTCCTATAACAACTTTTATTTTGGAAATAAACTATTAAATTGTATCTAAACTTGGATTACAATTTAATTATACTCAATGCTTCTTAAGGCTTCATAAAGTAATTTTTCCAACCTTTAAAAAAATAAAAAATAAAATGGTCTAGAAGGAAAATAGGCTGTTTTAAAGTTCTGGTAGTCTTCACTACAAGTAGGAGTCGTGGAATGTAAAATCTGACTATAATGGACAGGAGATGGAAAAGAGAAAAAATTATATTCATCTGCTGTATTTCTAAAGTAGCTGTCATTAAAAACATGAATATAATTGTATGAAGATGGCATTTTAGAACAAAATATTTCTCAAAATGTTTTGCTTTTGTTCTTTTTTAATGAACTACCTAGAGTAGTCAAACTGAAATTTTGATTTACATGCAAAATGGTAAATCAAATTTATAGGTGGTATTAGTTTCAACTGGGGTCCTTTACTATGTATGAGAAACCAGACCAAAATGGAGTTATTCATGTTAGAGTTCCATGCCAACAAGCCTGAACTGAGTTCTTTATCTGACTTTCTGGGAAATCAGGGTAAAAAGAGAGAATGATGGCCAAATCCCCAAACAGATCACTTTCAGCTAGCACGAAAAATAAGTTTTCTTTTCTTCAACCTTTCCAGAATGAGTAACTTCAACATGACCAATCTACTTTTTGTTTTCTTTACTTACCTCAGCTAAGCAGAGTATTCTATTTTGTAGAATATTCTATTTTGTAGAGGTGTTTTATAATTCTTGAATCACAAAACCCAATTTAAACTTTATTTTTGTGACAGGGTTTTGTTATGTAGCCTCAAATTCTAGATCCTCCTATCTCAGCCTCCCAAGTGTTGAGATTATAGGCATGCACTGTGGTGCCTGACAATAAACATTTTATCTTTTGACAAAAGTGAAAGCACATAGATATGCCACTATTTTCAGAATTCTATAGGCTGCAAAAGCAAATGTCTGTGGGAAATCAAAATATTAACCGTCTCTCTCTCTCTCTCTCTCTCTATATATATATATATAAATTAGTCACCAATTCACAGCATAGAGCTACAAATCTATTTACCCTCTCATTGTACAATCCCACACATTACATTAAAAAGGAACACTAAATTCTCAAACCCCTACACATCTCAAAGTAAATTCTCCACCTACAAAGCACTCTAAGATGAATATTTTTTTTATCCCAAACCACTACTGAATTAACATTTCCATAGACTCTTTAAATTTACAAACCAAGGCTTGTAGTAAAAACCAAGAGAACAGAATTCATCTAAATGGTGAAACAGTCCTTTGGAACACTTCTAAAAAAGGATGAGGTCTTATAACATGTTCTATATTCGCTTGACTGCACATAAAATAGTACCTTGATTCTCTCATTAATATGATGGCAGAATTCCTCATTTTAGCTAAGCATTTGAAAATATCTGAGATAGATACTTGTTATTCAACAGCTAGATGTGCTTACATTTTTTTCCTGACATTATCATCAAGAAGATTGTGTCATAATGAATGGCTCTTAAACTCAATCTCCACTATTTCTGAAAACATTTATGTTTGGTTTTGCTGCAAGTAGTAGACGGAACAATAATTATCTGTGCCAGAAATGAGGATAAACTCTAAATAGGAATACAATTCCACTTAACCTATGACATTTTACTTGTTTCATATGTATACAGATAACAACTATAAATGACTCCATATGATACATGCATAGCACTAAAATCTAATAAATGTTGAGTCTAATTTTCTTTATCTATCCAATTTAAAAACTGAAAATCTAAAGTATAAAAGTATATTCTGGAAGAGCATCATTTTATTTATACATCAGTAACCTTCCAGTGTGTTCATTAAAATGCTCTATACATTAAAATACCCAGTTCTCCCTCATGTTAGTTATTCAATTAATAAACAATAAAATAACACAAAGTAATAGTAACAGAAAATATAAAACCTCCTATTTCCACATTTCTATATAACTTTCTAAATAACAAAGAATGAAGATAATTTTCTCACTCAGAGAATAAAATTATGTTTATCATAGGACAACAGAGTTGTAGCTTAAGCTGCTGCTACATGCAAAGTGCCATGCTTGGTCCTGTTCAAAATACTAAACAACAGAACAGAAAAAAAAAATGTATGAACAACTGCAATGGGTAGAATCCTTTGCCAAATGTCACAGAAAGCAGCTGCAGAATTTAAGTAAGAAATACATTGGCTTCTCCTTTGAGGAGAAGGAAAAATAACAGTGTTCTATACACTTGTATAGGGAAGAAAGCAAAGAAAAGAGATGACTTATTAAGAATCAGTGATTCTACTACTTTATCATGATTTTCTTTCTACACTAGAAAAGAAGCTATCGGGGTATAAGAGTAAGAATGAAAATAAGCTGTGATAGAAACTGACTCCTGTGATAGCAATTTCACACAAATTCAATAGTATTTAAATGGCTATGGAAAACTGAAGTATGCTAGGCATTGAAAGATGTGTCTAAACACTACCGCTACACTAACCGCAGGTGAGAAGGCCTTTTTTATACAATCATAGAAGTTACTTCATCTACTCCTAGGATTCAAATAAAATATGGATCTTCAAGACCCATATGAGTTTTTAAATCCCCAAAGCAACTTCAAAATGAAAGGAAAATAAGCAGTTAAAACACTTCCCTAAAGTCAGAAATAGTACTGGGTAAATCTCCCCTGGTTTACAGAAGCAGGGAATGCTCTGTTTTTCAGTCTATTAGGTAAATCACTGAAAAACTTTGCAGTCGATTACTAAGGATGTAAAGGTTCCCACTTGGATGTATATTCAAGAAGAATACGAAGCACATTTTATACATTTTATACATTCCCTCATATGTATGCCAACTGTACACATTGTACAACATTTCTCTCTTAATCTATTTTCTTTCAATGTCACAGTTAGAACTTAGTAAATAAAAATTAACAAGCAGAGCTGTTACATATACCTAAAAATCATTACTATTTTCTCAGCTTTAATGAAACAAGTACTAATATCTAGCAAACAAATTATGCTAAATAAGAAATAAAAAATGCAAATGTTCTAACAAAAATGAGTAAATAGGGCATACATCTTTTCAATCTCCATTATTATATACAGAAATATGTGCTAATTTTAGTCACTGGCAAAGCTGCAACTTTCAGTATCTGATATTTAAGAGAAAATCTTACTTAATATCCATGCTTCACCGATGCTCTATGAACATGTCACAACTGCCAATAACAGAGCTGGATTTCATTGTATAGGAAAAAGATACTAGAGTAAAAGTACAACTATATATGTGTGTCTATATGCACAGAGATAGGTGTATACATATGCATGCCCACTTCAACATTTTCAATATAAAGCAAGAAATGATTGGAGGAGATTACATTTGAAAGAACTTACCTTTCGCCCATCACTTGCATGGCAATTCACATTTAGAGGAGTCAGTAAAGCCATTAGTTTTTCTTCATTACCGCTCCTACAAAAAGGTAGTAAGTAAATTTCTATAAAATACCGAGCTTCTTATGTATATTTATAGATATATGTTCACAAAAGGGTGGAAAATAGGGCTTTGCTTTAATTTATTATGTGAATCAAAATGAATCTCTAACAATATTCAATTAATTCCTGCTATTCATTATGTAGTGATATATCTTGGATAATGTAGCTTTCTATATTTTTAAAGAATTATAACAAACTTTATTCTGACTAATGATTTAAGACACTGCAGTTAAAAGATACATACAATCTGTTATTTAAATTATACATAGCAAGGAACAACAACAATAATCAGGTGAGGATTTTTAACATTTACTTTATACCCTTCATTAAGCTTTGCTGGAAAATCTTCAGACCAGAATGAGGCTTGCCAACTAAGATTTGTAGGTACATTAAGAAATGTTCCAAATAAAATTAACCTTGTAATCATTATCTAGTGAAAGATACTGTCATATTTACTAACCATGTAAAGTATACAAATATTTAGTATAAGTGTCTATCCATATTATTGCCTAAAATCCCAGCAAGACAATAACACGTTATAATTTTCATAGTCCTCCACCTGCCCTCCCCGTTTTCTCTCTTAAATGCATTATACTCACTTAAAAATGAATGGAATCACTTACCTAGCAGCTTCTAGGAGTTCGTCTTTCTTGTATTCACCTAGATGATTGCAAAATATCATGCTGTTAGCATTTGGCAGAAGACAGATTAAGAAATGCAGTAGGCAGCAAATAGAGAATTAAATAGGGAAGAAGAGAAAAAGAGAGTCCACACCCCGCTGGGTGATGGAGCCGTGACGTTAGCCAGCTTGTGAAGGCAGCATCACCAGTGCCTTGGAGACGGGCAGCAAATTGACGCAGCTTCTTGTCCAATCCTCAGATGAAATAGCTTTCTTCAGACAACCAATGAATGCTAAATCTCATGTCCAGAAACACATTCCCTCTGATAACAGCATGCCAGCTGAAGACAATGTCCCCTCCCCCCTTTTCTATTCAGGCTGTCACAGTAAACTTGTGAAGCATAATACATTCTGAGACAAAAGCAAAATAATGTGGCTCTTTAAAGGTATAAATTACTAGTCTTGAAAAGAAAGCCCTCAGTTTTATTTGTAACGACATGAAAGTTCTTTTTTTTTTAATTAATTACCATCGTTGAGCTTTCTACCAGTAGAAAATGCAAATATAAGAACCATGAAGCCTCTGCCTCGCGAGGGAAGGTCTGTAGACTACAAATACGTGAACTACGTACCAAATGCTATGAACCTCTTGGAGGCAGCGCTCCAAAACCAAAACAGGGAATGTATTCTTAAATGGTAGTAATAAACTAACGCGTATTAAGCCTTTATACTTTATATATCTTCCACAGGAAATTGACAAATCATAATTCTCAAAAATAGTTTTTAAAGCAGGTTGAGGTCTTTGAGAATGAGTGGATACTCAATTATTGTGACATGGGTAATTTTCCCCCTTGTATAATTTCACAAGGGATTTTTCAAAATATTTCACAGACAAAAAATAAAAATATATCTAAAAATACATAGGAACGTATTTCTTAGGGTATTTAAGATCTAATAAGTTTGTTTTGCAAGCAAGTGCAATTGAAGGACATTGAATCTTAATAATACAGTGTTTGTTCATTCATTAAATAAAGAACAGCCAGGACTATGATTCAGCTACAATAAACTGACTCAGTTTGCTATATCATAATTACACAGTGTTTTAACAAATCATTACATGAATAAAAATATTAAGTATATAATACTATTTTAAGTGAAAAGAGTCTAACATGAAATAACTAAAGTATTTTTTAAGATCTTATGTGAAAATACTAATTTCTTCATACTTTGTTTCTACTTTGCTATAAGAATGATTCAAATACAATAATGATACCTCAAGATCACAAATCACGTGTTTAAGTTCTATAATCCATTATTAGCAGATATTCTTTAGCCTCTTAGATTAAGACTAGGTTAAAATCTACAGAGTATAACCATGTTACTTTCAGATGAGGAAGCAGTTCAATGCCTATTCTTTTCTAAATGGAAATATTATATTCTAATAAAGCCACAGGTTTCACAATATATAATGATAAGCTAGAATGTACAATTTCATGATCACAGAATTAGTCATTCCAATTTTTTCATAAAATGTATTCCATGTTCTTTAACAACATAAAAGCAATATTATTATATCCTCTAGCCAACAAGTCTCACATATATTCCTTAAACAAACATTTTAGGTAGTAATATGGGAAATGAATAGGTAGAGACACAGATGTTAAGAGTCAATCAAAAAGTCCCTTGTGAGAAAAATATCAAAGCCCTCCTTACAATTATTTGCCTGAGAAGTCAAGACCTAAGCAAATAAAATTACAGAATGTATTTATAAAAGTCACTCATTCATTTGAAAAGCCTATATGCCAGATTCAAAGATAAGACCTTATCATCTCTAACCTTAAGGAGTATTATTTTATTGAAAGTTATATAAGTAAGTGTATGATTACAGTATGGTTATACTATTATAGATTATGATTATATGGTTATAAAAATCTTACAAAATGTTATTATGAGTTTACTGGCTAGTCTAAGTGGGAATAATAAGAGGCAGGTTAGTTGTGATTGAGGAAGCCTTCCTGGAAGAGGAGAGACCAGAGCAGAGTGTCAAAGAAAGAAGTGATTTTTAGGTGAATAGAGTATGGGCGAAGAAAGCAACCACACAGATAGAAATGCAAAGGGAAATGGAGCTTCTAAAATATCAACTATGAATCAGAGAACACCTGCAGGGTCATGAGTAAGGATGAGGCACAAAATAAATTAAAGAATCATGAATGATTCCCTAGGTTGAGAAATCTGAACTTTCTTCTGAAAGCAGTAATACTGAAATATACAAGGGGGTAGGGAGATAAAGTACATTTAAACATCTGCAATATTTGTGATTATATAAAATACAAACTGCTCTTGGACAGGAAAGAAGGGGGACAGGAAACAAGAAATGGAGGGGAAGAAAGGAAGGAGAAAGGAAGAGGTAGAGGGAAAGAACAGACACAGTGTCAGAGAACTGAACTGTGACCACAAAGCAATTATATCGTGTGGTAAATATACATTCTTTGATGTTATTCAGTAAAAATATAGTAACATTGTGAACAGGAAGTGACTATGATTGAAATTTCAGTCATGGTGAACCATGACTCCAATAAGCTAGGTAATAAACAGGGCAAAGTATCTGGGATCCTCAAAGTTCAAATCAGTCTTTCTCTATACACTTCTCTCATGCATAGCTTATTGATATTTTCACCCAAAGTCACATTTCTGCAAAATGTTATTCCTTCCGAGATAAGCTGATAATAAGGTAAAGCTTTCAGAAGGAAATAAAAATATAACTATATCCAACAGAGCCAGACACAGGTATTACAAATGACTTTTTACTCTTACTGTTACAGATCCTAGTAGTATAATCAGCTTTTCTGCAATACATTCCAGCATCCACTATCTGGTGCCCAAGGACCACAATCCATAAACAGCTGAAGCCATTTTTCAAATGCTACCTTGCAGGAACAACTAATATAATGAATTGAGAGCCCTTCACGCACTCTGACAACAAATCTGACTACTTACTAATAGCCAAACCACCAGATCTGTTTCATTTTAGCTGAGAAACTGAAAATATTCTGGCTGAGACTGATCCCTATGGAGCATTTATATTCTTTAATAACATCTCGATAAAAACTAGCAATAGATCAGCTAGAAAGGAAACTAGGCAATTATAGTCAAGATAATAGCAGCCAGATGTGGAAAAAATAAATAGCTTAAAATATTTTTATTAATAAAGTGAAGCAAAAATAAGTTAGACACAAAGTTTACTTTCTGAAATCTGAACTGTCACTATTATCAAATAATTAATAATACACATAAATATACAGATTAAACATTTTTAAAAAGCCATGTTGCTAGGCTCCAGTGGCTCATGCCTATAATTCTAGGAGGCTGAGATCTTAGGTTCAAGATCCAAAGCCAGCTCAGGCATGAAAGTCCATGAGACTCTTATCTCCAATACTAATAGAACTGGAAGTGGAGCTGTGGCTCATGTGATAGAGCACTAGCTTTGAGTAAAAAAGCTCAGGGACAGTGCCTAGGCCTAGTTCAAGTAGGAAAGAAAGAAAGAAAAAATGAGAGAGAGAGAGAGAGAAAAAGAGGGAGAGGGAAAGGGAGAAGGAGGGAGGGAGGGAAGGAGGAAGGAAGATAAAGGCAGGCCTAAGCCTAGTTATTTCATTCATTCATTCATTCATTCATTCATTCATTCATTGTTTGTTCATTCCTTCATTGTGTGGGTGGTGGTCCTGGTGCTTGAACTCGGGGTCTGGGCATTGTCCCTAAGTTTTTTTTCCCCCTTAAATCTAGCACTCTACCACTTGATCCACAGCTCCACATCTGGCTTTTTGGTATTAACTGGAGATAAGCACTTCATGGACTATTCTGCCTAGGCTGGCTTCAAACCTCAATCCTTACATCTCAGTCTCCTGAGTAGCTAGGATAACAGGTGTGAGCCATTGGTGCCTGGTGACTGCCCTTACTTTCTTTCTTTCTTGCAGGGTGACTGCCCTCCCTCCCTCCCTCCTTCCCTCCCTCCCTTCCCTTTCTTGTCAGTCGTGGGGCCTGAACTCTGGGCCTTGGGTACTGTCCCTCAGCTCTTCAGCTCAAGGCGAGCGCTCTACTACTTGAGCCACAGCACTACTTCTGGCTTTTTCTGCTTATATGGTGCTGAGGAATGGAACGTAGGGTCTCATGCATGCAAGGCAAACACTGTGCCACCACTGAGCCACCTTCCCAGCCCCTGCTCTTTATTTTTGAAATAGAAATAACCTCTCTATCACTTAGTGTGCAGGAAAATTGTCTTTTGAATATAAATGGGGGAAAACTTACATAAATAAAATAGAAGTCATGACTACTGACTTCTCTCAATTTTGACAGAGTTAAGTGGCTTTTGCCAGTTGACTCCAACAAACCAGACGTAGGTTTGTAAAAAGTGAGTCACATGAGCTTTTTGAGCTGGAATAACAAGAAAAGATTATGAATGTGAAATCAAATTCCTAAGTAGTAAGGGACTACAAAAGAATTTTGACCTTTGTTTTCTCAGCTTTCACATCACATAATGCACACATCTACCAATGCCCTTTTGCTTTATAGGAAATGCAGAGATGGCAACTGGAAACTCACCCTTCTCCCTACCACCTTTACCCGCAGTTTCATAATCACTCTGGTATGAAGCAGTTAAATGGATCAACTAAGTTTAACTGAGTATTATCCACTAGTCTGTCAGGCTCTGAACTAATATGTGAGCACAAAAACTGCTAAATCTAAGCTTTGAAAGAAGTGGTGTAAGCAAAAGAGAGAAAATAAGAATAGCAAGAATACAATTGTTTAAATTACTTTAACATATCAATCCAAACTTGTACCAGAACTACTTAAAAGCACTTGAACTTTCAGATCCAGAACTACTTAAAAGCACTTGAACTTTCAGATGAGCTTGTAAGTACTGGTCAGTGGACCAAGGAAAAATGATTAAAGAAAATTAATTCTAGATCTCTTCAAATGATCAATGCATTTTCCATAATGTGATTTAATTTCTGAACTTAGGAGATATCTCAAGGGAAGAGCTATGTAAAGATTTCAGACAAGCATCTCAATTAGAGACTTTTGTACTGTTGAGTGTTAAGCAACATCATACACTGATAATTTTGATATAGATGTCCCTCTTTTTTCCCTCCTGAACTGAAGTTTGAACTGTAGGCTTCATAAATATTTGGCTTGCTTCCTCAGCTGATGAGCTACTGCTTGAGCACTGCCTGTTGGTTATTCTGGAGTTGGAGTTTCAGACTTTTCTGCTCTGGCTGGCTTTGCATTTTAATTCTCCAGCTTTTAGTGTCTGGAGTAGCTAAGATTATAAATTAGTAAATGACTAGGGCACGATATAAATACCTTTTCATCAAGGTGCCAGCAAACATAAGAAATTGATTTCTCTAGCTACAGCTTATTGAGGGGAAAAGATATGAATTTGGGTGACATATTTAATTGTGTTGTCAACAAATAAATTTGAAATTTCCGGCTTTTTTCTGCTTATATGGGGCTGAGGAATCGAACCCATGCATGAGAGGCAAGCATTCTACCACGGAGCCACCTTCCCAGCCCTCCACTGAGAACTGCTATAATAAAAAAAAAATAGATGAGTCTTGTCTTTTTCTTTGTTTTTGCAATGTACTTATTTAGTGATATACACCTGACATTCAGTTAACTATTTTACACATATAATTCTATACTTTTTTTTTTTGGTGCAAGTCCTAGGACTTGAACTCAGGACCTGGGCACTGTCCCTGAGCATTTCTTGTTAAGGCCAGTGTTCCACCACTTTAGCACAGCTCTATTTCTGGCTTTTTGGTGGTTAATTGGAGATGAGAGTCTCACAGACTGTCTTACCAAGGCTGGCTTTGAACCATGGTCCTCAGATCTCAGCCTCCTGAGTAGCTAGGATTATAGGCATGAGCCACCACTGCTTGGTTAATTCTGTAACTTTTGACAAATGTACATAGTTGAATGACCACTAAAAACATAGAATATTTCTATTACCTCATAAAGTTCCCTCAAGCTCCCCTAAAATCCCATTTCATGACAACCATTGGTCTCATTTCTGTTCTAATATCTTTGGTGTTGCTTTGTTTTTAAATTAACTCATTTTAAATTCATTCCCTCTCTCTTCCTTCTCTCCCTCCTTCTTTTTCTTTCTTTTATATTTTGCTGCAGATAGAACTCAGAGCAGTGAACTTGGTAGGCAAGTACTATCACTAAGTCATATCCACAGCTCCAATGTCCCTACATTTTAAACATATAGAATGTCATCTAAATTAATTCACTGAGTATTTTGAATTTAGTTTCTTTTATTCAAGTCTGTTTAAAAAAATCTCCTTATACCAGGGCTTAAACTTGGATGCCTAGCACTCCATCATTTTGCTTGCTCATAGCTGGTGCTCTACTATGGAAGCCACACTTCCGGCCCAACTTTTTCCTAGTTAATTAGAAATCTAGTCTCACAGATTTTTCTTCCCAGACTAAATGATCCCCAAGGCCTCAGTCTCTTGGGTGGCTAATACCACAAGCATGAGCCATGGGTACTCATCTAGTTTATTTTACTTACTATAAATGCTTTTGAGTTTCATCCATGGTGTTAGACATGTCAGTAGTTTGTTTCCTTTTATTAAGTAATATTACATTATATGTCCATGCCCATTTGCTAGTTAATAGACACTTGGGCTGTTTCTACCTTTGGGTGATTCATTTTTAACAAATCTAAATGTTCAGACAGAATTTTGAATGAACATACAAGTGCTTTTCTCTTGGGTGAATGAATATCCATTAGTGGGAGGTTGCTGGTTTATATCATAGTTTATGTATTCTAATACAAAATGGTGTAAATAATTTTTTGAACTAATTCTGATTTTTTTAATTGTGAAAATACCGTACAGAGGGGTTACAATTACATGGCAAGATAATGAGTACATTTCTTATCAAGCATTGTTGCCTCCTCCTTTGTTTCCCCTTCGCATCCCTTCCCAGCTCCCTCCCACCTCTTCCCCCCCCTATAAATAATATTAAACACAAGTATGCTATTTTTACTTCTCAGACTTATAAATATTTCCTCAATGTTTTTCTCATTCTCATTTATCTCTCAACTAAAAAAAATGAAATAGAGCAAAGTAGAAAGAAATGAGCTAAAATCCAAAGCAATGATAATAGCTCAATAGTTCATAATGTTAACTTCATAAAAGAATAGCTACATTTTTAATAGTACATTCAACTACATTAGATTTTGTCCTAATATTCTGCCATAATATTATGACCAAGAAAGGAACAAATTGGCTTTCTAAACATATTATATCAAAAGCCCTCCCTTTTTACAATCTTTTAGATAGAGTTTACACAAAACTGCTTCTCTTCTATTAAAGAACATTTTCTTTACTATGTATGAAATTCCTTGTGGGTGGAACCTCAGTGTCTCTCTTGAAACTGGAAGACTAAAAATCATGAGACTGAAAACATGGTTCAAAGTTATACAGTGCCAGCCTAGAAATCTCCAGGCTTTGCATTCCATCTCTAGTACTGCCAAAAGACGAAAAAGAAAAACAAGAATTAGATTGTTCAATTTCAATAACTAAATTAATTGTTAAACTATTATTTAAATGAGTTACTCTAAGTTAATGAGTATTCCTCAGTATCGAATGACTGGCTGTGGTGATGATATCAGGTACAGCCTACATCAACAAAATGATTGCTCCTATGCTTACTTACACAGGTTCAGAAAGATTATTGGACAAACTATTAATCTATTTTCAATTGTACTGTCAATTTTCATTAACTTGTAGCTCTGTAACATGAGATCTCTAGTCACACATTACACTGACACATCAAATTACAAGCTCTTCTACACTTAATGCCTTCTCTCTAATTCCATTCTTACTGCCACCATTTATTTATGTACTCGTACTACACTTTTCCAATAATTCTGTAACTAACCCTCAATGTCTACATCTCTTAATTCAGTTACCACATTAATTTCTCTTCATTTACTTTACCCCCTTACTCAAAATATAATAAAATTAGAAACAAAATAGAGTAATTGTTTCTATGCTTTAGAAAATAAGTCTTAGCCTGACATTCAAAATCCTGTTAAGATATAGCCTAAATTGATTTTTTAAACTCATTATACAATGTTCTCTATTCTTCTTCATCTTTCCATCACATACCATAAACTTTTATTCACTTTTCCCCAAATACTCTTGAAAACTATCAACTATCCATCTCCACTCATTAAAATGCATGGCCAAGCTTACATATAACTTCCTTCAAGAGGTCAAGTCAATCAAAAGTACTAACAAAGGGCACATATATTAATCTTACTTGCCACTATATGATTTTACATTTTTAGGCAAGTGATCTGGCTATTCTGAGTCTTAATCACATAGAAAATAAAGGAATCATACTAGTTAATCTTGCTGGTGAGCCTGTTCTGAGATCTGATTGAACAAATCTGGTAATTCCATGAAGTTACTGGGAACTTCACATTTCATGGAATGCATCAAGTCTGGAAAAACTATATACAAAATTTTGAATTCTTATCTAAATACAAAAAGTTAGCTACTTAAAAGTGACTTATGAACCCCAAATACTAGGCACTATCATTTATCTGATTTAAATCTTTTATTTACACAGACATAGAGATATACGGTCTCTCCCAACCTAAGGTAAATCCTTGGTCTAAAAGCTAAATGGTTTTCAACCATTCTGCCTCAAGGAATCTGACTGCTGATGTGCATACAAGTGTTAAGACTCATCAGTAGAACTGTGTCTGGTAGCTTGCTAAGAGTATGAAACTGGGCCTGGCACCATTCCTGGTGTGTTAGCTCTAAAGCTATAACTTTTTATCCTTCTGATTCAAGATTTATTTGTCCTTGGCATATTGTAGACAGTGAAGATATATTTTTAAATGAATAATGTAGCTCAAAGAAGTAACAAATGAGTGGTAAAAAATGAAGATTTAAAACTTCACTAACATCAATTACCTATGTGTCTGAGCAAAAGATTTAGTGATACTTTTGGGGGAAATCGGGATTAAGAAAAGGAGAGGGTGAAGCTCATTAGTTGAAGAAGTAAATCAAAATTGGTGCTTCTTGAAAAAATGAAAATTACAAAGTCATTCCATCTTTCAGAGACTTTTCATGAATCAAGGATAAAACATATGAAGAAAATATCAATAAGACAGAATTAATATAGTTCTTAAATTGTTCAAGAAATAGTCATATGCACTTTCACATAGCCTGCAATTCCTTAAGATTGTATTTGTCATAGAAGCAGAGGTCTTGAAACCCCAAATAGGTGTCTCCAAACTTTAGGGCCTCAGTAGGCTGATGCACTGAAAGGGCAAAGCACGCTGATAAAAGCAAGGGCTGCAGGGAAGCAATTTTCTTTGCAAAGATAACAGTATGGTTCCTATAAATCACAACGTGCTTTGTCCATATATCCTCACAGCTCTAAGACTATAGCTACCACATACAAAACAGTTTTTTAAATAAAAAGATCAATGTTGCTTACAGGTTTAATAAAAAAAAAGATTTTTGAAGCAATCACTTAAATATAATACTTCACACAAAGTAACATAAATATTAAGAAAAAGTGTTTTAAATGGTTTAATAGACTTATTTTTCTCCCATGGATTTATTAAACCTCATATAAATCATATAGCCTCACTAAAAAGTTGCTACTCTAGGGCTGGGAAGGTGGCTCAGTGGTAGAGCGCTTGCCTTGCATGCCTGAGGCCCTGGGTTCGATTCTTCAGCACCACATAAGCAGAAAGAAAAAAGCCGGAAGTGGCGCTGTGGCTCAAGTGGTAGAGCGCTAGCCTTGAGCTGAAGAGCTGAGGGACAGTGCCCAGACCCAGAGTTCAGGCCCCATGACCGGACCCCCCCCAAAAAAAAAAGTTGGTACTCTAGAAATGAATTCTCGGAACATTTAAGGATTAAATCAATCCAGATAGTCAAGCTTTCAATGTAACTATTAATTTAGTATTTTCATTTCTCTCTTCTTGAATTTCTTTCTGAAATATATTATATGCTTTTACAAATTAAAACTGAATTGTTCCAAACATAATACAACTTTTCTTGACAATTGAGAGTCAGTTATTATGAGTTTCCATCAGACTAATTTGTAATGATGTACAAGGTTATTTGTACTTCTCCAATATTATGGCTCAGAATGCCATGCCTTTATTATTTAACAAATACATTTTATTTACTCTTTTCCTTTACACTAGTGAATCTACATATTTCACTAATTTTAATGCAAAAAGTGCTGTGCAATAGAAATATAAGTAGCTATATTAAAAAAGAAACAGGAGAAACTAATTTAGTAATATATTTTATTTTAGTCCATACTACTTCAAATATCACTTCAACATACGGCACTAGGCCCATTTATGATGTTCAATATCCAACTAACAACTAGCTGTGACCAGTGGTTAGACAACCTAAAATTATCATCGGCTACAAAAATTACAACAGTAGAACTGCAATTAGTAAACAAGCATAAACTATTACCACAGAAGCAAATAAGGGAATAAGACTCTCCTAAATATCAGGCATTTCAGAGAGTCAGAGTACAACAATTGGACATTTATGTGGTAAGTGGGGAGTGAGAGGGAGGAAAGAGAAGGGAAGGGAAGGAAAACATGACAAAAGTAAGAGAGAGGAAGACGACCAGCAAAAGAAAAGGTAGTAATTAAAGAGGGAGAAAAAAAAACCTAAAAATTTCTCTAGGTAGATAAGTAGACTGTAAGATGGCTAGAGATGCCTTCTTATATAATAATCAAGCAAAAAAATGAAGTTTGTGAAGATACATGCAATACTGATGAGAATTCACAGGTATTCAGCATGTTGTAAACATGCTTCAATACTCTAAGAAACCAGTTGTGCTTCGTGATGACAGAGTGCAGAAGCTTTTTAAAAGACCACCATATGTATAGACTGAGATGTGCTGAGAGTACATGTAAAGTGCCAAACACACAACTCATCCCTTTTACTTAACTTTGTAGAGATGAACAACTCTACCAAAAGAAATTTGGTATAGTCCCTTCCTAGTAATGAAGTCCTTGGCAAAGGGTAAAGGGAACTGGCAGGATTCACTATTTCTTGGTAAAAGAGACAAGCAATACGTGACTATCTAGAGAAAAGAAACAAAATCTAGCCTTATGGAACTGGAGATTAGGGTGAAAAACACTGAAACGCTACAAATTGATGGCTGAACATCACATGAACAACATGAATATTTAATGAAGACAAATGCAATGCCCTGCTATTAGAAGTCCTCTACTGCCTCGACCCCCAAAACCAACTATTCAAATATATAAGCAAACAAATCTAAAAAAGCATTCCTCGCTTGTGACAATATGTCACGAGGACCTTGGATTCCATAGTCACATCTTCTGATTCTGACCCTTCTTCATTCTTCTCATAAAGACCTTGTGATTAAATTGTGCCCAACCAAACAACCCCACCTTATGATCCTTAATTTAATCACGTCTGCAAAGTTCCTTTTCCCCATCAGGTAAAATATCAAACCTAAAGGACTTAGTATGTAGACATCTCTGGGAAAGCACTATTGTGCTTACTACAGCTAATAATGGGAAATTGAAAAAAATTTAAATACAGTGAGTACTGGCTCTAAAAGACTGTTCTACTGTTAAACAGAAAACAGATACTCTGGAAATACAGGAATTTTCTTTCATAAAACACAAGAAATACATCACTTAGGGTTATAGCATGTAGAGCAAATTTTACTTAGCCTAGATCTTATTTTGGAAAATGAACTGCTTGAAAAATATATGATGAACACTTAAAGAAAAATGGTGATGCTACCTAATTAGCTAAACTAGCAATAAAATAAAAAAAAGCAACATTCTTTATCAACTAAAATATGTTTGTATATTCTGAAAGTTGAGTACTAACACTGGAATTGTAACTATATTCAGAACTCCTTTTGGTTGCAGAAGAATTAAAATTTAAATTTTTGATAAAAGCATTTTTAACACAAGAAGTTAGATTCTAGTACTAGGTTAAAACAGAGACAAATACAAATAGATAGCAAACATGTTATTTTTGTCTATTCAAATGCCTGTGACAAAGTTTGCATAATTTCACTCACCACTGTTTATGGGAATTGTTCCTTCTATGCTTAGATCTTGTGACTGGTAGAGTTCCCTGTTCCAGTTCCCTGTTACGGCCCTAGTTAATCATCACACTCCATCTTCAGAGCAGTGATTGATCCAAGTACGGATCCATTGCCTCCCCAATGCCCAGAATTCTCAAGATTCTTCAGACACAAGTGGGAGAGAGCTATGGGTTGTCATTGGTCAGCCATGTTTCTCAACACTTAAGGAGCCTACAAAATAATCCAAAATTCATACAGATGGAAAATAGAGACAATGAGGAAGACCAGAGAAGACAAAGAACCAGGGAGAGCAGGAAGGGAAGGGGCCAGCACTGGAAGGTAAGCCAGCAATGACAAGGTCAAGAAAGAGGACCCTAAAATCAAGCCTATCCTTGCGTATGTGGTTAGTTCCCTTAACCAACAAATGTTAGTAATTTGTTTCATGGCCATTTATAATGTACTTTTGCTCACCTCCCCTTTCACTTCTTTCCATCTCACCTCTAATTTTTTTCCTCCCATAATTTGAACTTTCCTCATAAAGATAAAGGTGGTATATGCAACATGGCCATGGAAACAACCTAACTACTCCCACCACCTCCTCCCCATACACATGTTCTTTGAAGGAACATGGCATGAACCTAACTTGGGAATGTCTAGTGAGTTCCAACAAAGATATTACCTTGGGTCAGGCATCCACAATGAATCTTGGTTCTGCTATTTTCTCCCCTTGTGAGTTTAACCAAGTCATTTAACCTTTCTCTGAGTTCCACGCTTCTCATTTTTAAAAAGAGAAAGATAATACTTTACGAGGTTGCTCTGAAGGTCAAGGATAACACAAATAAAACAGCCAATAGTGCTTGGCTAATGAAAAAACCCCAACACAAAATGATGATGATAATAATCATGATGATAAGAAAGTGATTCAAATTTCAAAGTTTTTAATTTACTCATTATTTCTTATTTCTTCTTGTGAATCACTAGGAAAGTAGGACCTCCAATTCACTAATACCTTTCAAAGAACTTTGATTAGAAGAAATAGTATTTAAAGAATCTCAGAAATGGATTTTTCCTCTCCTCACTAACTTTCTGTATAATAAAATGGCTTTTATTTAAATAAAAAGAAAGTGGCATTTTATCTTACTGTCCTTTTAAATTTTGCTAGGTCTCTGGAAGACTATAACCACAGTAGGAAAAGAAAGCTACAGAAAATGATATACCATTTAGTCACATAATATCAAAAACAAAGTTTTAAATAATTCCCAAGAAAATATGGAAGCCATTTCAAAGAATAAGAGAAAAAAAAAACATACAGATGAACTGTCCCTTCTCCACATCCAAAACATAGAATCTTACTGATAGTAATAAAATTTCACTAGAAGTAAACATCTACTTCCTTAAAAGAGGTATAGAATGGTAATAAGCTCCCAACATCATAATATATACATTCTTAATGTTCTACCTGCTGACAGACTTTTGAAAACTGTTCAGTATATCACCAATGATCAGCCATAATAAAAAAATGTTCTATATTTCATTCATATTTGCTTTTTTAAATTTGTTTCGTAGTTACTTGAAATTACATATAATTGTTTCAAGAAGTATATGTAAAATATATACCATCCCTGAAATGGAACAGTATGAAGCTTGACCAAAAGTTAATATGCACCATTTTAAAATATTAAGTTTGGAAATATTCATCATCCCTGGTGGTGAAGGAAATGCAAATAAAGACAACCCTGAGATACCACCTTACTCCAGTCAGAATGTCCCACATCCACAAATCAGCCAAAGACAAATGCTGGAGGGGATGTGGAGAAAGAGGAACCCTATTACACTGCTGGTGGGAATGTACACTTATACAACCACTTTGGAAAGCAGTCTGGAGGGACCTCCCTTACAACACAGTCATACCACTTCTAGGCATTTACCCTGAACAACAGGAACCAATATACAAGGACACGTGCACCTCCATGTTTATTGCAGCACTGTTCACAATAGCTAGGATATGGAAACAACCCAGATGCCCCACCACAGATGAATGGATACAAAAATTGTGGTATCTATACACAATGGAATATTATGCAGCCATTAGAAATGACAAAATAATGGCATTTGCAGGGAAATGGATGGAGCTAGAAGGAATCATGTTGAGCGAGGTAAGCCAAGAGCAAAGAGACAAACGGTACATGGTCTCCCTGATAAGTGGATGCTAAATCCAAAATGTTAAGTGATACGACAAAATTAACAGGACTTAAGAAACAACTCCCACTCATCTGGTCAAACCACTACTAAATATCCCCATGCTGCTGAGATAGGATCTCACTACATAGCTCAGGTTAGCTTCCAACTCACAACCCTGCTGCCTCAGTCTCCCAAGTACAGGGGCTGCAGGCTCAGCTGGCTCATTTCTTTAGAAACAGCTAGTATTAGCCCAGACCCTCTCCTAATTCCCCCAATGTTTTAATTTAAACAAACTGTACAGCCTCGGCAACAACAACAAAAAAAATCCAGATGAATGTAACTGAAGATGAATGCATTTCCAAATGGTCTTTGAGCAAGACAAACATATGCATATGATAATCATTTTGCAATATTATTTTCTATCTTCAAGCTAAAATAAAAATCATTAAACTAGTTGAACACATGAACATTTAATTTATCCTCAGGTACTATTTCATATTTTATAAAAAATAAAATAAAAGTGAGCCATGCTTGTATTTGTTTTATATGTCTGAAATGTGTCACTGTTTTCAAAAGAGTATTTCTATTATTCAGCATAACTTATTTTATAATCTATTAGTAAAGTATATCAAATAATCACTATGGCTTGTAAAAACAAAAGATTTATGTATAAAAAATATAAAAACAAATTGTTTTTTAACTTTTTTTTTAATTCACCATTTACCATTTATTGATGTTAAAATTTTTTCTTATTTTTTGGGGGGGGTCTGGTCGTGGGGCCTGAACTCTGGGCCTGGGCGCTGTCCCTCAGCTCCTCAGCTCAAGGCTAGCGCTCTACCACTTGAGCCACAGCACCACTTCTGGCTTTTTTCTTCTTGCTTATGTGGTGCTGAGGAATCGAACCCAGGGCCTCAGGCATGCAAGGCAAGCGCTCTATCACTGAGCCACCTTCCCAGCCCCGAGCGACAGTCTTTTATTTGCTTTGTTGTCTTGTTTTTGTTTTTTGAGAAAGGGTTTAGCTATGTAGCTCAGGCTCGCATTCACTTGAGATCTTTCTGCTTCAGCCTTCTTAGTGCTGGAATTACTATCATGCCATCATACCGTGCTAACACACTCTTTTAAAAAAAGACATGTAAATCTAGGGATAGAAAAGTAAGAAAGGAATGTTCCTTTTTATTCAAAGAAATGCATTGAGCATTCTTGAGAGATGTGCATGAATATAGGATTTAGTATCCGATTTCAAGAAGCTCAAGTCAGAAAATACAAAACAGGCACAAATAAATTTTTATGTTAAAAGTGTTGAAGAGCAGATGGTTCTCTGAAGAAATTGCTAAAGCTGCAAAGTCAACACTTATTACCCTTGGATTATTCTCAATCCCCTCCTAATATTGGTATTTTCCAACATTTTTTGAGTATTTTTTCATTTCAAATAAATTTTACTTTTCCATACTTAAGTTCCACAGTGCCAAAAAACATGTCCTAGACTAAAACCAAATTATCTTATTCAATTTCACTCTCCAGTTATTTCTGGGACATCTAAGAGCTTAGTATGAAATACGTACAACAAAGGAAAAGGAAAAAAGACAACTGTTCTCTAGTCATTCAGGAATACTATACCAAATAGCTCTTCCTTCTGTGTTCATCTAGAGGCATTAAGTGACCAGAATCATGCAAAACAGAAAAACAGCAGCCAAAATGGAATGCCTCTGAACATTTGTGTGCGTGCGTGCGTGCGTGCGTGCGTGTGTGTGTGTGTGTGTGTGTGCACGCTCATGCAGGCTGGTTTGTTGGTTAGTGACCTTTATAATTTTACCTTGTACAGCCCTGTATATCTATGGGTTGTTTCCATGGATTCAACCATCCAAGGATGGAAAATATTCAGGGGGATAGGAGGAAGCATGTACAGATTGTATCCTAAACAATACTGCATAAAACTATTTACATAGCATCTACTGTTAAACAGCATCTAACCAGCATGTACTCTGAATTAGGTGTTGGAAGTATCCAATGAGATGGTTTAAACTATATGGAAAGTTGTGCATAGACTGTATGCAAATACTATACTGTTCTAAATAGGGACTGAGCAGCTGCAGATTTTGGTATCCATGAGGGATTCTATAACCAAACTCTCTGTAGGTACCAAGACATAAACATACAATGTTGGAACTGTCTCCTAGCACCTGTAACAGGTAGTAAGTAATTTGTTTAACTTGAAGTTGAAAAGTACCCCTTCCTTTAATTTTTCTAAGATAATAATTAGCATCTTGCCAATTGGTAGCTTAGGAAATAGTTTACCAAATCTGATTAATGCTTTAGTTTTAACCATTTCTGCTCAACTATCTTCCTCTATTATCACATACCAAAGGACATGTTTTATACATCACCATCCATCCTCTTCTGTAAATTAAAAAGATTGGAAGGAAAACTAAGCCTTTGCTCATGTTAAGTAACAATCATGTCTGCAAAATTATAACTCTAGGGGCTGGGAAGGTGACTCAGTGGTAGAGCGCTTGCCTTGCATGCTCAAGGCCCTGGGTTCGATTCCTCAGCACCACATAAGCAAAAAGAAAAAAGCCGGAAGTGGTGCTGTGGCTCAAGTGGTAGAGTGCTAGCCTTGAGCTGAAGAGCTAAGGGACAGCGCCCAGGCCCAGAGTTCAGGCCCCACGACCGGACCCCCCAAAAATATTATAACTCTATTGATCAAAACAACCTAAGCAAGCAGGATGTGTACAGCACCTAATATATAAGAGAAAACCACAGTTTCTGTGCTATACAGTATAAGCATTAAAAACATGCATATTTTCTTCTTTTGCAAAGAAGATTGCAAAAAGGCTTTGAATTTTGATAACTCTCTTCCAATACTTGAAAAATTAAGAGTACAAAAGGATTAACTTTACTCACAGGTTTCCAAAATATCAAATTTGGACCAACGGAGAAAGTTATAAGGTGTGTATTGTAAGTACTTCAGTTACTTACTTACTTCAGTTCTAAGTGGAAAAAAAAAAGATCTTGTTTAAAAACACTACACTGTTCTGTTTTGGATGGTAAAAGAAAAAAAATACTTTTGGACAGATAAATTAGATAGAACTCTAGACATTTACACAGTGAGACCAAAGCAGGATAATCTCAGGAGAGGACCACAAAGGCTTAATACTATGTGCATATGATCATATAAAATTATGTTTATTGAAATGTACTCCAAGAAATGGAAATGAGGTTTTTGGGGGTTTTCCCTATTCCTTTGTTGCTGTTCTCGAATTTTTTATCTTTTGTCTTGTATGTAAGTTTATCTCTTTGGGGGAGTAGAACGAGGAACACAGAAATGGGATAAAGGTTGAACACATGTAGCAGTGACACTAGACATTCACTAGACACTATGTTAAAAATGAACTATACAACTTGTGGGGTGGGAAGGCCCGAAGGGAAAAACTGGGAAGAGGAAAGAGGTGACACTGTTCAAAAAGAAAAATACTCATTACTTGACTTATGTAATGGTAATCCTTCTATATATCACCTTTACAATAACAGTAATAAAACACTTAAAATACTATACTGTTTTATATAAGGGACTTGAGAATCTTCAGATTTTGATATCTAGAATAATTAAATTAATTGACTTGGAATACATGAAACTAATGAAACCAATGCACAGTAGCCTACAGAATTAGAGCAGTTAGCTTCCTAGGGTGTCAGTTATAATAGGGTCATGTACAGTGCAAAAATATGAAATGGACAATTCCAGAAATAATCAAGTTGCATGCCACTCTGGGTGGTCTAACGAAATCTCTAGCCATTCTGTTCCACCCAACCCAGAATATGAGCCAGCCCTCTGTCTAGTGTATCCATATGTGCATGCTACCTGCCCAATAGACTTGTAGCATTTATAAACATCTTAGACTATTCTCATATAGTCCTCCAATAGAAGTAAAATGATCAGTTTCCTGTTTCTATGTGAGTTTAGATGAACTTTTGTGAGTTACAAAAATACTTATATTTAATACTAATTTATTTACAATATAAACTATAAAGAGATGACACATTTTTACTAAAGGTACTGTATTTGTGTGTGTGTGTGTGTGTTGGTACCAGAGTTTTAACTCAGGGCCTCTCTCACTATCACTAGAACCACGCCTCCACTTGTTTTTTTTGTTGGTTAAGTACAGATAAGAATCTCATGGATCTGTTGTGTCTGCTGGCTTTAAATTCAATTTTCCTGAGTCATTAGGATTACAGGCATGATCCACCAGTGATTGCCTGCTAGAATTCATTCTGTGCACTTAAGTAGTTTTGATAGTACTGAGGATTTGAACTTAGTTCTCTACCACTTAAGCCATGCACCCAGTCCAGTAGAATTCATTTTAACTTGAGAATTTAAGTATCTTCAAAGAAGACTTGATGAGAAATTAGGGCTAAAATACTTCAAGGAGAAAAATATCCAATATTCTAAAGTAGATTAAACTAAGATCTTATGTCAACATTAAAAGACTTATTTTGTATTTTAGATAACAATGGCAAATTATATAGTCATGTAGGTTAAGACTGGTCATGTTATAAAAGAATGGTATCATTTGGGTTCATTGTGTGCCATCTCAAATTATCTGTTTCCAGACCAAATAGCATTCAGACACAAAATTTTAAATACATCTGTAGTAATCTCAGTGTAACATAAATAGAAAACTACTTTACATAAATTCACATTTTAAATTTGTGATGCTTAGTAGCCATAAATTTTAGAGAATGCTATAATTAAGAGGAACTAGCACCATTCAAAAACTAAAAGTATTCCCTTCACATAATCTCTAGTCTGTGCTTGCAAAAGATACTATACATTCATTTGAGTAAATGTGACTTAATTGATAGACTCAGTCATTCGTGTAATGGCTTCTGCATATAATTATCTAGGAATGGTGACAAAGACTACCTAAGAGGTTTGTAATTGGTATAAAATTTCAGCAGGCTATTTTGGGATTCCTGACAGCCTAATATTTTCCCATCTAGATAGCCTTAAAAAGACTTAAGTCAAAAACTTCTATATCAAGCTGATAAAGAATTATCTGCAAGCCCTTAGGGAGACTTACAAATTTAAGTCCAAGGAGTATACTGATTTTGCCTTGGAATACTTGGTTGCTGGTATTTGCTGAAAAACAAAACCTAAGAAGAAACATTTAAGATTTATTCTCAGCTCTATGTGAAATGTATAATTTTTATGACAAGTTAAACCTTCCTGTCCTACAGAAAACAACTTTGAATAACATCTCCGAAATGATGATGAAACTCATAGTGTGTTTTCAGGAAAGATACAGAATAAATATATCACCACTGTGTAAATCGTTACGATGGAGTTGCAAAGCACGTGTCTTTTATGCCTCTCACTGTCAAGGATTTTAAAATTCTATGCTTCCATCAGAAAGAATGACATCATCCCATTCGTAAGAAATGGAAACACTTGGAAAAAAAATCATAAGTGAAGCAAGCCAGACCCAAAGAAACATAGGCTCTATAGTTTCCCTCATTTGGAATAATTAATATAGGTCTAGGATCGTCCTTTAGAAAGCATCACAATTGCTAAATGTACATATGACCATATAAAATGATGCTAATTAAATGAACTCCAAGATATGGAAACAAGGGTTTTTTTTTGTTTTTATTGTACTGTGAAGTAATTTTTTTCCTTCATTTTCCCCCCAATTTTGTTTTATCCCATTGTCACTTTTTTTGTTTGTTTTAGTACCCTGTGTCTTGCACATCTGATCTGCGGAAAGGAAGAAGAATAACAAAATGGTGAGACAAAGGATGAACCAATGCAACAGCAATATTCACAAGACACTATGTTGGAAATGAACTTTACAACTTGGGAGGGTAGGGAGTACGGGGGAGGGAAAGTGGGAGAAGACGAGGAGAGGGTTACGATGTTTGACAAGAAATGTACTCATTACCTTACTTACGTAACTGTAATCCCTGGACATCCTTACAACAAAAAAAATTTTTAAAGTATGTATGTGTGTGTATGTGTTGTATGCTGTTAGGAATACTCTAGCACCAGGGCTTGTGTGACTAAATTCCAAAATTTCAAGTTTTGGCAAGGTATTGAGCCAAGGTAACTGGAATTCTGTACCCTATACCAAATTAACAAAATTTCAAGCATTATTATACTGCTTGTTATATAATATAGTAGAAGGGGGTACAGTCTATAAAGAGAAGAGGTTTAAAAATCAGATCTTTTTTAGCAGTCCTCATTCTTGCTAGACTGGAACTCTATCTATTATTTGAACTATCCTCACAACCCTTTTTTAACTATAGTTATTTTTCAGATAAGGTCTTCTGTTTTTTGCACAGGTTGACCTTGGTCCTCCATTGTCCTACTGAGTAGTTGGAATTATAGATATAAAAACTACCATGCCTGGCTTGTTTGATGAGATGGTTCTCTCTAACCTTTTAGGCCTTGGTTTGTTTGGCCTCAAATCATGGTCCTTCTCATATCCATTTCCCCAGTAGCTTGAGATTACAGACATGAGTCATCATGCCCTGTTCATTACATGATTAGTATATTATTGTCCACTATGAAATTTCCTAGAGTTGGCACAGTGCCTTTTTTTTTTTTTTTTGGTCAGTCGTGGGGCCTGAACTCTGGGCCTGGGCACTGTCCCTCAGCTCTTCAGCTCAAGACTAGCACTCTACCACTTGAGCCACAGAACCTCTTGCGGCTTTTTCTGCTTATGTGGTGCTGAGGAATCGAACCCAGGGCCTCAGGCATGCAAGGCAAGCGCTCTACCACTGAGCCACCTTCCCAGCCTGGGACTGCCTTTTTACCATTGTGTGTGTGTGTGTGTGTGTGTGTGCGCGCGCGCACGTGCGTGTGTGTGTGTGTGTGTGTGTGTGTGACATTCAAGTGCTAACAATCATGATAACTTGAAAGAGTCTTTTTCTCTGTCTCCCCTATAACATTCAATTCCTAAATATTGGGAAGAACAAATTATACCTTGAGAAACATGTTTAAGAAAAGTGTTCAATGCCTTCTAGTCAAAGACCACTAACAATGCACCTAGTTAAACAAATTGGGCTTATTCTTCATTGCAGTGAGGGAAAACATCCTGTGGCCTAACAGTAGGATATCTCAGTAGAATGATATGAAAAAGACTCTATTCTTCCAGTTACACTTTGGCTAGAAAATCCAAGGAAAAGGGCATAAAGAAACAGATCTGCTCTGGATTGTTGGCTACTAGAAAATGAGACCAATTCTGACAGGGTAAGTAAGTTGCTGTCATTCAGATTAACTAGGAGAGGAGGGTGCGTTGGTATGTTATACCTTACATAGACACTTTGTTTTTGTCAGTGCTTAAACAAAAATCATAAAGCAGCCTTATTTTACATCACTGAGACATGATCTACACTAACAGGTTTATGTTTGGTGTTCCATAAAACTGCCAGGATGCATAGAGATCACATTACCCAGTATGTCAGGCCAGGTACCATATATCAGGTGCTATTTTCTTCTCAAAAAAAAAAAGTATATTTTTATATATGCATATAAAATAAATATTATATAAATATATGTAAATAATGTAAACATATAAATTATATATAAACACATAAATACGATTTCATATAACTATATAATATATATATGTACATATAAATATATAAAATCAGGAGGCTGAAATCTGAGGATTGCAGTCTGAAGACAGTCCCAGATGGAAAGTCCAGGAGACTCTTATCACCAATTAACCAACAAAAAGCCAGAAGTGGAGCTGTGGCTCAAGTGGTAGAATGCTAGTCTTGAGTAAAAAATATCAGGGACAGAGCTCAGGCCCTGAATTCAAGCCTCAGGATTGCCACATAAAAAGAAAAAGAATATTTTTATTTCTACTATATAGCTGACAAATTAAAAAATGATCAACTTAATATGATCAACTTGCCTTCAGACTACTCTTGTATCAAATTTTATCTCCTACTGTTACTACCTATATCACTGAAGAAAGTCTTGAACATACTGTGTACAGATTTACTTTCTAATTCAGGGAACATACTGTAATCTAACTAAAATAGCATAGTTTTATTTAAAGATAACCTTGCTAAGACCAGCACACAACAATATAAAAATTACTACAGAGATCTCTTAACATTGTCCCTACATAGCTATATTTTATTTTTTTTATTTTTGTCGGTCATGAGGCTTTAACTCTGGAACTGGATGCTGTCCCTCAGCTGTGTAGCTCAAGGCTAGTGCTCTACCACTTGAGCCACATTACCACTTCTGCCTTTTTCTGTTTAAGTGGTGCTAAACAATCTAACCCAGGGCCTCATGAGCCACCTTCCCAGCCCATACATTTTTAATTAAAACGTTTGCATGCACTGCACAGGTCCATGAGACTTTTTTTTTAAAACAATTATACCTTGCAGTCTCTCATTGTTGAACTTGCCTGCTTGGTCTTTTGTTATCATCAAGCTTTACATATTTATAGGAGGATAAGTATGGTTTTCACCTTACCCATCACTCCTGACACAAAACAAAATCTAAAAATTTATCAGATTCTGAGGGAAAACTTCATTGGTTAATAAGTTTACTTAGCTAAATCAAGGATATATTAAAAACAAAACACCAAGAAATTCAACTGCAACAAGTACTATATAAAACATTGTTAATATGTTATAATCTTCCATGTGATAAAAATATATAATGTTGAAAACTACTTAGGAAAGCCAGAAAGCCAAACAATTAATGGGCATATGAACAAGATTTTACACATATATATTTATACATATTTGTAAATATGTATAAACCAACTCTGTGGCATGTTTTAAAGTGACCACATATACTTTGTTATTTCAATAAAAATTAAGTTTTAGTTTCTAGCTCAAAGAGAAATGATAGGTCAAATCAAAAGAAAACTACTCTTATATCCCAGGAATAATAACTGCTGATAAGGTATTCTTTTCATGTTTAAACAACTTACAGTTTGTGCATGCGGGCTCTTGGAATGTTAGTTTTTCTTTTCTTTTCTTTTGGGTCCGGTCATGGGGCCTGAACTCTGGGCCTGGGCGCTGTCCCTCAGCTCTTAAGCTCAAGGCTAGCGCTCTACCACTTGAGCCACAGCGCTACTTCTAGCTTTTTTCTTTTTGCTTATGTGGTGCTGAGGAATCGAACCCAGGGCCTCAGGCATGCAAGACAAGCACCCTACCACTGAGCCACCTTCCCAGCCCGGAATGTTAGTTTTTCATGCCAATTAAAGATGTCTTTTTGTTTTTAAATGGATAAGTTTTCCTGAATTTTTGACCTAAAAGAAGCTACAAAATAATATTGAAGGTTGCTTTAAATAACAACACAAAACATTTATGACTATATCACACTAATGGACAAAGGCACTGCTAAAGCTGGAGTGTGATGATCAACTCAGGTCATGATAATGTTGAGTAAGACATGTTTGGAGGGAAACTGTAGGAAAGGAGTCATTCTGTAATTGTAAATCTTCTTGTAGTCTATTGAGCTTCCCAAAAACCCAATTTACCTTGTGATCCCCTTAAGTCCACCTCTTGTACATTAATCTTATAGAAAGTTATTTAAAATGTTCTTTAGCCTTGTACTCTTGGCACTGATGTCTGCACTGAATGAACATTTATTTCCATTATAGGGCTTTTGTAAATTCTGGCTCTATTTTTTCCATTATAAATAATATCCAATCTCCTTCAGCTCTTATGGCTTTTAATACATTTTAAAGACTTCTATTTCACATTTCAAAATATTTCTTGGAAAAACTATCTTGACTAAGTCATCTTTAACAATGTATCATTTTTTTTCTTTCAGAGTTTATAGTATCTGAACTGAAAATATTTAACCTTTTCCATTCTTTTTTTTTCTGAAACAAAAACTACAATCTATTATTTAACATTATTTCCTATATCCTAAGAGAAAAAAAGTAAATCCAATGTATATATGAATGTGGCTGCATGGTCACAGTTATTTTCTTTCTTTTCCTGATTTGGCCCAAAGTAAACTTTAATAACTCAAGATCGGCACTCACATGGGAGCCATGATGAACATAACCACAAGGAAAAAGATGCCAAACGTTCCTAAGAATTCAATACTGAGAAAAGTATGTCTACAAACCTGCCCTTAAAAGAAATAAGCAGCCAGCGTTGGTGGTTCACACCTGTAATCCTAACTACTCAGGAGGCTGAGATCTGAGGGTGGCGGTTCAAAACCAACCTGGGCAGAAAAGTCCGTGAGACTCTTTATCTCCAATAAACCACCAGAAAACCGGAAGTGGTGCTGTGGCTCAAGCAGTAGAGCATTTGTCTTGAGCTGAAGAGCACAGGGACAGGCCCAAGCCAAGCCCCAGGCCCCATGACCAACAAAAAACAAACAAACAAAAATAAGGTAAGGTTTTGGTATGATGATATTAAATACTTTACATATTTTCCACTGCTGAGATTCTTTGCCCTCTTTAATCTTCTTCACCTAACTTCTCTTTTAAAATCATTAATATTTCCACTTACATGTTTGTCCTTCTTTTGCAAAGAGTATAGGCAGGAGGTTATTTTATTTTTCCTTATTAGGTTTTTTTTAAATAAAAAGAAGACCTATTTTACAAGCAAGTTCATAAAAATGTGTTGTTCTTCTGCAGATACTCTCCCATGTCTGTCTGTTATGCCCCTGGCATTCTAATAACTTCTTTAAAACAAGAGTCATTTTTATGTTCTGTCATAAGCAATATATCACTCACTCGCAGTGTAATGGAGGGTAATAGAATAACAGAAAACCAACATATGGAAAGATTGGAACATCAATAGAGAAAAAAGATTCTTTTATACTCACCTGGGGCCCATTTCTAAACACTGAAGCCCAATACATATAACTAGAATTTTTTTAAAAAAAACAATACATTCTTCTCCACAAAGGAAGAACCCTGAGGGAAAGACTATAAACAAAACTGGTACACAGAACATTACTTCTCTTCAGAAAGAACACTTTGACAAAACAGCAGAAGACAAATTCTCATAATCTACAAATAATGAACAGCTTGTTCATACAGTAAAGTTTTCTTTATCTAGTTCCTAGCTAATTATTTCCTTACCTGAGTGCCTCCCTAATAAAACTAGTAAGTACTATTTATTTCAAGAGAAATTACCATGTACAAAATGATGCTCAGTCTTCAAATAATTATACATTTGTTTCACTTTCACTCAAAAAGTTAAGCAGATGATGAACTGTATGTCCTTTTCCACTCAGACTGTCAATTCAGGAGACTCTCTTAAAGTCCACAACAAGAGGTCTACCAATTCTAAGAATTGGGCCTGATTCTTTTCCTTCAAAGAAAAAATATTGCTCACCCCAGATTTAACAGTCATATGCAGAAAATAAAGAAGGCTAATTTAGACAAAAGACTTCCTTGGAATTAGTATCTACCAAGTGTGAAACTAAGGTAATGAATTCTCAAAGAATGCAGAGAACATATTCTCCCAATTAAGAACACTGAGTTTACTGGCAAAAACAAGACAAAAAGATATAGACAGCATTTACTTCAAAGCAACCTCAACAAACTTAATGCCCAATAGTTTTCTTCAGAATAGTGTAAAAGACAAGGAGAATTAATAATCATAACAATGCTTATAAAATTTTCTGATCGAAAATGAGATGGGGTCATTTTAAAACTTCCCATTAGCATAATTTCAAACACAGAGAATTTCTGTAAAACCCTTTGCTCAAATTCACCAATTTTTATATTTTGTCTATATTCTTTTTTAGAGGTATGTACATAATAGATATTAATAAGGTTGGAATACATTTCAATATATCACACACATTCTTTTATCATCCCTACATGATCTCTCCTACTCCTACTTTATTGAATGGGTTATATAGCTTCTTACTGATATAATTCATTTTAATAGTTAAATGTTCCCAAGTTCAGTTAATAGAAACACTTCAAAATGGCTTCTATGTTCCTATGAAATGGCTCCATTATCATTATTCTTTGTTTTAGTACATGTCTAATTTTTAGAACAACACCCTGTTCAGGATTGTATGATCCATTCCTTTCCTATTAAACAAAAAAAAAAATCTTTTTTTTTCAGAGTTCTGATGCGCTTTTATACCATGTAAGGAACAGCGAGTACGAACAGTTGCAGGAAGAAGCTGGGCTCTCTAAGTCCCACTGCTTGAAGGTATTTTCTGCAGCAGAACTGCCTTAACCCTACCCTCTCTTCCACACACAATGATATTGACACCTACACTTCAATCCTACTCAACTTTTTCTTTGGTCTTCACCCATTCCACACTATTTGTCCTTCCACATAAAAAAGCCTTGCTTCCCAACACACTTATTCATACACTCAGTTCTGCATTATATGTAAATTTTCAGAATTATAATATTACACACTTCAAAAAAACCCTTAAAAATGCAGAGTTTGTTTGAAATATTCCTCGCCCCCTGTGTTGGGCTCAAAAGCTACTTGAGTTAATTATTCTTTTTGTTGTTGTTGTTGGTCATGGGGCTTCAACTCAGGGCTTGGGCCCTGTCAGGGTACCCTTCAGCTCAAGGCTAGCACTCTACCACTTGAGCCACTGCACAACTTCCCGTTTTTTGGTGGTTAATTAGAGATAAAAGTCTCATGGACTTTCCTGCCCCGGCAGCCTTTGAACCACGATTCTCAGATCTCAGCCTCCTGAGTAGCTGGGATTACAGGCGTGAGCCACCAGTGCCTGGCTGAGTTAGTTATTCTTCATTTCCTTTAACATCGGAGAAATACAGATGGATTGTTTGTTCCTAGGACCATTTAACTTTTAGTGTTTTCCTCCAATCATTGATGTAATTTTATTTTTTAATAAACAGAGTATCAATGTTTCCTAAACTTAAACTTATACTAAGATGGTATACTTTAGAATATGTTTTCTTATACATAATCAATTTCAATGTTTCCTGCTTATACTTCTTACATTTCATTTTGCAAAAGCAATTAAGTCTTAAAAACTGTCTCACTATATATTAATAATCTATTTCTGCCTAACAAGTTTCTCAATGCTTGGCAGCTTAGAAGAACAAATATTATTTCATAAAGTTTCTGAGGTCCAGGAATCTGGGAGTGGTTAGCTGAATGTTCGTATTTGGCTTTTCTCAGGGTTGCAACCAAGCTACAGAATGGGGTTATTATCCTTCTTAAAGACATAATATGTAAAGCTAGAAATCTGCTTCTCAGCCTTCCTATCATGTAGTAACTGACAGGCCACAGTTTCTAAGTGGAAAACTGTTGTTTATATATTTTTTGTAGTTACAAATATACATTGTTAGGAAATTAAGGCTGGATCGCTAATGTATGAAGTCTTTTGAGAGGGCCATTAGCAAATTTTGAGAGGTGAAACTAAAAGTTTTATTTTGACTTTTTTTTTTTTTGAAACAGTATCTCACTATATAGCCCAAGTTGACCTTGAACTTGTGATTTTCCTGCTTCTACCACTTTGCATACTGGAATGATATAAGTGTACCACCATGCTGGCTTCTTAATACAACTTTTAAAACGGTTTCATAATGCATTTCTAAAGCATCTAATATAAATAAATGACAGCAAATATGGCCATAGTTATCAAACCAAAAGTAAAACATGTTTTTAAAAATGGCCAACAATACAGTGGATACTGAGAGCCTCTGTAGAAAACAAATGACAACTAGGTATTGATGAAATGATACACCATTTTTTAAGTGTCCACAAAAGAGTTCAAGGGTTTAGAGAACTATTTAAACAGAGTTAACTGGGTGCTGATGGAAAAGAAATATTCTTATAAAACATTAAGATGAATTGTGCATTACATAGTACTGTAATAATGCTTACCTACTCAAATGTGATAATTAGATCCTGGTTATATAACCTAATGTCTTTATTCTTAGCAGATATTACATGCTAATATTTTCAGCAGTAAAGTACCATAATATCTTCAAGCAACTCTCAGATATTTCAAAAAAGGAAAAGAAAAATTATATGGAGAAAAGGATGGTCAGGGCCTCTCAATTCCTGCTGGTTGTCTTTCCCCTCTCTCCCCGCCACAGCTGGCCCTCTACCACTAGAGCTATGTCGATGTTAACTAAGACACTTGAGGATTTGTCTGCCTGGGGTCTGAACTTTAGTCCTCACATCTCAATCTTCTCAGTAGCTAGGATTATAGGCGTGAGCCACTAGTACCCAGCTAAATTTATCTTTTCACTGTATCTAAGTCTACAAAATCAGCAAACCAAAGAAACAAGGTTGTTTCTCTAAATAGCAGAACCCTCCATTAGCTTAGTTTTGTAGTAAACTTGACTACTTTAGATAACAACTCATTTTATCAAATAGCAATTGCTTCCTTTTCATCATTACATTTTATGATTGTTAATAAAATACATTATGTATTCTCACAAACTGTATGTCAGTATGGGTGAAATTGTTCTCAGTCTTAGACTAGATCTCAATCTTGGTCTAACCCTAAAATGCACAAAAATGGTGCATTAATAAGAAAATGTCATAGCTAAGACTGGGAGAGGCATTTTCTTTTCTCTGTTCTTTCCTTTCTCTTTGCTTCCTCTTCCCTTTCTCTTCCCCTAGCATTCTCACCTTTCCTTTGACTTTTTGTTGTTATTATTGTTTTGTGTGTGTGTGTGTGTGTGTGTGTGTGTATGTGTGTGTGTGTGTGTGTGTGTAGGGGAGAGAGAGAGAGAGAAGGAGAAGGAGGAGAAAGAATAGAGAGAAAGAGAAAGAGTAAGAGAGTGAAAAAGAATTTTAATGGAGTTTGTACTCAGAGCCTCACAGTTGCTAGGCAGGTGCTTTTTTGTTGCTTGGTAATTGCTTGTTTTGAAAAAGGGGTCTTGCTATGCAACTCAAGCTGCTTTGAATGTCAATCATTCTGCTTCAGCCTTTGAGTCTGGGATTACAGGTATACCACTGTGCCTATCTAGAGGAGGACTTCTCAAGGACCATTCCCTTTGACACCTTTTAGAGAATTCTTACTACATAAACTTCTGGAGGGTTAATAAATGTTAGTGAAACTGTTTAATGACCTAGTAAACTATTAAATATCTGAAATCAATCCAATTACAGATATGAAACTTCTAATGCTTAAGTAAGAACATACAACAGATGTATAAGAATCTACACAATCAAAAATTACTTAGTGGGGCTGAGAAGGTGGCCCAGTGGTAGAGTATGGCCCTGGGTTCAATTCCTCAGCCCCACATAAGAAGAAAAAAGCTGGAAGTAGTGCTATGGCTCAAGTGGTAGAGCACTAGCCTTGAGCTGAAGAGCTGAGGAGCAGTGCCTAGGCAGAGTTCAGGCCCAAGACCGACAAAAAAGAAATATGTGTGTGTGTGTGTGTGTGTGTGTGTGTGTGTGTAAATATATATATATATATATATATACATTTTATATACATTATATATATTTGTTTAAAAATAAATTTAATTAATAATGGTGCAATGTAAAGAAATGAAAACACTCATGAGGATTTACATACTACTTAATTGAAGGAAAAAATGATACAATATAAAGGAAATGGGTACTACCAAGATCTTCTAGATGAAATTATAAAAGTTTTTAAAAATTCTGTGTGTAGGGGCTGGGAAGGTGGCTCAGTGGTAGAGTACTTGCCTTGCATGCATGAGGCCCTGGGTTTGATTCCTCAGCACCACATAAGCAAAAAGAAAAAAGCCAGAAGTGGTGCTGTGGCTCAAGTGGTAGAGTGCTAGCGTTGAGCTGAAGAGCTGAGGGACAATGCCCAGGCCCAAAGTTCAGGCCCCATGACCAGATACACACACACACAAAAAAAAATTCTGTGTGTACCCACAGCAATCAATAAAAATTTTATGCATTTTAAAATCTCTTAATAGGTTATATCATTATCTAGAATTATGATTCTTTCGGGACTACAGAAGCCTAGTGACAACAATTCTGAATATACCCGTATGTAACTGATTATCTGTATTATGTTCAATAACAAAGACTAAATATCAAGAAAAGCAATTACATAAATATTTGAGTATAAAGCATCACAAACAAAGGAACCAGCACTCCAAAGAGTAGAGAGTGAAGGTAGTAAAAGAGTCTAAGATAAACCAAGTTGAGTAATAGGAAGGTGGTCAGTACAGCTACAACATAAGAAGGAACAGGAAAATCATGAAACAATATTATCAGGTACATAAATGGGGCCAGACAGAAGTTTAAATTTTACTCTAAGTAGAATAATTGTTAATGAGATGAAATAAACTGATTATTTAAATTTTTCCAGTTGCTACAAAGAAATGGAAAACATGAGCTTACTAATATTGAAACTTCTAATTGTTAAAATGATATGGATCAAGAACCAGCATTAATAGACCAATGGAACAGTACAGGTCTAAGGATATAAGTTTCTTAAGAAATAAATGAAGTATTTTATAATAAGTGTTGGCAAGATGTTGATATATGGATAGGCACTCAGGGGAAAAAAGACAGAACCTAACTTTCTGCCAACATACAGTCCTTGTAGAAAAGAAAGTCAAGTGCAAAACATGGAACCATTATAAGTGTGGTGTTGTACTCTATTTTCTACACTCAACACACAAAATGCAGACACTTTATGAGATGAAATACTGCTGGAGGGCTGGCTCAAGTGGCAGGGCACCAGTCTAGCAAGCATAAGGTCCTGAGTTCAAACCCCATTACTACCAAACAACAACAACAAAAAAAAACAGGGATGATTTGTTGAACTCTAGAAAAGCACATAGCATAGTACCTAATATCAAGTAAGTGCTGAAGGAATGCAAACCTAAGAATTTCTATAGACTAAATTAGATTTGACATGGAACAATGACTGAATTATATAATACACGATGCCCATTTCCCATTAAACTCAACTACTACATTTTCTTCTAGCAATTAACCTCTACCTTGTATAGTCACAAACCTGCTACTAGCAATGTCTTCTCTATAGCAGAGAGGGTATTTAAGAATTGCACTGCCTCCTGGGGTCACCAACAACCCTGCTTCTCTTCCAAAGCTTCTTCCAAGCCCTCCTGAGTAAAGGGGTATAACTGAATTCGCCTTTTACTATCATATCAGCTAGCATACTCCTTTGTTGATATCCACTTAAATAGCATGCTGGAAGGTATTTAGGTGTAAAGATAGTTCTCTTACACATACTAGTTATAAAAGTAGGGATCTGTTTGAAGAAGGTTTTAGTTTTTAGACTAATATTCATTATTTATTTATTTATTTGGCATCACAGTTTTCTCAGCCTCGTTGAATGAGTAATACAATACAACCACATGACACTGTACAACAAAGGTGGAGTTATAGCAGGAAAGAGATGGCATCTGGCAAAATTTCCATTACCTTGCCCATGTAATTATAACCCCTCTGTATGTTATTTTCACAATAAATTTAAAAAGAAAAAGAAATGTACTCATTACCTTGCCCCTGTAATTGTAACCCCTCTGTACGGCATTTTCACAATTAAAAAAAAACAACAACACTACTTGCCATACCAAGGAGATGGAAGATCTCAAACTGAATGAAAAAGAAAAACAGTATTCTATTAGCTTCTATTAGCTTCCACTACCACTACAACAAATTTTCATAAACCCAGCCATTGAAGAAAAAATAAACTTATTGTATTATAGTTCAAGCAAAGTCAGAAGACAGCAGTCAGACGTCTGTCACAAATTTCACAGGGTCTAAATATACCAATTAGAAATTGACAGTGCAGATGTAGAAGTTATTGTGCAACTATTTATTCTGTTTAAAAAGAAACTCAGGTGTGGGCTGGAAAGGTGGCCCAGTGGTAGAGTGCTTGCCTTCATGAAGTCTTGGTTTCCATTCCTCAGCGCCATGACTGACAAAAAAAAAAAAAAACAACAACAAACAAACAGAAAACTCAGTTTCAATATAGTAATATTGGCAGGTTGAAAGTGTAAGTGGGTAGCCACATATTTTTCACAAAATCATCTCAGGAGGTGAAAAAAAAAACCCCAGGAGAGTCTATGTCAACATCAGCTAAAATAGAATTTAGTGAAAAAAAATTATCAGAGATAAGGCTTTATGTAATGAAAAAGGACCAAATCACCAAAAAGATAAAATAATCCTAAACATGTATGTACCAGACAACAAAGCTACAAAATACATGAAACAAAAACTAGTAACACCTAAAGGAAAAAGAGACAAATCCGTAATTATAGCTAGAAATCTCATTTCCTACTTTTTCTTTTTGGTCAGTCATGGTGCTTGACCTCTGGGCATTGGTGCTGTCCCTCAGTTCTTCAGCTCAAGGCAAACACTCTACAACTTGAACCACAGCTCAAGTTTTCTGGTGGTTTATTGGAGATAAAAGAGTCTCATGGACTTTCCTGCCCAGGCTGGCTTTGAACCACGATCCTAGATTTTAGCCTCCTGTAATCCTCAGCTTGGATTACAGGAGTGAGCCACTGGTGCTGGCTTTCATTTCCTGTTCTTTACAGACTACTGATTGAAGTAGGCAAAAAAAAAAAAAAATCAACAAGGATAAGGAAAAACTCAGTAACACCACCAGCCAATAGGATTCAACCTATACTTCTAGACTACTCCATCTAAAAATCTCAAGAACCATTCTTTTCACATATCTGCAAAAGATACTCCAAAAATTAAAAATCAGTGATTAAAAATCAGTGTTATGCATGTACAAAAGAATTAAACTACAAAGCAATATTCTAAGGCAATTCATAAAACTTAAAATACTAAGAATCTGAACAATGTATTTTGAAAAGTCTCATTTGTTAGTGGAAGTCTAAAAAGAAATAGCAGAAGACTGAATTAAGAAAGTATTTCTCAAAATCAATAGAAAATTTGTCCTAAAAAGAAAACCTCAATGATATTGACAGTGAAAGAGAAAATATCAGTAATACTTGTCATCAAACAGGCAAAATTACTACAGACCCTACAGACATCAAACGCCTAATGAAAGAAAAATACACAAACATATCTACATACAAATTTAAGAATTAAGATAGAAATTATCCAGTCCTTTTAATGACACATTACTCCCAAAATTCACACAAGAAGTTTTGATAATCTGACTAGTCTTTTATCTATTAAGTAATGGAGAAGTGGAGGAGGAGAAGAAAGAGAAGGAGAAAAAGAAGAGGAAGGATACCAGTCCCAAAAGGTTTGTAGTAAATTCTAGCAGAAAATTAGTGATAAAATTACAGTCATATCACATAATTTTTTAAGGAAAATAAAAGCAAGGGAATACTTCCTAACCTATCTACAAGGCCAGTGACATCTTAATTGAAAAAAAAAAACAAAACTAGATAAAGACATTGTAAGAAGGGGAAAACTACAGAACATTGTCTCCTAGAATGGGAATGCTCTGTATCTTGACTGCATCAGAACCGATATTCCAGTCATGACCATATGCTAGTTTCACTAGACATTAATATAAGGGGACACTGGTGAAGGTTACAAGGGGTTTCTTTGTATTATTTCTCACAACTGCATGCAAATCTACAATAATGTCAAAATAAAAGTTTACTCAAAAATTCAAAATATAAGTAAATCCTAATATTAGGTGCTCTTTTAAGAATGTAATTATTAGCAACAAAACTTTGTTATATAAAAATTTTAAAGAACCATTCAAATAGCGGCAATTTGGTTGCAGTTGAAGTTCTAATCCAAATTATAATGAAAATGCTACATGGTTGCTACAGTTCACTAAAAAAAAATTACAGCTACTCTCAGTGCATCTAACAGATTATTAGGCATCCCACAATTAAGACTTTTTGTGGGGAGGAAAGGCTGAGGGCTCTAAACTCTAGGCTTCATACTTGCTAAAGCAGGTGCTCTACTGCATGAGCCATGCCCCTAGCCCTTTTATGCACTGGTTAGTTTTCAGATAGGGTATCACACTTTGCCTGGGTTGGCCTGTACCACAATCCTCATTCATATTAAATTCCCCATTAAAGTGAGGATGTCAGTCTCGTGTACTACCATACCCAGCTTTTTCTGTTGTGATGAGATATCACAAAGTTTTTGACTGGGCTGGACTGCAACTGAGCTGATATCTGCCTCAAGTAGTAGCTAAGATTATAGGCATGAGTTACTAGCACCCAACCAAACATGGTATTTTTCCTGATCAAAGGTGATTTTTGTTTTGAGGCAGCCTTCTACCACGGCGGAGCAATGTCTGCAGTTCTTGATTTTTGAAAACAGGGTCTTCTTGTATAATTCAAGATAACTATAAAATAACTACAAAGCCCAGGTTAATCTCAAACTAGCAACCACTCTGCCTCTTCTTGAGTGCGGAGACTTCAGGCATGAATCCTCAAATTGGTTTAATGATCTAAGACTGATACGTCTAATTACACTAAAAGGCTTTGAGAAGAGTGTAAAGTACTAGAGTGATGGGATTAAAGAAAGAGATAGGTAGAAATTTAAAAGTTATTTGTATGTATGTTATTAACAGAAAATCATATATGGCCTATTTATATTATTTGAGCTCCTTTTCACCTATAAATAGTTCAAACATTTACAATGTGTGAAAATTACTTGTATTTCATATATTTTTATATTTCCTATAGATTTAAAATATTTTTCCAGGATCAGGTTAATATTGTTCAAGCTTACTAACTAGAGAGAAGGCTTAAACAATTCATAAACTTTTATGATCAATATAGCTTACATTAAGTCATTGTATTAAGATTATACAATGATGATTCTTGCAATATTGTTAAGATAAATTTACCTTCTTGCTCTTTTCATTTCATTTATTCGTTCATTCATTCATCCATTCATTAGCAGTACTGGGGTTTGAACTGAAGACCTAATGCTTGCTAGACAGTATACTATCACTTGAGCCACTCTCCAGCAGTTCAGCATTTTGCTGGTTAAACTAAAGGTGAAGGCTTGAGAACTTCTGTGGCTTTGAACTGTACTCCTTCAGGACTCAGCCTCCTAGGATTACAAGTGTGATCTACTGGCACCAACCTCCACGTTATTTCTTAAACTGGGAGGTGAAGGGGGGGGTCTTACATTTTGCCCAGAATGCAAACAACTGCAATCTCATTCATCTCCACCTTGAACTTTCTTTAATTTTCCTTTCTTTTTGCTTAAAGGAAGAAACTTTATCCAATAGAGAGGAATTATTTTAACAAATGTCATCACATATTAATGGGTTAGCTCTGAGTTTGCAAATTCATCTGTTTTTATACCTGGCTCATATAAGCACTTAGGAGATTGTTGTATTTTACATAAAGATGTCTAATATCAAGTATAGCTTGCTTGCTACAAATAATATACAGAGCAAATTTGGGGTAAATTACTAAAAAATCGGTGCTAAGGAGAAATTAATTCGATTTTATATAAGCCTTTGATATGTTTGTTTACTAGAACAAATTTCTAATGTCAGATATGGCCTTTCAGTAAAGAAAGGTAATTGCTTTATATTCCTCTCAATTAGTTTTACATTTTAACATTTTAAAAAGTTTTTAACCACTTTTAATAACAAAACTTAAAGTTATCCTATTCATGTCTCAAATTTTAAACACTGATTTAAAATTTAATAAAAATTCAAATTTGAATTTTAAATTTAATACCAGTAATTGTTTTTAAAAATTAAAAGGTCAGTATTTTCAACATTTTTTTTAAAATGAGTAATCAATTCTATTCCAACAAGTTTCAACTTCCTTTATCATAATACTAAGGGAAATTTTTTTTAATCAGGATTTTTTTCAATTCAGTAATTTTCCCCTGATAAAACCCTGGTTGAAAGCAGGGTACCAGTGGTTCATGCCTGTAATCCTACCTACTCAGGAAGCTGAGGTCTGAGAATCCTAGTTCAAAGCCAGCCTAGACAGGAAAGTCCATGAAACTCTAAACCACCAGAAAATCAGAAATGATGCTGTGGCTCAAGTGGTAGAGTCTTAACTTGAGCTGAAGAGCTGAGGGACAGCGCTCAGAACCAGAGTTCAAGCCCCATGACCAAAACAAAACAAAACAAAAAACAAAAAAAACTCTGGTCGATTGTCAGACCAAGCTTTTTTATTAATTGGAGATAAGAGTCTCAGCGACTTTCCTGCCTGGGCTTGCTTTAAACCGCAATCCTCAAATCTCAGCCTCCTGAGTAGCTAGGATTACAGCATGAGCCACTGGTGCCTGGCCATACCAAGCTTTTTTAATAAGCTTTTCTTGAAAAAAATATGAAAATGTCTCATTTTGTTTACTTTATAGAATACATGCTTAACAACTGGACTTCTCCATAACTGACAGATAAAAAATTCAGTGTGAGGAATCTGATTTAGATCACGAAACTCACAGCATGACATACCATCTACAATATTCTGTACTATACTGTAACTAGATGTGGTAGAGCGCTTGCCTTGCATGCATTAGGCCCTGGGTTCAATTCCTCAGCACCACATAAGCAAAAAGAAAAAAAGCTAGAACTGGCACTGTGGCTCAATTGGTAGAGCGCTAGCTAGCCTTGAGCTGAAGAGCTGAGGAACAGCGCCCAAGCCCAGAGTTCAGGCCCCACGACCGGACACACACGCAAAAAAAAGAATGACCAAAAGAGTGAAGATGAGGCCCTGATCACATAAGTCTGATGTCAACGTTGTTGTTTGTTTTTTTCAGAACAGTAATGTTAGAGATGCCAACTAAGAAGTCTATCAAATGCAGTCAAGAATTCAATATATATCTTACAAAGGTAAGAAACATCCAGATGTATATTCATAAACTGCTTTGTTAAATGGCAACTCCTTAAAGATAAGTACCTACACATCATCTTATCTTACCAATAAAACATTTTTAATATTCATGTATGGTTTGAGATTGCAAGCGATCTTGGATGTAGAAAACATGTTAAGATATCACAATGTATAACATGATATCAAAAATAAACAATGAATTGATGAGTACAGTAGAACCTGGAAAATACGCACTGCTCTCAAGTTTCCAGTAGCAGTTTAGATGTATTTATCTAATCATTCATGTATCCTTCTAAGTCCTGGAGTAAGTAAGCAAATAACACAAACCAAAGCCCAAACTCCTGTCTATCTTTCCTTCTATTAGCACAAAATAAATAAAAACAAAACAAAAAATATGATTTCAGATATCAATAAAGTCACCAAATAAACTAATGAGACTGTTCACAGGAAGGATCCTCTGAGGTGTAAACACCTGGGTAGATTCAACTGATGGTAATGTTCTAGAGCAGTTAGCACAGCTAACTCACACAGCTGAACACAAATCAAGGGAGAAGAAAGGCACACAAGAGAGAAGACAGATTGTGACAGGACATAGCTCTAGAAATGGGATTTTGTCTGAAGACATTGGGAATATGGTAAAGATTTTTCTGAATATGGGGCTAATTTATGATTTAGAAGATTTACTCCAGCTACAAATAAAGAAAAGTGAATGAGTTTCAGAGAGATCCATTAAGCTGCCGCTGTCATGAAAGAAAGAAAGTGAAGGTATGGACCAGAGCTAAAGAGTGATGGTGATTAGAAATGTCCGGATAGAAACCTCAAAGTATAGCAGACCAAATTACTAATGTGAACAGAACAATGTATTGTGATGTGAGCAAAACTTCAGTCAAACCTAGGTAAGCCAAGTCTAGATCATTTAAGTCTTCATAGATTACATATTTTGGCTCTGTAAAATTGTAGAAAGCAGTGGAGGATGTGGCAAGCAAATACTTTTCTTAGCTATCTTTAAGGAAAATTCCCTTTCTCTACTAATTTTACCTAAAATGTGGCTCTTCAAAGTCAAGCACAGACATGTCCATCATGTTTGTGTGCTAAAACTGATAATGGAAAACAAGTACAACAGCAGTGAAACCAATAAAATGACTTCAAACGTACAAAGAATAAAAGCAAAAAGCAATATACGTAAATATTAGGTGTTAGGGTATTGACTCAAAGTATATCCATAGAATGGAACCATGAAGTAATTACAAATTTAAGTTGCAGAATACAGTGTTTTCTGGGAACACCTATGCTACCAAATTAGACATAAGTATACATATTATGTAGGCGCTATATAATATACTATTATTATGTAGGTACTATATACTAATGAAATCATTTGATTAAATAATTGATTTGATTGAAGAAAATCAAGTATAAGGTATGTTCACTCAGATAAAAGTCATGAAATACATCACAATGTCATTTCTAGGTAGGAATATATATATATATATATTTTTTTTTGGGGGGGGTCCGGTCGTGGGGCCTGAACTCTGGGCCTGGGCACTGTCCCTCAGCTCTTCAGCTCAGGGCTAGGGCTCTACCACTTGAGCCACAGTGCAACTTCAGCTTTTTTCTTTTTGCTTATGTGGTGCTGAGGAATTGAACCCAGGGCCTCAGGCATGCAAGGCAATCACTCTACCACTGAGCCACCTTCCTAGCCCCTGAATATATTTTTATAATCACAAAAGATACTCAAAATAATTTGCTACTTTAAAGCTCCATCTTCATAACACACCAATATCTTCTTCAATAACTTACTTGAGCTGTTTCAGATTTTTTTATAACCCTGTTTTAAAAAATACATAAATAAACCAGGCATTGGTGGGCTCATGCCTATAACCCTAAGCTACTCAAGAGGCTGAGTTCTGAGGATCCCAGTTTGTAGCCAGCCCGGGCAGGAAAGTCTATGAGATTTTTATCTCCAAAAAGGCAGGAGTTGAACTGCAGCTCATAAGGCAGAGCATAATTCAACAGAGTGTAATTCAATGGGGTATAATCAGTCTTTCCAATTATATCCTCTTTTAAGTGACTAAGTGCATTATCCAAAGCAAATGGCTATATAGTAGGGTTCTTTAACTGTGAGACTAAGGGCACATCCTTGTTTCATAGCCTTCTGAAACTCCAGGAATTCCTTACATAAAATAGCATTAACCAAGTATATATTTTTAAGCATTCTATAAAAAGATATTTTCACTTTGTTAATTTCCTTTAAGGAAGTTTTGGCCATCAGACAGAAATACATAAATGATGGGACATGTGAAAGAGGTTTTCAGCAAGTATATTCCTAAAGAGAAAACAAAAATTCAAGGACAAAAATTCATTGTCAAGTAATGGTACTGCAATTGCATCTGGCATAATATCACTTGAAATAAGTCTAATACCTCTAAAACATTACTTTCAAAAAATGCCCTGCTTGTTTTTACTTTGTGGTGCTGGGGATTGAACATAGATAGCACTTTGTACATGTTAGGTAAAAGCTACACCCCAAACCCACGTCCCTTTTTAAAAATCAATGCTTAATCTTTAAATTTAGCTTTGGAAATATTAACTTCAACCATAATTCTATTTGAAAGAATTGTTTAATAAAAAACCTAGAAGGGCGGAAGAACATCTTGGAATACTTTTACCTAAGTGTTATTTTGCTGTATTGTATAACATGAATGTAGAAGTAGAACTAATTTGTATTTCTAACAAACTATTACTAGACTTTGTTTTACTTTTAAATCATTTCTGAAAAGTTGTTTACCATTTTAGAAAGTAGATGCTTTTAATAAAATCAGTATTTTAACCAAAAAAAATTACTATCTTCATGTATAAACAAAACTACTGTGATTGCATGGCTTTCAAAGCATGTTTAATAATAGAATATCTGTCCTCCAAGAATCTTTAGTCTTCAAAGCTCTGTCCCAATCATTTTCCCCACAATTCACTACAAATTTGGGCATAGCAGCTTATTCTTAACAACTTATATTTCAGCTCTGTCTCTTAAAAAGTAAATGTAGATCTAAAAGCAATGATGCATCAAATGAGTGGAACAATGAATTGACAGGCATGGAGAGTTGGAGAGGAGGAAAGGTCAGAGGGAGGACACAGATAGGGAGACAGTCTTGCTCAGCAAAATAATATACTGCATCTCTGTTTCTACAAACAGTATTTCTTTGATCAAGAGACCATTCTAAAATCTGCTATCGTTACTGTTTTGTTAAAAGAAGAAACTGAAAAGGCTACAGAAGCCAAGTAGGGCCTAAGACTATGCATTTTCATATCGTTATTTAAAACTATATATATATTTACATTTAAATCTCTTTTTTATATTGCCTTAAAAAGCTTTATTCTTCTGGGATATGTTATCTTGATTCAGCATCTCAATCATCTAACTTATATTAGTTGAGATTAATTGATTGAGCTGTGATTATATTAATTTTAGCACAGTGGGAAGTTGTGCTTCTATGCAGAATAATTAAGTAAATTTTCATATATTTTAAGAGCTTTTGGTATATAAACATCTTCCAATCATCTCAAAATCATTGTTAAAAATACACAGCATGTACTCTAAAACTTAAATGAGAACAGAAGACTTATTTTCTTCAACCAGAGCAATGTAAAAGGTAGCTAAAAATCATTTACTTTCACACAACCTAAAACAATACAGTTAGCTCTGCAGTAACAAAAAGGCTCCAAATCACAAAGGTCAGTTAAGTAAAAGAGGGCAAAGGCAGAGGGACTAAGATGCTAAGAATAAAAACAAAAATAGAGTCAATGCAGCATTCTGAGAATGAAGATCAATGAAAACAGTTGCTCAGGAACCTATCAGGTATAGCATTATTTTCTCTATTATTTTGAGAGTTTTTTTTTCTATTCTAAAACTACCTTTGCTGGCTCTTAGAATCTGCTTTCATAAAACTAATACTTAAGCCAAAGCATTGTCGAAGTAAAAAAAGAAAGATAACATATTGCCCTAGTTAAAAATAATCTGGCTGTCACAGTAAAAAGTGAAAATACATGACAAAAATGTAAACAGGACGGCAAGGGGGAAAGCAGCTGCACATTTTACTTAACTATCGATCCAAGTACTAAGGCAGCAGGTTGTCTTTCTAATCAAAACTACTTTTATAATGATACAAATGTCCTTGCCTGCTCAATAGTGAAGGTCTTAAAAAGAAACAACTGAGAGGATAAGGCATAAGAATTACACTGCAACTGAAACCACAAGAAAGATAAAAGAGGAGTGACTAACACATAGTATGATTTATTGCTATAATTCTAATGGTATAGCAATCTTATTGCCTGTGTTTATGACAGCACAACAATTAATAAGACAGATATTCCATCAATAATAAAGTAGTAATTATATTTTCTTTTCGTTCCAATAGTGAATAAACAGGAAAAAGATTTTAAAGATGAAGACTTTTATTTTTTTTAAATGAAGAAAACAACAACAACAACAAAACAAAAACCAAGCTAGTTGTTTCACAGAAAAACAATTTGGTAGCTCTGTTTTCTTACCTGTAAGGACAGCTTTTGCTGAAGGATCTGCCAGGTCCAAGGCTGATTTCCCATCAGTGTTCCGAATGTTTGGATCAGCTCCGTGCTGCAGCAGCACTGTGCAGGGAAAGCAGAAACAGTATCTTACCTCGGGGATACAGAGATTATTTACTGGTAAGTGTCGCCTCGGCATGGTGTAGGCATAAACATACATTGCACAATTTTTTTCTCTTTCAAGAAAAAAAAAAGAAAGAAAGAAAGAGAAAGGGGAAAAAAAAGCACTGCAGCAAAGGATCTTCTCCAGAGGAAAGTGAAGTTGGCAACTTATGGTACAGTATCATCACATGACTTGACATCATAAACATGAAAGTAGAAGAATCGTGCCAATATACAGTTTTGGTTTGCCACCTCTGGGCAGCAGTAGGGGAAGCTATGTGCTCACTGCCTCACACTGGGAACTATGCTAACTGTGAACCTCCCCTATCTTTACTACCACTGTGGCTGCTTGTTGCTGCTGCTGCTTTACTGCTGAATTTCCAAATGCTTCCTCTCCTCTGTATACTTGTAATACTGTGCAAGCCTTTTAGTGGCTCACCGCGTACATATGAAACCCACCATAACATACTGGCTCACTTCCAAGAAGTTTAACAGACAGCAATGCATGCAACTGTAGTTCCCTGCAGTCATGTTGCAAAAGGGACCTGTCTACTATAATAATCTTTCCAGTAAAAATTTTAGAAGCATAAATGCAGTCACCATATGTTTTATTGGATAGAAAATAGCTACAATAAAGATACTTAGATTTAGAGGCTATTACAAAAGACCTAATGACTGCTGAAGTAAAACTCAGATACAGTATTTTATTAATTCCAAACATTTCTGGGCCACCTCTGGCATGATGGAGGAAGGTATGAACAGCCAAAAAAATCAGTCAGCGCAAAATATCAAGCTTTTAAATTACCTATATGACAAAACAAGAGGAAAACAGCACATTTACTTCATGTGATTGGTCACAGACAAAATACTGGTGCACTTAAAATACTATATGATGTCATTTTTTTGACGAAGTGTGTAAGTCACATATGAAACAAATGAATTTCATGTTTAGACTTAAATCTCAACCCCCAAATATTTCCTCACATAGATGAAAATATTCTCAAGACCCAAATATCTGAAATCCAAAAGACTCCTGATCTACAGCATTTCAGATCACAGATACCAACTTGTATATTGAAAAGTTTCAAATATGTATAGTTCAATTACAAGTTTTAAGCCATAACATTGGTATGCCCCAATTTTCATTAACAGGTTCATACTAAAGCATTCACATTCTTGTGGAATATTTGGGAGATGATCCTGACATTATTTATAAAGCTCTTTTTCCTTTAGAGGATAAGTCAAGTCAATGGCTTTGTTATGATGGATAAAAACTACACAAAATTAATAGGGAGAGAGCAAGGTAAGGAGTGATGTTGTCCAAAAAGAGATATACTCTTTACCTGACTTATGTAATTGTAACTTCTCTGTACATCACCTTTACAATAACAATAAAAAACACACACACAGAACTAAGACACTACTAACAGTAACACGCATCAACCTTGGGTACTTTCAGACTTGGGATCTTAAAACTATCCATAAGGATTGAGGGAGGTGGGGAAGGGAAGAGATAGTGGGAGAACAAAAAGGGAGGTGGTAACAATGCTTGACAAGAAATGTACTCACTGCCTTACTCATGTAACTGTAACCCCTCTGTACAGTACCTTTACAATAAAAAAATTTAAAAAAACTATCCATGATTTGAAACAATGCAGTAAGATCTTCCATAGGCTTTTTACAGTTACTCCCCTTTATCTGCAACTCCATTTTCTATAGATTCTGTACTGCAGCCAACTTTTAGTCAAAATTAGTATATGGAAAATTACTTAAAAGAAGCAATTCTAGGTTAGGAACATGGCTTAAGTGGTAAACTTGAGTTCAAACTCCAGTACTGTCCCTCTCAGAAAGAAAGAGAGAAAAAAGAAAAGAAAAAGGAAGGGAGGAAAAAAGGGAGGGAAAAAGAATGAAAAAAAGACAAGGAAAAAAGAAAGGAAGAGAAAAGAAACAATTCCTAAATTTCAATTCACACTGTGCAACATTCTGGGTAGGTGATGAAATTTCACGCTGTCCTGCTCCATCAGCGTAGGAGGTGAATCATTCCTTTGTCCAGTGTGTCCACAGTCTACCCTAACAACCCATGAGTCACTGAGTAGTCATCTGGTTATTAGATTAACTCTGCAGCCTTACAGTATACAAGCAGTACAGTGCTTGTATTCAAATAACCCTTATCTTAATAATGGCCCCAAAACACAAGAGTGGTGAGGCTGGTAATTAAAATACAGCAAAAGAAGTCATAAAGTATTTTCTTTATGTGAAAACATAGTTTTCTACATAAGGAAAGAAAAAAAATCAATCTTCTATCTTTGAAACTATCTTTAAAAAAGAAACTCATGCTGGTTATAGCATTTTGATAATTTTAGAATTTTCAAAATAACTGTGATCATTATTCCATTTTAGTATTTGTTATTGTTACTAATCTCCATTGTGTCTGATTTATACATTAAACTTTATCACAGGTGGTATATATTTCTGTATAGTAAAGTATATATATATATATATATATATGTATGTATAAAGTGTATATCAAGTTCAACTCTCCAAGGTTTCCAGTATGAATCTTAGATGCAGCTCCTGCAGAAGGGGTACTTTATGTATATTAGTTGATTATTTGATGCAAGCAATAAATATAATCACCTTCCAGATAGTTATAAACCAATCCAAAAGTTAAGTAAAATATTCTTTTATAATAATGGAAAGAGCTTTATAACGAATAGGACTTTTTATTCCAGGAAGAACAAATCTCAATGTGAAGATTTGGTTTATAAATCATCTTTAACATAAAGCATACTCAAAAATCAACTAAAAGCTCTTAACTATCTCTGACTTTACTTAGTGGTCACATGCAGAGGGTAGGAAACCCAAAAAAAGAGCCACAATGAAAAGCGGAGTTCATTTCATACCTTTTCAACCTCAGAACCTGCTTAAGCAGTAGGTAAATAAATATTTTTACCTAATGGAATTTGACAATGGTATAGTGGGAGTTTTTACTGGTAGGTCTTAATAAGCAGTTAATTATTGAAAGCCTGACCACTACTTAAAAAGTGAACTAAAACATCAATTTTTTTTCATTGTAATCAGTATTATACCTATTCTGACCTTCCTGTTTTGAAGTAGAAATGTTCCAGTCAGTAAAATATAAGTCACATCTGTATTTTGTTTTGGGCACCTTTAAAAGGAATCACTGTTTTCTTGAAATGTATTTCTTCTAAGCCTTTGAGATCATAGCTATGTCTATATTACTGAACCTGAGGACAGGCACATTCACTAGAGGGGAACATTCTTTTACAGTTACAGAAGACCTGAGTCATTGTGCTAATTTTTTTTTAAAGCTTCAAAGATTTTTTTGTAATATTTTATCAAAAGACAATAAAACTAAAAGTTGAGACTATAATCTCTGAAAGCTGTCTGGTACATACTGTTCTTGGGGGATTTGAGTGCAATTATTTTCTAACATGGAAGAATGGCATATACACAAGCAAAGGCTACAACAATGACAGCTTTCAGGCCTGCCAAAGTGTACTTGAAATGGTGCCATCTAAAATTCTGCTGCTTTAAAATTTACTTTCAAAGTTCTGAGCTACCAAAGAGAATAATAAAAAGTGACTATTCTAACTAATTAGAAATTCATCTTACATAGTCAATATTGACAGCACACTAAAATAACTTCTACAACAGTAAAATGCCACAATAAATACACATAAAATACAATATATGGTTTGAAAGGAAAACAAGAAAAGTAAAGTCTGAATAACATCCAGTACATAAATTGAAGAGTATTATGATCATTCAAAATTCTCATACTATTCATTAGTCAAATGAGACATTACCAAATCCCAAATCCCAACATCTGTTGTTCTGCTGATACATCTCAATTCTATTTCCTTCTGAAGAAAGAGGGTAGAAAAAATAAACAGCAACCAAAGAATGGATAGTTAAAACAAGGCTAAGATAAAGATAAGATACCACCTTCATTTTCAAGTGAGCCCTTGCAAAAAGGACTTACGGTTTTTCCCATTTCTTGGGACAAGCATTCAGCTACCGTAAACTGGATTCAAAAAGTGTAACTATAGCCATGTTTCATTTCATCCCTCAAAACTATTACAGTTAAACATTTACATCATTTTAAGACTTGCAAATATTTCTACATTTATGCAAAGCTTTACTAAGTCAAATTCTGAGACAAATACAAAGTACTTATAATAAACTTTATTTAACTATAGGCATTATTAACTGAGTGAAGAAGACAGAAAAGAAGAAACAGAATATGAATTTTTAAAGCTAAAATTATAGTAACCTTTTAGTATACACATCAAAGTGTTTTAGCTGTTTTTACTTTAAGTGGCAAGAACAACACTATTAAAAGTATTAAAAATTTTGTTCATGTGAATTTAGAAATACATTAAGAGTCTAAAATTACTAATGATGATGACACTCAATTTAAAATGAAGTTATGTTTATGTTAAATGTTTTCCAACTATTTGCAAGTATCTTATTCTCTGAGTACAGATATTCACACTGGATTAGTTTCAAAAATTTAATCACAGAAAGGAAAAAGTTCCTTGGTTTTTTTTATTAGTTTTTTTTTTGGGGGGGTCCGGTCATGGGGCCTGAACTCTGGTCCTGGGCACTGTCCCTCAGCTCTTCAGCTCAAGACTAGTGCTCTACCACTTGAGTCACAGCGCCACTTCCGGCTTTTTTCTTTTTTGCTTATGTGGTGCTGAGGAATCGAACCCAGGGCCTCAGCATGAAAGGCAAGCGCTCTACCACTGAGCCACATTCCCAGCCCAGTTCCTTGGTTTTTTAAAGCAAACAAAACTTAAAATTTTAAAGACCAAATTTTAGCTAACAACCTTCATTTACAGGACTCTGTTACACACAAGCTTCAAGAAACAAACTTAAAATCTCATTTATTTTTGAATGTAAGCTATACTTATTTGGGCATAAATGCAGCCCAACTAATGTATCTTTTAATAATCAAGAGTTTATTTGCCACTTTTGTAAGCATGGAAATTCAAGTAACAATTGCTATTTTACATATAAGTAGGTTTCCTTACTTTATTCAGAATTAAGAGACAAGTTTTCTGTTTTTAGTAATGGCAGATGAATTTATCTGACCTCTCTTAGATTATAAGCCAATGATCTTAACTAGATTTCAAACAGAAGATACAACTTCCTAAACTCATCTAAGAGCTAATCAGTAATCAGTCAGCCAAAGTACTACCAGCAGAAAATGAAGAGCAAAAGGAATCCCTAGGGTAAGTATGTTTGGAAAATGCCATTGTATTCCCTTACATCTCAAGCCAATAGTTGTCTTGTACATTGAAAAGTACTGTACCTCTGATGATTTTATAATAAATTCTATTCAACATTTTAAAATTTCTTGTTTGGAGATTGAGAATAGGAGGTCTAAGGCTGGATCAGCGTCTGAGTATGGAAACCTGGAGATCTTTATGAGATCCCTTCTCAATCCATACCTGGTAACAGTGGTATGTATATACATGTCATCCCAAGCTATGTAAGAGTCAAAGACTGGCAGGATTATAGTTCCAGAAAAACTCGAGAATCTATCCATATTTTATTATATTGTATCAAATATTATGGTTATTTTCATACAAATGTCACCAGAATGAATATGAATGTAGAAATTCACATTCAGACAGATAAAAATGTTTCTGATATGGCTTCAGATTCCACAACTAGTACTGTCAAGTGTGGAGTTTTAAAGAATATTCACAATTACATAAGGAGACTGTCAATATATCCTTCTCTTTCCAACTGTAATTCTGGATATTCTTCATATTTTCAATCTGTCAAAACAGTGCAACCAGTAGCAGATATAAAAACACAATTAATTCAAATATTAAAGCAATTTGTATAATAGAAAAATAATTCCCCTTTTATTATTTTTATTTCAGAAGAGTTTTGTCATAAAAAAGTTCATGCTAATATATAGGGATTTGTTATTTGCAAAATAAATTAAGTCTTTAGTTTTTATTTTAATATAGTATATATGACCCACGTGAACAATTGTTCATGTGATTTTTTAGAATGCAACAAGACTAAACATTTGGGAATTTCTGATCTTGATAAGCATATGTCTAGACATGTACTAAGAAAAACTAAAAGCAAGTACAGACATGGTTTGCATAGGAGATAGTATGTATGTAGACCAAGTCTTCTTATGTTAAAGAAACATGGGGAAAAACACTTAAGACTTTCCACAAATGTCATAAACCTTAAAACCAAACTTTCACAAATTCAGGATGATTTTGAACCAGCAATTGAATTATCTGCTATAATAAGAATAAAATTTCTTCAGAGGAAGATAAAATAAAGACTTCATAGTTATTACAGCATTTTGATCTGCAAATTTGTTAGTATATAATGAAGAATGACATGACCTAGGAAAAAGGAAAGGTAAGACTCATTAGAAACCATAGCTATGTTGGCTTAGGAGTTGGATTTAGTTAGCAAAGATTTTGAGGCAGCAATTAAATAATTTTAAAGACTTAAAAACAGACATATTCTGAGAATCAAGTAAGAAATTACAGAACTGAAGAGCTGATTCACATTATCTAATTCCAAGATTTATAATAAAGCAACAGCAATAAATATGCTATATTAGACTAAGGATACAAACATGAGCACACACATATGGAACAGACGATGTCTCAGAAATAAACTGATGTATCTAAAGCCGATTGATTTTTTCAATAAATTGAAATGGAATTGATAAGCTTTATAGAAAAGAACAAATAACTCATACCCTTATCATACAAACAAATTTGAATGGGACCACAGACTTGACTTAAACAACAGACTTAAACAGACTTGACTAAAACAACAACATGTGTAGAAAATAATAGAAAAATAATCATCATGACTTTGGGATATGTTAGGAGGGAAAAAAATCTCTGAGCCTTAAAATAAATAGTACTTTACCAAAAAGCTACACTACCAAATGACCCAACATATATATATCCCTGTAGTAGGGATTTTACACCAAAAGAAACAAATGGGGAAAAAATCCAAAACACAAAACCTCTCTAGGTCCAAACAAAAGATTTGCACGGGGGAGTGGGAGTGTAGCTCCAATAGTAGAATGTCTCCCTGGCAAATATGAGGCCCTTAATTCTGAGGAATATAAAACGATTTGCACATAAATGTTCAGGTTTATTTATGCTAGTCAAAAATTAGAAACAATCTGAATATCAACAAGTGAAAAGCTTTTTTTACTTGTGACATTTTATACAACAGAATACTACTCTCAATTATAAAAGGAAACAAACTGTTGATGACAATAGGAATAAATCTTCAAAATACTAAAGTATACATTTAGATAATATAAAATTAATCCTAGAAAACAGATCAGGTATTACTGAAGGTGTTAGAATAGATGAGATTAACTGCAAGTTGATAGCAGAGAACTTTTTGGAATGGTGAAAACATTTTAGTATTTTTTATTGTGATACTGGTTTCAGGGCTATATACATTTATCAAAACTCAAAAATTGTGTACTTAAAATTAATTCATTTTATCTCATTACTATAAACTCAATAAAGTGTTTTTTATGTTGTAACTCAATAATGTTCATATTTTGGTTTAACTATAGACTAGAATCAGAATAAACCAATGGGTATTTCACTAATGCAGCATGGAAAAGAAAAAAAATCAGTGACAGAATGAAACGAGAAGATCTAACATACTATGAGGTCTTAAAAGAAAAGTAAAAACAACAAGAAACATATTTCAAGAAATACTGCATGATATTTTCTTGGAACTACTAACAAAAGACTACAATCTACAGGTTTCATTAGTCCAAACAGGATAAACTCATTAATTATTCAGAAAAATGCTTTCACGTATAAATTAGGAACAATTCTAAGGGAGTAGTTGATACTTCAATAGAAAACATGCAAGTACATAAGATACACTGAAGATTATTTCTATGGTCTTACCTTAACATACATGTAACATTATATATACTATACCTAAAGCAGAGATTTAATTACAACTGTGTATATTTGTAAAAATGCCTCAATTTGCTGCTAAAATCATATTTTTATTTTAAGATAGACTTAAGTGAAACCAATTCTATTATGCTATACTTTTTAAAGTATTTTTTTTTAAAAAAAAAAAAGGAAAGTAGATAGATTCAAAGGGTTTTCACAATACTACCTGTAAACAAGAGCCACAAGTCTAGGCTTCATTAGCACCCCTTACCAGTACCTGCCCCCCAATTTTTTTTTAAACTCTGAGATATAAATCTTACACTTTTTTCCTACTTGGTGCCAGTATCCAAACATGAAACTCAGAGGTCTTTGCATTCTTGTTCACAGCTGGTGATATACTCCAAGCCAGCTTTTTCCCTGTTAACTGGAAATGGAGTCTCAAAGACTTTGCCAACCAGGCTAGCTTTGAACCTCAATCCTACAAGCCTCAGCTAGGATTACTGTCATAGGCCACTGGCATCCAATAAATATTTTCCTTGTTAAAATATTTTATTTTTACTGTCATAGGCCACTGGCATCCAATATTTTCCTTGTTAAAATATTTTATTTTTATCTTTACATTTTAAGGATTCTTTTCAATTAATATATACTTTAACAGTGCATTCTAACATATGAATAAATTATTAATTTACATTATTTGAATTCTAACATTCATTGGAGATAAATACTGTGTATTATCAAATTAAATTTGAGGCAAAAGAGTAATCGGCTCTTTTCTCCCTTCACATACTCTTGGGAATATGACAAACATTCTTTGATGCTCAATGGCATCTTCTGCACCGAATGATTAGGACATTAATTTAGTAAAGCAAGCTTTTTTGTCTTAATTAATACTCTTTGGAGGAACCTGAAAAGCACCACATTACATAATACATAACCTAATGTGACCATTTATAAAGCTCTTCTAAAGTGGACATTAAAGTATTTTAGCATCATTAGCAGAGAACCAGGCTAGATTAGGGTTCAGGAAAAAGTTCTAAAGTAATGGCTTTGTAGTCTTGACCACTTCTCGTAGAAAATAATCTGATTAATAATTGATCAATAATGTCTTAAAATTCTACAGGTATACCTACCAATATGGTAGCTGCTGACCTCCTGTGACCACTGAATCCTTGGAAAGTGGAGAGTGATGGTCTGAATTTTTAGTTATATTTAATTTTGGTTAATTTAAATTTAAAACCTGCTAATTGACTCAGTTATAGGGAAATGGTTAGCATGTTTCTAATATACTGGTACATTACTCTAATTTTTCCACAGTATATTTTGTAAAATCCAGGTGCTACTCATAAAAATTTTATTTAACTGAGGCTTGCTTTAAGTACAAAACAAACAGTATACTTCAGAAACTAGTTGAAAAAAATATTTTGAAAAATCTCATTGTCGGACTGGGAAGGTGGCTCGGCGGTAGAGTGCTTGCCTAGCATGCATGAAACGCTGGGTTTGATTCCTGAGTACCACATACACAGAAAAAGCCAGAAGTGATGCTGTAGCTTAAGTGCTAGAGCACTAGTCTTGAGCTGAAGAGTTGAGGGACAGTACTCAGGCCCTGAGTTCAAGCCCCATGACTGGCAAAAAAACAAAACAACAACCAAAAAAAACCACTAATTGTTGGGCTGGAAATGTAGCTTTGTGGTAAAGTGCTTGCCTAACATGTATGAAGCACTTGGTTCGATTCCTCAGTACCACAATAACAGAAAAGCCGGAAGTGGCACTGTGGCTCAAGTAGTAGAACTCTAAGCTTGAGCAGACAGAGGCTCAGGGAAGTGCCCAGGCCCTGAGTTCAAGACCCACGCCCAGCAAAAAACAAAAACAAAAAAAAAACACAAAAACTCATTGTTTTATAAACATTATGTGTTGAAATAATATTCTGTATGCATAGTGTAAAAATAAGCTACATCAGCTGGGTGCTGGTGGTTCATTCCTGTAATCTTAGCTACTCAGGAGGCTGAGATCTGAGGCTCTCCATTCAAATTCTGCCTGGGCAGGAAAGTCTGTAAGACTCTTATCTCCATCACCGTTCAAAGCCAGCCCGGTTAGGAAACTGTGAGACTCTTATCTCCAATAAACCACTAGAAAACCAGAAGTGGAGCTGTGGCTCTAGAGGTAGAGCACTAGCCTTGAGCTGAAGAGCGCAGGGACAGCGCCCAGGCCCAGAGTTCAAGTCCCATGACTGACAAAAAAAAAAAAAAAAAATCAATAAATAAAAATAAATAAATTACATCTTTAAATTGATAATACACATTTTCTTTTTAAAGTAGCTCCCCAAAATTTTAAATTACTATGCATCTGGCCTATTTCTACTGAATAGGGCTACTCCTCTGGGACTGAGAATCTCTAGTTTGAATCAGATCTTTTCTGTGGATCATTGAGAAGTCACTCCACTGGGGTGCCCTGGAGACTGTGCAAGTGGGCCTTACAGGTGAGCAGATAATGTGTGAATGTAGTTAATATGAGTGTCACTTCAATACCCTGTATCTCTGGGAGCAGAGAGGACTGGAAATAGCCTTTACAGTGTTGTATCACAGCCACTTCCTAGGAAGTGTGGGGTTCCTTCTGTTTCTTCAGAGTATCCCACAACTCTTCATTGGCTCTTTTTCTTTCAATGTCATCTTGTTTTGGGAGGAGGCACAAGGAACACAGAGACTCAGTACACTGGACTTTCCTTCTTGCTGTCTCTACCAATAATAAAAGCTAAAAGAAGCTTGTTGCATCTTTGCCAGCTATAGTCAGACTTTGGCTTTCTCCTTTTGTCCTTCTGTATATACTGTATTTAACAGTGAGTTGTCCTGTCCCTTCTACGATGTATAACATTAACCATGACTTAGATCTGCCTGCTGTCAGTGATTATTCCCAATGATGCCAACCAAAAATGTCCCTGTACATTGAGCTAAATATCCTCTCAAGAGACAGGCTGCCCTGGCTGAGAAACTGTCTAGGTTTTTATGACCTATCTTTCCTTCCCCCCTTGACACATGTAAGGTAGAATATTAATCAAGGTCTGAGTTCTGAGTTCTTCCCAACTTTTAACACTTTTATATATCTGGCTACTGTAAGTTATCATTCATTTGAAGACAGATTTCTGTGGTTTGAAAACATAAAACAAAGAAAACATAAAATGTAAGGTAAACTATAATAATAAAATAGTAAATCAGTAAACTAGTAATAATAAAGTATAAAACAGTAATAATTAATGGCAAAAATGTTCTTTAAGAATCCAGCTAAGGGGCTGGGAAGGTGGCTCAGTGGTAGAGTGCTTGCCTTGCATGCATGAGGCCCTGGGTACGATTCCTCAGCACCACATAAGCAGAAAAAGCTGGAAGTGGCGCTGTGGCTTAAATGGTAGAGTGCTAGCCTTGAGCTGAAGAGCTCAGGGACAGTGCCCAGGCCCAGAGTTTAGGCCCCACAACTGACAAAAACAAAACAACAACAAAAACCCCAAAAACAGAATCCACCTAAATTTAAGATGCTATGCTCTATGTATGTTTGACTTTACCAAATAGGTGTTTTTCACCTTGGTGAAAGAAATGTCTAAAAATTCATATTGTTGCTATCGATACCTATTTTGCAAAAACCATTCCCCTGAGAGGCAAACCCACTCACTTTTATATTTTTAAAATTTTATTGTAAGGGAGATGTACAGAGGGGTTACAGTCACAGACATAAGGTAATGAGTACATTTCTTGTTGAACATTGTTACCCCCTCCCTCGTTTTCTCCCACTTGCCCTCCCTTCCCCTCATTTCCTTTCTGCCAAATTGTGAAGTTCATTTCCAATATGGTGTCTCGTGAGTATCACTGTTGCATTGGTTCACCCTTTGTCCTTTGTCTTGCCATTTTGTTGTTCCCCTTCCCTTCCCCAAATCAGAGTACCAAAATAAAAAACAGTGACAACAGGGAATAAACCAAAGTGGGGGAAAGGAAAGAAAAAAGAAGTAACTTCAAACAGTACATTAAAAACAACACCGAAGAAAGACCTCTTGTTTCCATAGCTTAGAGTTCATTTTGATTAGCATTGTTTTACATGGTCATATGTACATAGCTATTTAGCTATTGTGATCCTCTGCTAGGACTATCATAAACATATAACAATTATAGGTAAGGGAAGCCATGGAGCCTATGATTCTTTGGGTCTGGTTTGCTTCACTTAGTACGATTTTTTCCAAGTCTTTTCATTTTTTTACAAACGGGGCGATGCCATTCTTTCTGATGGAAGCACAGAATTCCTGTGTATTAATCCCAAATTCTCAGTAATGAGAACTTGGACCCACTAGACTCAAATCTGGTTCCAGACTTAAGTTTGGCCAAGTAAGAGAAACATAAAGAATGGTAATAGGAAAGGATTAGTATGGAGAGCAGAAGATTTAGGTATGTACCATAATGGATATTCATTACAATAACACATCTTCCATTCAAAATTGTTTTAAAAATACTTAATACACAGTAAATGGATGGATTCACAAAAAACACTGGTTATATCCCCAGGACAGTGAAACAACCAGGATTTTTCCTCCATATTCTACACATTTGTACATTATTTGTATTTGCTCAAATACATAGTATTTTTATAAGGAAAGTGATATTTTTCCTCAAAATTATCTTTATGTATACTGGTTAAATATGTTCTTCAAGAGTCATGAAGCTACTGTTTAAAGAAAGACAAACTTGAATCATTTTTCCTGTCAGTGAAATGATATTAAATATAGTGGTAGCATTAGAACCTACTGTAAAATAAAAGTGTTAACTTAATCCGAAGTCTTTGCATAGTCAAGTAACTTTCTATTTTACAAAATTCACAGCAGGAAGCCCAGCTATTCAGCAGGTAGTAACAGGATTATGATTCAAGGCCAGCCTAGGCAAAAAGTTAGGAGAACTCCATTTTAACAAGTAAGCCCATGGTAGTTGTGCATCTGTAATTGCAGCTACATAGGAGGTATAGACAGAGGACCATGATCCAGGCTGGCTTTGGGCAAAACGAACAAGATTTTATATGAAAAATAGACTGAAGGCTTAAGTGGTAAGACTGCTTACCTAGCAAGCACAAGGCTCTAAAACCAAATCCTACTGTCTGTCTCTCTCTCTCTTACATACACACAGTGAACAAAAATTCAGAATTTTGTTAATATCTGGGACTATCTTACTGTGATAAATTACTTAACTTCCCCCCAGTGACCTATTTGCCTTTACATATCTTGTTCTACAGATACCCATTTATAACTATTTTCCATGTACTTCATGGTGAGAAAATGGCTCCATTTCTTTTTTTTAAGTTTAAAAACTCAATTTTTCTGTCCCTAAGTCCCTTCAGTCTCTGACGGCAACATGGCATGCAGTCATGGCTAAGGGCCCAGGCCGCATAGGTGAGAATCCCAGTCCTGCAGGATCTACTTCTGGCACCCAGGAAGCTACTGCACCTCGGCTCACTCCCATTTCCTCTGTAAGTCAGGAGACAGTAACAGCATCTATTTCACAACAGTATGAAACATTTTTTTATATATACTCAGACTATTGAAGCAAATGCATATTACAATTCTCTGGAGACATTTAAAAATATTTAATTACTCAAAAAATTATTCCAAATGGATAAGATTTTAGACTAAGAGTTATTTTATTTGTAATTCAATGAGTTAAATGTATCTCATCAATCTTTATGGTAAAATACTGATACAAAATTTCATAATAAGCTGGGCACTAGTGGCTCACGCCTTTAATCCCAGCTACTCAGGAGGCTGAGATCTGAGATCACAGTTCAAAGCCAACCTGGGCAGGAAAGTCCATGAGACTCTTATCTCTAATAAACCACCAGAAAACCAGAAGTGAACTGTGGCTCAAGTGATAGAGTGCTCGCCTTGAGTTGAAGAGCTGAGGGACAGTGCCTAGGCCCAGAGTTCAAACCCCGTGACCTACAAAAAAAGATTTCATGATAATTAAAAAAAAAACTCCCAATTAAATTTTGTTCTTAGTGTCCTTTCTGATAAATACAGAAAATCAAGATTTTAAATTTAATTTAATGCATTATTATTTGGAGTGAGGAATGGCTAATGGACAGGATATAGCTAGGTTGGCTCTGAACTCTTGTCTCAGCCTCCCAGGTACTCAAGTTATAAGCACATAATATCACACCAATCCAAGATGTACGAGAGAGAGAGAGAGAGAGAGAGAGAGAGAGAGAGAGAATGTTCTACCACTTGAGCCATAGTTCAACATCCAGCTTTTGTAGTAGTTTATTGAAGGTAAGGGTCTTAACAGCCTTTCCTGCCCAGGTTGGCTCCAAAACACAATCCTCAAGTCTCAGCCTCCTGAATAACTAGGATTACAGGCATGAGTCATGAGCATTTGGCAATTTTTTTAAAGTACACTATATCTGTGGCAACTTATACACAAACTATTCTAGAGAAGCATAATGTATCCAAGATTAAATAAACCCTTTTTTGCAATGAGCAGAATCAACAATATTTACTATAAAGCCTCAACTTACTACAAGATAAGGAAAGGCCTAGAATACAAGAATCATTATAATATAGCATCTCTCTTAGAGAGTAAAATCTGAAAGTACTCTCCCAAGTGTCAGCCAACCCTGAGTTTCACAATATTGCTCTCCTTAGTAACTTATCTGACCTTGGGCAAGTTACTTCACCACTGTCGATTTCAATTTCTTCTTTCATGAAACATCACCTAACTCAGAGAACTGCTGTTCTAATTAAATGTGACAGTATATATTTATCACTAGCTTGGTTTGGGACATATACCAAAAACCAATAAACACCCTGTGTTGTCCAAATCAGAATCTCTTCAATCTGCCCTTCAAAAATAAATGGACACACTACTAAAAGTACCAGTGAATTGAAATAAAGGCATCATCCTCCTGCCTCCATCTGTCAAGTGCTAGGACTACAGAAATGTACAATCTTTGGGGGCCTACCAATTATTTTTAATGACATAATTCAAGCATATATTTTACATATGTTTCAAATGTTATCACTGCTTCATTTTAGTGAAATGTCTCTTCCGCCTAACCCTCTATTGTTATTGAGTTACAATTTTCACAAGTAGCAACTATAATGCTCTCTGACAGCTTGAAAGACAACTATTTACTCATAATTAATCTGCTGTTTAAAATAGTATACAATATTCATACTTCTTCAATTTCATAGAGATTTCTTCCACTTTATATTTGGTTGCAGCAAGCTAGTAGAATTACATACTCTTGATATTGAAATGCTTGTGGAGAAAACATTGATAGCAATAATACCTCATAATGCTACAAGCAATGTTTTTTATTTTAAAAAAACTAACTAATAAGGGTAGAACTTACCTCATGTCTTATCAAAGCACAATTAAAGTTTCTAACATTACAAAAAAAGGGGGCAAAACATTAATTCACAGTGATGGTGACCAACAGTAGTGTGTGTAATATCAGTCATAAAGCTTTCTGAGTGTCATTTGTGTAGGAATATAAAAACCATCTATGTGAATACCTTCCTGCCACTCAAAGGTGGAGAAGCAGAAGGAAACAGCATATAGAGAAGTTGTATTTGATTTACATACTTCACTTCTTTTAACATGGAGAACGATCTTATGTAATACACATGATGTCCACTTTATAAATGAAAAATTAAACACTAAATTCACAGGTAAGTGATAAAGGAGATTTCATATCTATTTCTAGCACCAAGCATTTGATTTCTAATCCATCATTCTATACAAGAAAAAACAAAGATTATCTCAGAACCATAACTCAAACTTTCTTCTCTTTCTGTGAATTCTAAAAGGCACATATGTACATTTGTCCTAAGTGACTTATATGCTATTCCTGTGCAGTATCCTCTTCCCAATGAATTAAATCAAATAATTCCCTTGTGGGAACACTGGAACCCATGACTTGAAAAATTGCCCATGGCAGTCATAACTGCCATTTACAGGATCCACTAGAACATTTCTGCTTATAGCAAAGAGCATTCCTCATGTTCAAGGGTATATTTTCTGCAAAGACTACACTCCAAATCATGCTCCAAACAGACAAACAAAATATGTGTCCTCTATTTGTACCCATGATTATCTGCACCACAGCAAATTTAGAAAATTTCAGTCTTGACCCACAATAAGAATATATTTGGATACTATAGTCATATTTTTAAGTAAATCTTATTTATACTGTCATCTGAGGATAAAATATGAGTAAATCTCACAGCGAGGCTTACATTCTTAATTATGGATTTTGTTTTCAGATGAAAATTCTAGCATCCACCCAATGCACAAAAGACCAGCACATTTAAATGAATCTAGAACTAAAACAAGAGTAATGATTTCATTACTCTTGAAATCATTACCTCCAACTGTACCTCCAAATCCCACAAACCATGGAACTTTATATAGCAAGGAAACTTTTCTAACATCTTTAAATTTTAGATGACATGATAACCATGCAAATCAGGAACTGCCTGAGTACACGAACCACTTGTTTCAAATACCATTTTCATCTGTATCTCTCATCTGTAGATTGTACCAACATCTCATGGTCAGTACAAAGTAAATGTAAATGTATAACCTTTTAAATTGACAGACAAGAATTAAGTAAAGCCTTATATCACTTTTTTTAAAAATGAAGGTTTTAATTTTATTTATTTGCTATTTGTCTTCTTAAATATCCATACCATATTTCTTAAGGCCTTAGGATATTGAACACATTCATACTAACTAGGGCTTTCCCAGGAATTCTAATGAAACAGAATAAGTAAATATAAAACTATACATAAATCATGTGTATGTGTATACTCAGCAAATACATACTGACTTATGCATTACCTAGAATGCCTACCAAACTATTACTAAATTTGTCAGGTCAATGCATAAACATGCTCACCTTCTTGAAAGCAGTTTGAAAATAAGTAGTTGAGTCATCAGCCTAAGGAAGCTCAATCTAAATGCTGTAGCTCATGCCTATAATCCTAGCTACTGAAATCTGGAGATTGTGGTTAAGAGAATCCAGGAGAAAAGTCTGTGAGATTCTAGCTCCAAAATAACCACCAAAAAAGTAAGGGTGGGTATGTGGCTCAATTGGTCTGAAGCCCTCATTTCAAACCTAGTATTCTTTGAGCCACGCCCACCTAAAAACCTCCCCTCCCCCCCTTATTTGTTGTAGTTATTGGGTCTTGAATTTTTTCTTATTTTTTATTATCAAGGCGATGTACTGAGGGGTTACAGTTGCATAACTAAGGTAGTGAGTACATTTCTTGTCTAACTTGCTATCCCCTCCCTCATTTTTCTCCCACTTTCCCTCCCTGACAACTACCCCCCCCCGCCCCGCCAGTTGTACATATCATTTCTACTATAGTGTCTTGTGAGTATCACTATTGCATTGGTTCCTCCATTGTCCTTTGTCTCACCATTTGATCAAAGTCTGCTTGGATAGAAACCTTCTTACCTATGTCTCCTGTGTGCCATTATAACTAGCTTGTATGCTGAAATGAGGGGGTCTTATTTTTTGTTCAGGCTAGTCTCAAACTGAGATTTTCCTGATCTCTGACACCTGAGCAGCAAGGATTACAGACTTGAGCCATTAAGCTCAGCCCTTGTATGGTTCTGAATCCAGAAAGCATTTCCATTATGACAAGTGTTATATCATCATTACAGACTACAGCCAAGGAGCAACTTTCTTCTTTCTTCCTCAGGAAAACGGTAGATAGTCTGAACCATATGTCTCATGCAGAAGACATAAATATTAGTGAAATTACTTGGCTGAGTACTTTGACATATCTCATAGGAGAACCGTTTGCTAATACTATCTTGCCACAGTATTTCTGGGCCAACTTACCACCTTTGTACCTCCCTTCAACTTCAACTCATCATCTCCTCCTGAGATAGGTAAAACAAGGGCTTAATCTACAGTAACAACAAAGGTATGTCTTCTATTCTTCATAGAAAATCTATTGTAAAAAGTCACATGATTAAAATCAATATGCCACTACTCACCCTCATGAAAAAGTCACATGATAAATAACAGACAATCTAAGCATAATTTGACTATAAAATGTGCTATGCATTTGTGTATTTACATGCCTATGTCTAGCACACAGACAAATTCCCATTACTTTAAATTAAACTCAAAATATCACCTAATCAAGAAGTAGAAAATTACTCAGTTTCCTTATCCATAATACTAATGCAAAAGTCAGATAAACCAAGCCACCTGCTTGTGAATTGCCTTGTCACTCCATACAATTTCCTATGCACAAAATTAGATTCCAGTAATGAACAATGAGTCTACAAGCCAACAACCAATGAAGATGTGAGTAGAATACTGAGGGTGCATCAAACAAGGCATTCAATCAGTTGGAACATGCTTAAATTCACACTTTATGTTTCTGTTTAAGAGATCGGAATCTAGCCTGGGCATGGTAGTGAAAGTGTGTAATCCCAGATCCTCAGGAGACAGAGGCTGACGATCCGAGGCTGGTCAAGGTGAAAGCACAAGCCCTATTTTCTGAAAAACAAGCTACATTATAAAAGTGAGGGCATGTAGGTGAAATAAATTTAAGTGATAGAGCACTTGTGTGTGAGTCTCTGAGTTCAAACCGCAGTACCATCAAAGAGAGAGAGAGAAACAGACAGAATCAGGCAGATAGAGACACTAAGAGAGAGAAGCAGCAGGGCGGGCACTAGAATCTGGTCCTATTCATCTGGAAAGTAAATATATTCATTGGATAGAGGATTGACATCTCCTTCTAGGTGTCAATGAGATTAGATGTTTATATTCTATCAGAACTATATTCCTACTACTAGGGATCCACCCAGAAACGGAAATTATATGCCCACACAAAGATGCATATGTTCCCAGCAGCCTTCTTCCTAACAGAAACAACCAGCCTGGTCCATACAATGGACACCATGCAACAAAAATGAAAGTACAAACATCACATAAACTAACAAACTTTTAGCTAATGAATCCAGCAACTGCACTTACAAAACAAAAACAAACAAACAAAATATATAGGCAGAATATAGGGTTTAAATCTCCATGACCTAAGATCTGCCAATGGATTCTTATGTAGACACTTAAAGCACAAACAACAAATCTGCCATGCAAATTTACATATTCCTAGGTTCTAGGATTTAAGGTATTGACATTTTTAGATCACTGTTTTGTCTAACACATCCAATAATCAATAGTATCCTTCAGGAATCGCTTTTAGAAATCCCTGAAGGATAGCAAGGTTGTCAGTCTCATGTGACACCTTAGTCCTGGATGTAACTGGGCACTAAGAAACTGAGGAAGAAATGAGAGAATCAACTGAAAATGAAATGTGTTAAGGAGCTCTAAGGCCAAAACATCCAAAGGCTCAAAGCAATAAAGTGACAAAGGATAACAACAGAGAATGTAATTAAGGAGTTATACATCAGGCATTATAATATCAGAAAAACTGACAAATAAGTTGGAGGCTAGAAAGGTGTTTAAGAAGAAGGAATAATCACTATTAGGAGAAAGTCTTAATAATGGTACTATCAGCACCTATTTTAAAATGACATGTATTTCAAGTTTAGCATATAGAAAACAATTATAATGAATTGGCTATTATTCAGAAAGACAACAATTACTTAACTCGATCTGCCTTGGGCTAAATCATCATTTATCATCTTAAAACTGAAGACACTCAGGAGAAAGTAGGCTTGTCCTCTAGAGGCTAACTAGTAGATTTCAGAGCTTAAAAGCTTAACGCAATAACACAACAATAAATAGACATATAAACAGATCAGAAATGCTGCTGAATATAAATTCATATGACTTAGACACTTCAAATGGCTGAAAAGTTCATTTTGGTCTGAAATTATTTTCTCTCTAGACTATGGCACATATTAAAAATACTAAGTTCGAACTACTGCATTCAAAATACATGCTCAGAGCTTTCCAGTACTAACTGGCTAGTGTTGAATTTTAGCAACTTAAAAGGCTTTTGCTTTAACACAACAGGATTTTCTCTGTATCACTTATAGTATCCAAATATGTCATCTAATTCATTAAGAATTTGTTCTTTAGAATAGTTCTTCATTGATAAGAGGATCAACAGCCTGCAGTCTTTCAGTGAAGAGTCTGTATATTAAATCTGACAAGAGTAATTCATCAAAATTTAGTTCTACATCAGTTGATATTTAGTTCTACATCAGTTGGTATTTAGTTCTACATCAATTGGTATTCAGTTCTACATCAGTTGGTATTTTCCTTGCTTTTGGAGCATTAATGTTGTGAATCTTGTGCATAACCAGTTTTAGATGATCATTTGTCTATTTCCCTTTTGACTGAAAAGACTTCCTTTAGAAGAAGCAATAAACCTTTACCCATTCTGAGGGAATTGTATTTACACCACTACCATGGTAAGAAAAGCACTCATTGTATACCAGGTGAGCTTTACAATTTATGTTATGAAATAATACTTACCAATGCAGACATCAATTTTCCCTTTGATAGCAGCTTCATGCAGAGGTGTGTAGTTCCAGTTATCCCTGGCATTTGGATCTGCTCCTTGGCACAGTAACAGACTCACAACCTCAGCATGGCCAAAAGAACAGGCATTATGAAGTGGGATGAGACCTCCATCATCACGAGCATGGACATTGGCACCCATCTGCAGTAAGTGTTCTACAACATCCTTTCTCCCAAAACCTAAAGAGAACAGGAGAGATGTGGTATACACTGAGTCCATTTTACTTTAAAAAGTCTTTGGAAAACCTTTAACAATATCAACAAATATGCCCAGGAGTATTGTACTTTACAGTAAAAAGGGTGAAACAAAACAAAAGAATGAGCTCCATTCCCACAGATCTTCTCATGCTACAGAAATGGAATTCAGAAAGTTTATGCTCTAGTCATTAGCAGTGAATTCAAAAACCTGTTCTTAATCACTTGTTATTTGGATGGACATCTCTGCTACCATACAAAGTAAAGGAGACAAGACTCCTGTTCAAGGTGCTCATTTTCTCTTTAAGCTTCACAAGACAAAAACTGTATTATAACACTCATCTCCATATTTTCGGAGATTACTTAAATAGTGCTGACAACCAGATCTAGCACAAATCACAAAACACAATATAGCATTAGAAAACGGAAAGGAATGGAAAAACATTGTAATAGTTTAGTTACAGGGGATTCTGAAAAGAAAAACTAAAGATGCTAAAATATCTCTTTTTGGAAGAACTGGTGGCCAAACTATGTGAAATAGGTTGTTCAGTGAAATGAATGCACCTTGGATTGTCTGCCACAAGGCAGATAACTGAAAATGTGGGCATCAGAGAATCAGAATCAGAACACTGGTAAGAAGTATTATAATATTCTTACAGAAAAGGCCAGGTACAGATAAGAATTAGATAAGTTCTCAAACACAGTACAGGCAAACAACTGGAAAAGTAAATTACACCAGGGAGGACAAACCAAGGAGTGAAGGACCAGCAGCCTTAGGCAAAATCCAGTATGATTAGGATTTAGTAAAATCAAGGCAAAAATGGCCATTAATTTTAAAGTAACATGAATGTTAATAATAACATTACAAGCTACATCACAATGGGAAACTGCATATTAGCATCTTTAAAAGATCATGCCTTTGTTAATGATTTTCCCCTTTTATGTTTCATTAGATCTGATTGGCTAGATATCACTGCCTCCATGCTATTACTGACTAGGTAATGTTAGCAGAAAACTAAAAGGCAGTAAAAGAGTTGCATCTTCTTCTTCCATTTATGCATATATTAAATAAGTGAGAACCATGTAGAAAATAGTAAAGAAAGTAGAGATTAATTTCAAGATATGTCCTCCTGCTAGCTATAGAAATTCATTCACTCAGGAAATGCAAATATGAAGTACATGTCTCCAAAGTAAAGCCACGTTTCCATGGTCATGTATTACAATGTCTCTGTGCACAATATCCTGCAAATGAAGCTGATAATTTTGAGTGAAAATAACTAAATTCTGTTAGTCACTGGAACTACAAGTATAGGGAACATGCTAATACAATAATCACCACCTGTGACTTGTTTTTAAATACTAGCCCAAATTTACAGAAGATGTGTTCTATTTAATTTTATGATTTGAACATATTCTTCCTCCCTCTACCATCACTATTCTATTCTTCCACTGTGTCATGGGTACTTTTCTTATCCAATATGAAGAACAAGATATGATTATCTTAATATGTCTGTTGCTACTGTAATAAAGAAGGCAATGATACATTAGAAGAGTCAACAGGATCAGGTCACTTACAGCCTTTCAGTCATGGCAGAATTTGGAAGCGAGCAAGCATTTGTTAGGTAGCCAGTTTAATGTGGCTAGAGCCCAGTCAACAGCAGAGGTGGTAAGATGAGATCAGAAAGACAGGTAAAGCCTTGATTGTGTAGATCATTTTATATCTGATAAGAACGCATTCAGTTCCAAGTTACAACAGCCAACTACAGGAAGGATTCATTTGTCTCACACAACTTGTCTGAAAGAGGCAACCCAGGCTCACTCAGCAGCCTAGCAATGGTTATTAGGAGCCCATTAAGACTCTTTCCACAGACATCCTTAGAATCTGGGTACTCTCTTCCACTTGCTGGTTACCTCATGGTTGTCCTACTTACTCAGACAAGAATAGAACCTAGACATGGAGATACAACAAGAAGCCTTTACAGAAGAAAAGGGCTGGGCTGGGAAGGTGGCTCAGTGGTAGAGTGCTCACCTTGCATGCTTGAGGCCCTGGATTTGATTCCTCAGCACCACATAAGCAGGAAAAAAAAAAGCCGGAAGTGGCACTGTGGCTCAAGTAGTAGAGTGCTAGCCTTGAGCTGAAGAGCTGAGGGACAGCACCCAGGCCCAGAGTTCAGGCCCCACGACCGGACCAAAAAAAAAAAAAAAAAAGGGGCTCTTCCCTTAGCCTTTTTATGATTAAAAAGGAACTGCCTCTCTAAATACTTAACATCTATAACTCATGAGCCAAAAATACTTTGTCCACCTATAAAAACAGGCTGAAAAATCAGATCTTTTATAGTTAAGCAGCTGCCTCAAACAAAAATAGTAAAGAATTAGAAGATGAATTTGGGGAGAATAAATAAGAGTATATAACAGTTTTATAAATTATAGTTAAAATTTTAGACTTCATTGTAAGTATGTGAGAAGTCATTTACAAAAGAAATTACTTTATTCTATGTGAGTATCTGTTTAAGATTATTAGCCAGGTATGTAAAAATAAATTGGAGCTAGGTGCTCATGTCTGGTGTCTGTAATCCTAGCTACTCAGGAGGCTGAGATCTCAGGATCATGGCTTGGCGCCAGCTTGGGGAGGAAAAGCCCTGGAGACTCATCTCCAATTAACTACAAGCTATGGCACAAGAAGTAAGCAAAAAAGCTGAGGGATAGAGGGACAGAGCCCAAACCTTGGGTTCAAGCCCCCGGAATGGCACAAAAATAAACAAAATTAATTAATTAATTTTTAGAAATAAAATAAATTAGAGCCTGGTGTGGTAGTGCAAGCCTCTAAGAACTATGGAGGGAGGTATGATTGAGAGCTTTAGTTTTGGGTCTCATTGGCTAGGTATCACTATCTCAAAATTAATTAAACAAATAAACAGAAGCAGTTAAGAGTAAAATCAGAAGAAAACAGTTAAAAAATATATACCACTGCCTGGGCAAGAACTGATGGTGACACAGAAATAGACAGATGGGTCAAGGAAGAGAGAGCCAGGATAGTTTCCAAAGCAACGATGAGTGTACCAAGGATTTTAGTTTGAGCAACTCAGTTTGTGTGTCCTTTGCAGAAGGGTCAAGTGATAACTATAAAAAGTTCACTTTGAAGAATAACTCCTCCCCAACTGCTAAATTAAATAATACAAGTTGTTAAACTTTGACATTTTCTTTCTTTTTTTTCTTTTGGTCAGTCGTGGGGCCTGAACTCTGGGCCTGGGCGCTGCCCCTCAGCTCTTCATCTCAAGGCTAGCGCTCTACCACTTGAGCCTCAGCCCCATTTCTGGCTTTTTCTCCTTATGTGGTGCTGAGGAATTGAACCCAGGTCCTTATGCACGCAAGGCAAGCACTCTATCACTGAGCAACCTTCCCAGCCTTCCTAAACTTTGACATTTTCTATCCCCTAAATACTCAATAAAAATGATACTATGCCACATATAAAACAAAAAAATTTAAATATACTATGTAGAAATTCTGGTACTGTGAGGAAAATATAAATTCATAACATAGCCAGTAAAATATACTTAATTTTCCTATTCTAATGTTAAAAGGTGTGCAGCCAATGTGAGAGGTATTTAAAAGCTGCTTTTCCTGAAAAACAATGACAACTTACTTGGGTCCATCAAATAACTAAAAACAGGAGAAAAGCTTAACATTCCTGCCTCCATTTTTTAAGTGTCCTTGTTCTAAGCCATTCTCTCTTCAGTGGATTCACAATCAGTCTGTGTTCTGAGGACAGGACTAGATCATAACATCTTTAAGAAAAAGACCCAAACTACCTAAACAGAACACCAGAGCTCCCCAGAACAGGCCACCCAATAGGCAATGATGAGTTATTTATCCTGATTAGTGATGACAGTAACAGAAACTTCTCTGGAATTCCTCCCAAAACTTGATCATCAACCATAATAATTATGCATACCTTTCCTCCCTTTCCCCTAGTTTCTGAACCTTCTCATGTCTGAACCTTCAAGTCAGCTGAAGACAGCTGAAGTGCTATCTTTCCATGGCATATCTGTGCCATGAAATAAATCTCCTTTCTCTTTGCCCTTCTCATATCCCTTTATTTAGTGTTTAGGAGTGAATGGCCAGATCTGATATGTGGAAACCCAAGAAGCCTGGGGCCATCCAAAGGCCATTCAAAAAATGTTTTACTATCCAATATAGGTCATTGGTATATATTGCCAGGTCTACATGCAGAAACAGAAAGTTGTTTCGCTTATGTTCAGCATTTTAGATTTGCCTAAAATTAAAGCTTCAAAGAAACAAGCTTGGCTAATATTAAAATTTGTAACTCAAAAAAAAAGCTTCCAAAATTTAGTAAAATGAGGAAAACTTAAGATGCTGAGAGTATTTTAAACTGATGTGGTAAGCAAAGTCATTGTTAAAAGGTGATTCTCCCAGCTGAACTACTATCAAAGCTACAGTGAAAACACTTACACGTACACACACAGCCCTATCCAGATAACTAGTAAGAGATTTCTGCTACTTTATGATAAATATTCTGTGATAAATAAAAGCATATTTTTTACTTAATATTCAGTCATAAACTGCTTCTTTTTCAATTTCAATAATAACCATAATAGCTTTTATTCATTACATGTTAGCTTTTGATTGCTTAATCAGAAGTCACAAAGGGGAAATATATTTCCTGTTGTTTTGAAAATAATTTTAGTAAACAACAAAATGATTTGTGATGTTGCATAGATTTATCTGTTGTCAAAAGTAAGCAGTGATTATTTTTTTCCATCTTATATAACTTGATTAGAAAAAGGAAAACATGCTTAGGTAAAAGTATTTAATCAAACATTATAAATAAAAGAATGTGCCCTCCCTAAAACCAATGGAAAAATTATCAGAAGCAAAAGGACCAGCAAAGACAACAAAGTATTTAATCAAGCATTATAAATAAAAGAATGTGCCCTCCCTAAAACCAATGGAAAAATTATCAGAAGCAAAAGGACCAGCAAAGACAACCAGTTTAAAAATAAACAAACATAGCCAGGTGAAGGTGGCTCACACCTTAAATCCTAGCTACTCAGGAGGCTGAGATCTGAAGATAGCAATTGGAAGCCAGGGTAGGAAAGCTGGTAAGACAAATAAACTACCAAAAAGCCAGATGTGGTATAGTGACTCAAAGTGGTAGAGTGCTGGCCTGAGCAAAAACACCTCAAAAACAGTGCCCACAGGTTAGTTCAAGCCCAAGTCTGTCATAAAAGTAAATAAACAAACATCAAAACACTGTAAGAAATGATTTCTTAGGTAGAAAAAAAAAGGTTTGGTTTCATTGTGAAAAGAAAAATTAGCATAATGGCAAAAGATTAGGTATTCTCTACAGGGGATAAACAGCTTTCACTCCTGAACTTTGCTACATTGTCTCCCTATTGTAGAAGCAGAATTTCCTGCCCCTTTCTAGCCAAAGAATAAGAGAATAACAGAGAGCACACAGTACAGGTTGGCTACAAATTGGGTAATTGCAATAAAAGTGATAGGACCTGGAAGAAAAGGTTTTGCTAAGAAAACTGAGATAAAGGTGTGGAACAATCACCATTTCAGTGACTCTTTACCCTGAGGTATGTCTATTACTCCCAAGCTGCCAGAAAGAATAAAACCTAGAACAAAGGGTTACACCAACCCCACCCCAATCCTAAACCCATAAAGAACTCTGCCACAAGGTATGTGAAAGGGATAAATGGAGAGAATGAGAAGAGACTGGAAAGAGATGGAGGATGGGGAGAAAGCACTGCAAAAATAATAACAGAACCTCTCATAATTAATGGGAAATACAATAGTTCAGGTTATATGAGTGTGTGGAATGCTAACCAGAATTGACATACACATTATAGCAAAATCTAACAATATTCAAGGCAAAGAAAAATTTAAATACTTCAGAAAGAAAACATAACCTGCTATAAAAATAAAGGAATGTTCAATTTCATCTTTGTAACGACTATAATAAGCATAGAAAATATAAACCATCAAAAAGCGAAAAAAAAGATAATTGAATTGGAAATAGCAATTGTTAAAGAAAAAAATCAATGCCTTCAGATATACAAAAAAAAGAAATGTGTACTAAATGATGTCGATTAGAGATAAACAAAATGTATATAGGAATAAACATGAATGTCTATAATTCATATGAGTGAATACATAAAAAGTATGTATTCAATACATAAAATACATATTTAATAGACTACATTATTTGATAAATACATAGTGAATACATAAAAACTATGTATTCAATAGAAACTATCCAAATGCTCATCTATAATAAGTAGTAGAATTCTATAAACCAATGAAAATAAACTACACCTAGATTAGATAGCTAAATGTCACACAAAATAGTAACAAATATTTAATACCATTTGTATAAATACCAAAAACAGACAAAAACTAATCTGTAGGTGGTAAAGGGTAAGATACACCTTGGGGCTTGTGAATGGCCAGTAATGTTCTAATGCTTGACTTAGGTGCTAGTTACAATCATGTGTATTCACTTTGTGAGACTGCTTTTTGCACAACTTATGATTTGTGAACTTTTTTTGTAGGTACTGGGATTTGAAATCAGGGCTTTGCATTTGTTAGGCAGGTGTTCTAGAACTTGAGTCAAATCCACAGCACTGATTTGTTGTGCATTTCTGTATATATGACAAATTTCATTTTAAAAAATTTATGGCTGGTTATGAATATGAAAAAGTACAACCTTTTAGAGAAGAAAGTTTATAGTAAGACATAAACCTACAGGCAAAAAACTCTAGGATTACATGTAATTACATATAATAGCTTTCAGCTATTATACTTACTTCATTTTAGATTCAGAATCGAGGTCTTATATCATTCCAATATCAAAATATTAAGCCTGGTTTTTTTGTCATAGATAAAAACTTCCGCCGGGCGCTGGTGGCTTACGCCTGTAATCCTAGCTACTCAGGAGGCTGAGATCTGAGGATCGAGGTTCAAAGCCAGCCCGGGCAGGAGAGACTGTGAGACTCCTATGTCCAATAAACCACAGAAAACCGGAAGTGGCGCTGTAGCTCAAGTGGTAGAGCGCTCGCCTTGAGCTGAAGAACTGAGGGACAGCGCCCAGGCCCAGAGTTCAAGCCCCACAACCGACAAAAAAAAAGAGGCTCCTCAAAGATTTCACACTTTATATTTTCAAAGTAAATAAATATTGTAATCTAATATTATAATATTTACAATGTGCAGTGGTCTACTTATACTGGCAAGTTTTACACTGAATGCTTAGAAAAGGGTTAGAGAGAACATGCCTTAAATTACTACTGGCTGACTTAAATGAGTAAGATTACAAAATATTTGTTCTTTTGTATTTCCAAACTTGTACAATTACTTGTACCATGAGAAAACCAATTTGGGAAAGCACAAAAACTGCCAAATGACAAAATAACTCAACAGATTTTATTCCTCAGTGCTGCCTACTTCCAAAGTCAGCAGCTCAGACCAAAAAATAATTTTAAACAACCACATCTGGATTTCAATGTCCTCTATCACTGAATAGCTCTGTGACCTTGTTCTTTAATGATAAAGGAGATCGATATATAAAAATTATAATACATTTTAGAAAAATCAGAAACCAAAAGTGTTAACTTAAAAGCTCCCTGATTCAAATATGTATGGAACACCTATAGGCTTTCATAAGATTGCAACAGACTACAGTTATATTATTCTATTGCTAATTTTTTGCGGAGTATATTTTGAGGAGTAGAAAAGATAATGAAGTTTTTAATTGTTTTCTCTAAATATTAGTTCAAAAGAAATCTTTTATTCTCAGTGGAAATATTTTTCTGCAAAGAAGAAACATAAGACATTAATTTTAAAATAGCTAAAATGTCATTAACTTCAATACTGTTATTTTTTTCTAAAAAGAAAAACAAAACAGAAAAAAACCAAAAAGCCTACAAAAACTGCCAGGTGCTAGTGGCTCACACCTGTAATACAAGCTACTGTAATACAAGCTACTCAGAAGATTGAGCTCTGAGGATCACAGTTCAAAGCCAACCTAGGCTTTGAACTCTTTATCTCCAATTAACCATTAGAAAACCAGAAGTGAAGCTGTGGCTTAAAGTAGTAGAGCGATAACCTTGAGTGAAAGAGCTCAAAGACAGTGCCCTGAGTTCTAGCCCCTGACCGACAAAAAAAAAAAATCCAATCGCAACAGAAGAGCCTAATGCACTGGGGAAGGATGAACACACATAACTCATTAACAAGGTGGAGAGGAACTCATTAACAAAATGGCTCCCCTGAATGTATCAGAATATATGCATCTGATTTTTTTCAGAAATTCCTGGGTACACATTCACACCCTAAATAGCTTTAAAAAATAATTATAATTAACTGTACATTGGGAAGTTTCCTTTATAAGTGATGATATGAAGACTCAAGATTTCTTAGACAATTGATCAATTTAAAGCTCCTTTAATTTTTTTTAACCGGTTTGAACTTGTAGAAAGGGAAATCCATCTGCTAACTACCAAATATTTCTTCATTTTTAAAATACGTCTATCATAAAACAGAAAAAAAAATTACCAGTCCAGAAAAAAAGGAACAGCTGCCACCAACTACAGTTCTTTATTTCTCCCTTTCCTCGGGCTAATTAAGTAGGGAAAAGGCTAATTTGTTTGAAGGGAATAAGGAGCTGTCAAAAACAAAACAAAAACAGAAAACCTCTGAGCTGGGCACTGATGGCTCATGCTTGTACTCACTCCTAGCTACTCAGGAGGCTGTGATCTGAGAATTCGAGGCTGGAAGCCAGCCTGGGGCAGAAAGGTCCAAGAGACTCTTATCTCCAATAAACTACTCTGGAAGTGGCTGTGGTTCAAGTGGTAGAACGCTAACCTAGAGCACAAAGTGTCTCAATGACAGCTTCCAGGTCCTGGGTTCAAGTCCCAGGACTGGGGGGAAAAAAAACCTCAAGGAAAAAAAAAAAGGTTAACGTCATGCTACTTGAATTCTATGAACAGATACCTGAACAAGCAGGCAAAACAAGTTTCCACCAAAGAACCTGGCAATTCACTATGGGGAAAAGCAATCTTGAAATCTGATGAAGCCTTCACAGAAAAACACACAAAAACAAAACGTTCTTCTATCACTTGAAAGCAAAGTGAGTTTTAAAAAGTAGTTATCTTGAGCACCTAAGGCTCAGTAAATTGAAAAGACTGAATTAATACAATATGTCTTTTTACCACAGCAAATTAATTAGACAAAAATAGTAACATCTGGAAACTCCAAAATTTTAAAAATTAAAAAACATATTGATGAAATTCTTTAAAGGCTAAGAAAACACTTCAAACCAAATGGTAATAGAAACATAACACCTTAAAAAATCAGTTAAGCTGGGCGCCAGTGGCTCACGCTTGTAATCCTAGCTACTCAAGAGGCTGAGATCTAAGAATCGAAGTTCAAAGCCAGCCCAGACAGGAAAGTCCTGGAGACTCTTATCTCCAATTAACCACCAAAAAAACAGAAGTGGTGCTGTGGCTCAAGTGGAGCACTAGCCTTGAACTTAAGAACTCAGGGACAATGCCCAGACCCAGAGTTCAAATCAGTTAAAGCAATGACTTAGAGAAAAACTTAACACTTTAAACTCTTAAGTCTAAAAACTAATGATCTCTAGTTTTCCTAAAGAAGCTAAAGAGGCTGGATTAAGGATGCTGAGGTTAAGAACAGAATGTTTACCTGACAGTAGTCCCATACAGTTATAATGCTAAAAAAAAAAAAAAAAAAACCTCTAACAATGACACCAGTACAATCACAGCATAACACATTACTCCCGTGTTTGTGGGGATGGTGCTATTACTAATCATATAAAACTGGAGCACTTACAACTGTGGACAGGGCACAGGACTTGATGAGGATCATAAGTTACTACATTCCTGATTTATGTATTTACTACACTGTGCTTTTGATAATTTTTTAGAATATACTGCCTATTTTACAAAAGTTAACTAGAACAGAGCCTTAGGCTGGGCCTTTGGAACATATTCCAAAAGGAACTGTTATCACAGGAGAAGAAAGATCAGATAGTGACCCTGAAGACCTTTGAACAGCACCATGGAAGACTGCGTAAGCACACTCTGCTGTTCACACACAAATGAAGTACTTCTCAGAATGTAATTGTAGATAAATAGATGACCGGGTTTGGCTTTGGGATTCCCTCCCCTTGTGTTTGGGCTGGACCTACTGACTTCCTTCTAATGAACAAACAAAAATAACATGATAACACTTCTGAGATTGGATTTTTAAAAGAGTTCCATTTTGTTCACTTTGTCTTGCTTTCTCACTTGAAGAAAGGTATCTTTGAAGTCAATTTCCATGATGTGAACTGCCCAGTGAAAACAGAGGCAGACCTCAGTACCACCACTTTCAAAGAACTGCATTTTGCTAACAGTCTATAGCATATTCATCTGATGAAATCTAGCTAGAAACTTCTAATACAAGCTATGTATATAAAATTTTACAGAAAAAAATACTAAGTACTCCATTTATAGGATCTTTTAAAATAGGCAGATTTTGCTATCTAACCTAGTTGAGGCTGGAGCAGAGACAAGGATCAGGTAGAGCATAAGAGAAGGTTGAGGTTATGATTTTCTGTGCTGGTTTGACTAATGTGAGTGTTTTGCATTTGTCAAAACTCAATGAATATACTTGCATGATTTGATCAAATCTTTAAACAAATAGTAAACTCTATATAATGATAGGCATGGTCAGAGCAGCTACACACGTGTTTCTAATTTACATGTACATGCACTTAAAGAAAGACTGATAGATTAATATACTGGTAGATAATATACAGTAACAACTCTATAATATAATTTCTCTACTGTTTAATACTTGGCTTGTTACCAACTTTTTGCTATTGGAGAAACATTTATATAATATCTCAAAAGTAGAAAATGTATTCTGTAAATCATTCACTTCCCATGAATATCATTAAAGCAAAAAAAGAGACACTTCACACATAGTTCTAACCAGACATTCTATGTAAGTTTAAAAAGAAATTCCTTAAAGAAAGTGTAAGATTTAAGAAAACACTAGGTACTCATAATTTGAAAGGCAGAAATGGGAGGATCATGGAGGCCAGGCAGGGCAAAACATCTGTGTTTTTACAAACAAGGCAAGTACTGTAGTGAGGCTGACACTGACAATCCTAGCTACACAAGAGGTGAAGGTAGAGGAATCACTGAGATAACCTAGGTCAAAAACTCAAGACCCTGTAGGAAAAATAAACAGAGCACTTGCTCAGCAAACAAAAGGCCTGAGTACAAACACCAGAATCATCTCCCCAAAAAGGTTTTAAAAACCATTTACAATCAACATTTTTAAATCTAGGAAGAAAGTAATTCCTTTTTCTATTATGCAATTAGACCCTTCAACCCGAGGCAGAACACGGGCTTCAAAGGATTACCAAGGAGTCAAGCAAAGTGGTTTAGGTATAAAGCAGGAAGCCTGAGGCAAAAAGACCGGAAGTTCAAGGACAGGCTGGATGTCTGTCTCAAAAAAGGAGAAGGAAAAGATGGAAAAGAAAGAAGGAAGGAAGGAAGGGAGGGAGGGAGGGAACCTTACCAAAATATAAAACGCTCAAAACAATTCTCACCTAGATACAACCCCTGCTTTCACTATATATGATGTTGGTATATGTGGAGGGGAAGGGAAAAAACAAATTGTTAAAACAGAGATACAGGAGGACCCATTGCAACAATAAGATGTACAAGTCGTTATGTAGAAAAACGAACTTTACAACTTTGGTGGGGGGAGTGGGGGGGGGAGGATGGGAAGGGATGAGAAGGAGAAACAAAGGAGGAGGCTACAAAGCTTGATAAGAAATGTGCTCATTATCTTACCCATGTAATTGTAACCCCTCTGTACAGTATTTTCACAACAAAAATATATTAAAAAAAAAAAACAATTCCCACCTAGAACTGAAGCATAGCCTCATTTTCTTATCCAATGATAGGCAACAGTTTAAAAGATACCCTGATTTTTACTAGACAAAAAAAACAAATATAAAAAAATCATTTGTGCTGCTAAAAACTCGGGAATGAGTTGAGCCATCATTGTAGGGTAAAATATGTGTTGTAGTAGATACTACCCAAATCAAAAGAAAACAAAACTGGAATACAAATTTCAGTAGTTCTGATACTAAAATAACTTGTATTTCACACTATAACACAAGTAATATTAACCATCAGGAATACTATTTCAACATTTCTTCAATTTAAACTACTATGAAATCTCAGAATCTTTGTTAAAGCCTTGTTTTAAAAAAATCTCATTTGACCTTATCCTATAAAAAAGACTTTATCAGAATTACATTGGCCCTTTAGCATAAGTATCACAACTATAACCTAGGATGCTATCACTCCAAATTGGCTATTTTAAAAAGTTCTTTGAGTACTATACAGTGAACAATACAACCAAGGGTCATATCTGTATAAGAAGGTCGCATATAAAAACTCTAGTCAACAATAAAAAAAAAAAAAGCCCATCAGCAAGGAGCCAGTGATTCACACCTGTAAAATCCTAGCTACTGAGGAGGCTGAGATCTGAGGATCCAGATTCAAAGCCAGACTGGGCAACAAATTCCAGAGACTGTAATCTCCAATTAACCAGCAAAAAACTGAAAGGAGAAATAGGATTCGTGTGCCAGGAGCACCAGCCTTGAGCAGAAAAAGCCAAGCAAAAGTGTGAAGCCTGAGTTCAAGCCCTACATGCTTGTGGTACACACACACAAACTGCATTAGAAACAGTAGTTCAGAATGTATTAATATTTTGTGAATTTATGTCAACTTCAGAAAATGAAGATTATGTTCTAACTGAGGTTGGGATGATTCCAATTAATACTGTTGTTCTACAATTCTGCTAGAAAGAATACGGTACCTATTATTGTAATAAAAATAAAGCCAAGAGGGGGGAGGAAAAGTGGGAGAAGATGAAAGAGGAGGTAGGTAACATTGTTCAAAAAGAAATGTACTCATGTACATAATGTACATGTACTTATGTCCTTATATAACTGCAATCCCTCTGTACATCACCTTTACAATAAAATTTAACTTTATAAAACAAAGTCAAAATTATTTTAAATATAGCTTAATGTTATTCCTACAGTCATTAAAAATGTTTCATTTCATGTTATAGAACTGTAAAGTCATTTGTAAATAGAAGTAAAGGAATTAGTTATTATTAGTCCTTCTATCATTTGCTTGGCTAGCTTAGTCTCATATCCTTCAAATCCTGCTTTAAAAAACTTTATCAAGAAAGACTTTCTAACTAATCCAGACCCAAAATAACAGCCCTATGACACACTCCAAAGAAAACAATAAAATGTGTTTTCCTATCACTCAAAGTTACATGTTTTGTGGAGTTCTTACTGTTGTTCTTTAAGCCTCCTTTCTACACTATAAACTCCATTGAAGTTAAGAAGCGTCTGCCACTCAAAAGTTATACCAGTATTTAACACATGATTTATAAGCAGTAAGAAATGTGTGGAACTACACTGCAAATTTTAAACCTTTCATCCAAGAAATTTACCAATTTCCTGTCTTCAATCCAGTTATCCCATGACACTTCAATGACTAGTATAACCAACTAACAGTTAACTAAAAATTAAACTACTCATCCTGCACATGATGTAAACAAACTTTCACAAGACTTTATATTATGCACACAAACACAAAAGTGGGATAAACTGTTCTGTTTCTGTATCATGGAGAATTTTATAATTGTCTCTCTCTAATAACTGAACAATTTTTTTTCTAAAAAGGCAGGCCTCAAAACCATAACATAACTATAGTTTTACTGTTTGCATTCTAGCTTATCTGGGTACACATGAGCTCTAGATGAGAATTAAAAGTAATGTAGCAAATAGAAGATGTGGTTTAGAAGACAAGACCTATTTTATGTATGACTTATCCTAAACAAATATATTAATACAAAAGTATAACTTAGTTACACTTATTAATGATCATTTATAAAGAAATATGATAAAGAATGACAAGATATGTGAAGCAATATGGGAAACAGTAAGCAAAAGTTCGTAACTTTGGTTGATTTACAAAATTAGGGCTTGCATTTTTCATGTAACCTAAAAAAAAAAGAAGCTGGGTATGGTTACCCCCACTTGTGGTTTCAGCATTAGGGAGGCTGAGGTAGAAAGATCTAAAGTTTGAAGGCCAGCCTGGCCTGCATGAGACTCTCTCAAAAAAAAAAAAAAAGACACCCAAAACCCTTGAATGAATGAATATCAGTATATCAGTTAAGGTTCTGACTCTATTCATTACATTCCTAACAATAGCGCCTGTATATCAAGAAGGGACCCAGTGACCTAATAATGACTTCCTGTTTTATACATTAATGGATTTCAAACAGTATTTGCTGAAAAGATGAAGTATATTATCACAATATAACACATGTGTAAGGAAAAATACAATTCCTGAAACTTTTGATTTGGTTATATGTATATGATACTGTAGAATGTATCTCTAGCATGATCTACAGTAAGAAATATGTGAAAGCAATTCTTGTACATAAGCTTGTCAATTACTTATCCCCCCCACAAAAAAAAATTCCTCACAAAAATGCAAAGTGACCTTAACCTAGGAATAAATTACCAAAGTTTAAGCTTGATTTCACAAGTTCTAAACTCAAACTGCCTGAATCCACATTAAATCCACTACTTTTTGAGTGACTCCAGACTTATCTAAACAATATATGTCTCACATTTTCTTCTGTAAAATGAGGAAGGCAGTATCTTCTGATTTGGAATAAAAACTAAGTAGTACAGAAAGTTCTGTCACTTACATTGAGTGACAATGTAAGCAAGAAATCTGACAGAAGGCATCTGGATCCACAGTATGTATTTGGGGGGGGGTACTTTTCATTTTGTATCTTTCGGTCCTATTTTAACTTTATAATATATAACATAAGTACACACATGTAATGTTTCTAGTATTGATATTACCTTTAATTTTAATAGGACAAAATTGAGCAATGAGATTACAGTGCTTTTAGTCTGTATTTCTCTATTTTGTTAATTTTCAAATGGTTGTACCAGGGGTTAAAGTTCACATATTCATTTAGGTCCCCCAGTGAATCTTGATCAGTGTCACTCCTTTCATCATTCTGTTCCCTACCTATCCCTTCCCTCCCCAAGTCATTCTGTAATATAAACATATATAAGTTGTTTCTGAAAGTCAGTCATCTACTTGCTTTAAATATATATATATATATATATATATATATATATATATATATATATATATATATATATATATATATAAAGACAAAGACAAATGTGGCATACAGAGCTTAGACATTCACACGTTGTTTCTGGATAATACATGTGCCAGAAACTTGGAACTTACTCTATCATCTCACGCCCAGGAGAAAACTAAGGAACTGAGTTGTGAATAAACTACAACAGCAATGTCCACAACTTCGAAGCCTGTTTTCTTTCCCTTAGGGAAATGCATCCAAAAATCCTTTTCCCAGTTGTTTCATAAAGGCTCACTTTGGTCTCCCCAGCTAGAATGTCAAACTTGTTTCTTCCACTCCACATACGACTTCTAGTGTGTTATTAAAGCTACGGGTAAGGACTTAAAACACTTGTTGCGTTGCATTAAACTTATTTTGGGCAATCGCCAAGGGACGTTAACTTTGTGGAAATTAGCACACACACGACCCAACGGGCGCTACCCAAATCTAAGGGGTTGGCTCCACACGCACAAGTGAGAAAGTTGATCCCTATCCAGGGACTACCCGTGCCACAGGGAGTTTTTAAGTAAGTTATCATTTTGCAAACACTAAAGAATGGATTCGCACGCACATCCCTTTCCCCCCCCCCCCCTTTCCACGCCTCCACCACCTCGAGCGAACTGAAGAAAGTAACCTCGGGTCTACCGACGAGGTGTTAAAGAGCCATAGCCACGCCCCCATTTTGTCCCATCATAATAACTACTTTTCTTCATCCCACCACTCGGTTCCCCCCCAACATCCCAGACTCTTAATAAACCGTTCGTCTCTGACCTGCCGCGAAGTGCAAGGGAGAAGACTTCCGGCCAGCCATGTCCTTAGCGTTCACGTTCGCGGCGTCCACCAGCCTCTTCACCCGGGACACGTCCCCATTGCGACAGGCCTCCAGCAGTTCCCGAAGCGCCCCGCTCACCGCCGGGACCCCCGTCCCGGGCCCCGCGGCCCCAGGCCCCAAAGTTGTTGTGGTGCTCACTCCAGCCGCCTCGGGGCTTTCGGCCAAACTCGATCCAGGGGACGACGGAGAGGAAGACGAGGAAGAAGTCGGAGAAGAGGAAGAGGATGGTGAATTGTTGCTGCCACCGCCGGCTGGGTTAGGAGCGACCCCGACGGCTGATGAAACGGAAGCCACCGGGACCCCGGTGACGGCGGAGACCGTACACACCGTGCTGCTGGTGCTGCTGCAACAGCCGGTGCTGTCAACCGGGTCCGGGGATCGGGGCCTGTCGGGAGGTTCCCGACTGCCATCCCCCTCCGGCAGCGCTAGGCCGTGCCGCGGGGAAGCGAAGGGGACCAGGCCACCAGCCGTCGGCGAGGCCGGGGTGGTCCCCGGGGCCAGGCCGGGACTGAGAGGTGGGGGAGGTGGCGGCGGCGGCGCCGAAGCCCCTGGGGCGGGCTGGAGCTGTTGCTGATGATGGTGGTGATGATGCTGAGAGCGACGCGACGCCGCCATCTTCGGACTCCCCCAGCACTGTCACTGCGGCAACGGCCCCACCACCCGCCCTCACTTCCGACTCCTGGGCCAATCAGCATCCGACACACGGGAAATGATACTGGCGGAGTGGGCGGGGTTAAAGTGAAGGAGGGAAGTATTGGGAGCTCCGAGAGCAGCGAGCGGAGGGGCGTGGCTTTGTGATTGAGGGGCGGGATCTGTGACAGCCTGGCGGGCCCGCGGGAGAGGTTTGAATGCTGGAACCGGCCTCCGCCTCAAGTGGAAACTTCCTGGATTTCTTACTTGCCATCTACTTGCCTTTCCCTGCTGCCTTTCTGTTCCTGAGTCTCCTGTCTTCCCTCCCTTGATCCACAGCCAGCTGTGGAAGTATAACACAGGTCAAGCATCTGTCAAGTCCTGGTCTGAAAACTGGAAACAGTACCCACCTCTAATCATTGTGATTTAGCTAGATTAAAGTGACTAACAAACCGACCTGTCAGACTTGATCGTTACAATAAAACCATCTTCCCCCGCCCCAGGTGTTTCTCCAGTCTCTTGTTCCTGTAAGTTTTCTCACTCTGTATATATTTTATTTAACCCCCTTTTAAAAATATTGTCAGAATTGAAATTCAGATTCAACCGTTTTCTAGCTAGGTAAAATTCCAAGAAGCTAATTTAGCCAGCTACTGCTGTGTCTCACTTTCCCCTCTGTAATATCGAAATAACAATAGTTTAATAAATGTTAATTATTATTTGAGCTACAGCTCCATTTCCAGCCTTTTTTTTTAAATCTATTGGATAAGAGTATCGCCAACTTTGGTGCCTGGGTTTTTCCCCTAATTTGTTATCTCTATTTTATTTCTCATCCTAAATTTAGCTCGACTAATTATGAACATGGTCTCTTTCAAAAAAATTTAACTTTGTCTCTCTTCCTCCTCCATTCTTCTCACTCCACCTTCCTCTTCACTTCCAAACTGAGATTAAAAACCTCACTGTGGTCTACCATTCCCCTTCAGATGACAGACTAAGCTGCTGATTTTTCTTTCTCCTCTCTATAGTTGAAATTTTTGTTTGATTGTTTAATGTTTTGTAGCTGCCATCAAAGGAGATATATTCATGAATAATATAAACTCTGCGGTATCTATACCTACTGTAGGCATCCTAGAAGGGTATATAAACAACATTATTCCAAAAGAGTGGACAGAGATGGAAATTCTATGTCCTAAGAATAAACATTTAGATGGATAAAGCAGACTGTTACATTAAAGGATAATTGTGGCTTTAAGTGTTCATTAAATATACTCATAAAATCAGGAACATAATTGATGAATAGACATTAAATTTTCATCAAATATAATGATGGATTATAACTAACTTCATCTTTCCTGTTACTCATTTGTACTATTGGCCAAAAAAAAATTGGCTGGATAAGAAAAGTATACCATCAAACTAAAACCAAACCAGAGTACAAATTCCTGGTTTTGACTCTTGTTTTCCTTGCACAAATGGTATTTTATTACCTAAGTCTTTATTCTGAATATAAGTTTTTTATTTCCATACTTCACTATTGTTCTATGACAACAAAATGACACCTGTGTATCCAAGCATTCATATCAACAGTAAGATGTAATTTATCATTCTACCACTGCTATAGTATTAAACTTCTTGTAAAAGACATTGGCATGTAAGAATCACCAAATGAATTTCTACACTTTACCCTTAGATAATCTTAATTTCCATCAGTAATACTTTATTAACCTAATTGTTAATACATTTATAAATTATTGGAATGATGGGATGTGTATAGAAGAAATCATTCAACTGAGTTACACTCTAATAATTTCTATAGTAATCTCATGCTTGCCAATAAGGAATTGTCACCATGTTTAAGGGTTAATTATTGCTGTAAGTTACAAAATAATAATGTTCTTTTCAAAATAATAGCTCACTTATATGTGAAAACTGTCCTTTCCACTTATACGGAAGAAAAAGATATTCAGGAACCTCTTTTTGGTCTTGTTATGTCAACTGTACAAAAATGTATTATTAAAACTAAAATTTTAAGTCTATTAAAAACAAAAATGTCCTACTTTATTTTTGCATTCCTAGGATTTGAACTCAAAGTCTCATATTTGCTGTTAGGTATCCTACCATTAAACCATACCTCCTGCTCTTTTTGTATACTGCTTGCTTTGAGATATGATCTCACTTTTTGCCCTAGCATGTGCCTGGACTGCCATACCACCACATCTAGCTTATTCCATTGAGTCTTACAAATTATTTTGCCTTGGCTAGCTTGGTCCTTGCTCACCTGGAACCTTCATCCTCCCAATCTCAGTTTAGTACATAGCTGAGATGTCAAGCTAATGCCACTCTGTCCAGCTATAAGTTGAGTAAGATGCTTAAGAGCTTTTTGCTTGGGCTAAACTCAAATTATGGTCCACCCAATTTCAGCTTCATTAATAGCTAGGTTTTCAGGCGTGAGCCACTAGTAGTTCTGAGGATTGAATTAAGAGCCTCATACTGGTCAGGCAAATGCTTACCACTTCAGCCACAGCTGCAGCCCCTTTCTACATTGGGGTGTTGTATGTGTGTGTGCTAGTCCTGGGGCTTGAACTCAAGACCTGGGTGCTATCCCTGTGCTGTTTTGTTTAAGGCTAATGCTCTACCATTTGAACCAGAGCTCTACTTCTGGAGTGTGTGTGTGTGTGTATGTGTGTGTGTGTGTGTGGTTGTATGATATTATTTGGAAATAAGAGTTTCATTGACTTTCTTACCTGACCGAACTGGCTTCAAATTATGATCCTCAGATATTAGCCTCCCAAGTAGCTAGGATCACATGCTTGAGCCACTGGTGCCTGGCTCATTGGTTATTTTTTAGATAGAGTCATACTTTATGCCCAGGACATCCTGGACTGCAATCCTTCTACTTGTGCTTTCCCATGTCACTGGGGATGACAGGTATGTGCCATTGCACCCAGCCATTGTGCTTCCTCTGTAGCTTAGATGACAGAAATGCACAATCTCATCCAACCATTGGTTGAGAAGGAGTCTCATGAAATTCTATGCCTGGACTGATCTTCCTGGATCTTTTCTTCAAAGTAGCTTATTGCCAAGCTATGCATTTTATTATTAATTATGCAAATACTTTAAAACTCTTGCACTAGTGATCTGAATAAAGAGTTGGTAATATATATATATATGAACTGTTGCACTAACGTATAGTATAGATTAGCTTTTTATACTACTAATACAAAAAACTAGAAATCTCTCTTGATCATCTTTTTATAGATCACACTAGAGGGACAAATACCAAAAGAGCTTATAGGAGCACTTGGTTTTAAGCATTCAAATGGCAGGGTAATTGTGTTGTAATCCTTCACATACAGAGTAAAAAAAGTAAAAAATATGTACTACTACAAAATACGAAGGGGTGAGTGATATCACTTATTACACAATATAACTAATAACTAGTGTCAAAAAACAAAAAAATCTCTCAACAAACATTTCAAAATATACAAAGTAACTAAAGCTCAAAGCCTACCCAAAAATATGCTAAAGATTTAAGAAAATGCACTAGTTTTAAAAAAAAGAAAACAAGAAAATAGGGAACAAGGACAACCAGTAAAACAAAATAATAGGGGAAGAAATGCAATCACTCTTCAGTATATACTATGTGGAAAATGAACTATGTAACTTGTGGAGAGGAATGGGAGGATGAAACTGGGAGCAAAGGAAGAGGTGATAGTGTCCAAAAAAAAGAAATGTTCCAGTTGCCGGTCTTATGAAATGGAAACCTCTCTGTATAATACCTTGAGAATCACGAAAAAGTTATATTTTAAGATATCCAAAAGACAACATACTCTTTGCCTGGCCTATTTTACTGTAAGCCTTTGATTTTAGCATTATCAAATAACATCAACAACAACAAGGGAATACTGGAACTACCATTTATCCTCTAGTCAGAACAGATATTTTTTATGGTGGTGTCTTTCCATTCACTTAATGCCTGGCAGTGTACATTAAGTTTTTAATATCATAGAAAAATGTGGTTCTGCCATGAAAGTGTCAATACAAATTGACACTGGATGCAGTGTAAATTATTGCTAATAATGTGAGGAATTATTTTTATCAAGGTATCAAAAGGTCCAAGTTGGGCTGGGAAGGTGGCTCAGTGGTAGAGTGCTTGCCTTGCATGTCTAGGCCCTGGGTTCGATTCCTCAGCACCACATAAGCAAAAAGAAAAAAGCTGGAAGTAGCACTGTGGCTCAAGTGGTAGAGCGCTAGCCTTGAGCTGAAGAGCTGAGGGACAGCGCCCAGGCCCAGAGTTCAGGCCCCATGACCAGACCCCCCCCCCAAAAAAAGGTCCAAGTCTTCTTTTAAAATAATTCTTTAAGGGCCTGGGTATGGCTCAAGTGGTGGAGCATCTGCCTAACAAGTGCAAGGTCATGAGTTCAAACCCCAGTACAGCAAAAAAATAAAAATCCTAAAGAAGCTGGGTACCAATGGCTTATACATGTAGTTCTAGTTGTGTGTGTGTGTGTGTGTGTGTGTGTGTGTGTGTGTGTTTGTGTTGGTCCTGAAGCTTAAACTCAGGGCCTGAATGCTCTCCCTTAGCTTTTTTGCTCAAGGCTAGAGCTTTACCTCTTGAGCCACAGTTCCACTTTCCAGCTTTTTTGTGTAGTAGTTTATTGGAGAGAAAAGTCTCATGGTCTTTCCTGCCTGGGCTGTCTTCAAACTGCAAGCCTCAGACCTCAGCCTCATGAGTAGCTAGGATTACAGGTGTGAGCCACCAGAACACAGCCAGTCTTAGGTACTTGAGAGGCTAAGAATGAGAAGAATATGGTTTGAGGCCAGCCTGGAGAGAAAGGTTTGTAAAGCCCTTTCTAAATTCATAACTCAGCACAGTGGCATGTTCTTGTCATCCCAGGAATGAAGGAAGCCCAAAATAGGTGGATTGAAATCTAGCTCCCACCCCAAGCAATAAGTGGGACCTTATTTTAAAAAATAACCAGTGAAAAAAAGGGCTGAAAGGGATGGGTCAATGGTAGAACACATGCCTGGTAAGCATGAGGCTTTATGTTCAATAATAATATTAATCCCTGAAGAAATATATTCAAATACTATTCTTTGGGTTTTCACAGGGCTCTCAGAAGTAGAAGCAATGCCAACTTCTCTCTCTGCTAATAACTCCATATGGACTGCTTGGAAAGGAATATACAACTAGCTATGAAGTTTCACTTGCTGTAACGATGATCAGTGCTAAAGGAGTAAGTTCTTTCTTTATCATGAGGACTTGGAAAATGTGAATGATGATTTCAGAGTACAATGCCAAGTCAGCACTAAGCCCCGGAATCTTAATGCAGAGCACAGAATCGCATTGAGGAATGGGAGGTGAATCAATATAATAGGTCAGATATCCATAACTTTCGATAGGCCCCTTGAGAATGGCCTTCTTCCTGAATGGGAAGCATTATGAATATCTTATTTGGTCCCCTGATGGCCTGTTCCTCATATATCACAGAAGCAACATTCAAGCTAACTCAGAATGCATCTACACTGTCTGTACAAAGAAAATAGAAAAATTCAGCTGAATAGAGTAAGACTGGATTGCCTGGAACTACTCGATGGGTAAATTGTATCCTGAAAATGTAGTCACTCAATTGAAATTTGCTTTTCGCATTCTCAGTGGAGAGTAGTAAAAGTACTTACCATTAAGTATTTATAAAGCTATTAGGGTCATGTGGACTAATGTGGAGCTCTAAACATGAAAGGCCAGATAGCACTACCTAACCTGTGGTTAAACATGGCTCCACAAGGGATGCATTTTGACATAGGAGAAAAAGCAAAATCTGGAGCCAGTCAAACTTAGGCTTAGGTCACATCTCTGACAATTAGTAGTTGGCTGATCATTGTTGTTCTTTGTGCTGGTACTGGGCTTGAACTCAGGGGCTCACACTCATGCATAGCTTTTTTTGCTGAAGACTAGTGCTCTAACTACAACTACAGTTTCATTCCTTTGTTGGCTGATCTTTGTAGATATGCTTCAATTCTGTTAGTCAAAAATTCTGATGTCACTGGAATATTTTTATGAATATTAAAAGAGTTAGCATTTCTCAAACACTAGCTCCATTCTCTTATCTGGTCTAGATATAAATATGAAATGACCACTATTGTTAATTTTCTCCTCACAACTTCCTTTTATAACCAAGATTAAGATGGAGGACAAATATCCAACTATTTCCAAGAATTGTTGAGGATCACAGTAGAGTAACATCGCATATTTTTAAAAAGTTTGCATGAGAACAAGATACAACTGCTTCAAAATTGTGAGCAAATAGTATTTTTTCTTAGGCCACACTGTTGACATAAAAGAAAAGGTACTAATTCAAAAGACCTTTGAACTGTGTTCTGATGTATGTATTTCCTCAAGGGCAGTTGTATGGACATATTTTGAAAGTTATATAATATCTAAACTTGCATGGGTTCCATATTTCAATTAGGCTTGATATACATCCTATTGATTTATATATTTCCTATTGATCTATGCCTCTGAATCTACCAGCACCACCCAGGAATAGTTTAGCCCAAACAGTGTTATATTCTTAGTCTTGGAGGAAAATAAGCTAATCTTATGTCAGAAAAGCCTCTGGTACCAAGACTTAAAGTGTTAACACTCTCCTCGCTATTTCTATCCAGAAACCCACAGAAATCTTTCCTTCAAACAGGTAGACAATTCCATTATCTGCAATCATGCTAACCACATTGTATCAAAAAAAGTTTTGTTTAAGGAAAAAGCAAAATAGTTTAGTATAGATAGGGAAATTGTAGTAATCTAAAGATCTCCTGTATCAACTGCTTAGCATCCTTCCCACGGAATTAAAGCTTTCAGTTTCTCTAGAAGATGCTTTAATTTGCAGAGGAGATATTGCATGAGGTATCAGAGAATTAGTAGATTTCATAAATCAGAAATACTGCAAATAAAATGTGCTTGAATTCAGTGGTCTTTCTGTGAAATTTCTCTTTGTCCTCTTCCATATCTTGAACTTAGATTCTTTTTTTTAAAAAAAGCAACAAGATTTTTTTTTCTTGTTGCTTTTTTAAAATTTAAATTTCATTGTACAGAGGAGTTATAGTTACATAAGTCAGGTAATGAATATATTTCTTTTTGTTTTATTTATTTATTTTTAAATTTATTGTAAAGGTGATGAACAGAGGGGTTACATAAAATAAGTACATAATTACATAAGATAATGAGTACATTTCTTTTTAAACACTGTTACTGCCCTCCCTCATTTTCTCCTGCATTTCTTTTTGAACAGTGTCATTGTCTCCCTCATTTTCTCCCAGTTTTCCCTCTCCCTCCTCCTTTCCCTCCAAGTAGTATAGTTCATTTCCAACATAGTGTCTAGTTGGTTTCACTGCTAGATTGTTTCACTCTTTGTCCCATTGCTCCTGTGCTTCCCCTCCCCAAATCAGATAAACTTATATACATGACAAGCGTACAGAAATAAAAAACAGTGACAAAAGGGAATAAACCAAAGGAACAAAGATAAAAAACTAAAAACAGTATGTTAAAAAACTCTTGTTTCCATTTTTTAGAGTTCATTTTGATAAGTATCATTTTATATGGTCATATGAACATAGCTATTGAGCCCTTGTGTTCTTCTGTTAAGATTGTCCTCCTTTGTCTTACTGCATACATGTTTAGTGTTGTTTAATTAACCATGTCCTTGAATTAGTATTTACCTTTTACTATACATTGTATTTGCTTGTAGATTTATTGACATATTCTAGTTATTACAAAAGGGGAAACCATGCAACCTATGTTCTTTTGGCCTGGTGGATGAATGGGTCAAGAAAAAATGTGGTACACACACACACACACACACACACACACACACACACACACACTAACAAATGGAATTCTATACTTCAGGAAGAATGACATTGATCCATTGGCAAGAAAATGGAAAGACTTGGAAAAATTATATTAAGCAAAGTTAGGTCTTTGTTTTGTTGTTGAGTTGCTTAGAATAAATCACCCACGAGACAGCATTTGCTGTTACACATTTTTTTTCTTTGCTTTTCTGTGTCTTAAAGTAAAGTCTAACAAGTTTGAAACCAGAAAGAGCCTCTATTGTTTGGGAAGGGGGGAATAATTCTTTCTTTTAAATGGTTTTTATTGTAAAAATAGTGTACAGAGGGGTTACAGTTACATGAATAAGGTAATGATTACATTTCCTATTGAGAGTTGTTACCTCCTCCTTTGTTTATCCCCTACAATCCCTTCCCTCCCCACCTCCACAGTTCCTCCCTCCCCCACCCCAAGTTGTAAAGTTCGTTTTTCAACATAGTGTCTTGTACATCTCATTGTTACAATGGATCAACCTGTATCCCTATTTAAGCATTTTGTTTTTTCCCTTCCCCTCCCCAAATTAGAGAAGTGTATATACAAGATGCAGGGCACCGACATCAAATACAGTGAAAACAGGGGTTATACCGTGGGGGAGGAACATACAAAGAAACAAAAAAATCACATAGTACATTATAAATACATTTAAAACAATAGCAAGAAAGAAAAAAATATTTGTGTTCCTATCTTGGGGTTCATTTCGTTTAACATCATCTTATATGGTCATATATACATAGCTTTTGACCTTTTCTGCTTGTCTTAGACATATACTAGTTATTGCAAATAACTAGACGTATGTTTCTTTGGGCCTAGCTTACTTCACTTAATATAATTTTTTCCAAGTCTTTCCATTTCCTAACAAATGGGGCAATGCCTTCTTTCTGATGGAGGCATAGAATTCATATATATATATATATATATATATCACATTTTCTTGATCCATTCATCTACTGAGGGTCATCTGGGTTGGTTCCATATCTTAGCTAGGGTAAATAATGCTGCAATAAACATAATTGTGCTGGTAGCTTTAGTATGGCCTTGTTTGTGATCGTTTGGGTAAATGCCCAAAAGTGGGATTGCTGGGTGATAAGGGAGCTCTATGAGGAATCTTTTGAGGAACCTCCATACTGCTTTCCAAAGTGGTTGAACAATTTACACTCCCACCAACAATGCAGTAAGGTTCCCTTCTGTCCACATCCCCTCCAGCATCTGTTGTTATTAGAGTTCTTGATTATAGCCCTTCTAACTGGGGTGAGGTGGAATCTCAATGTTGTTTTGATTTGCATTTCTTTTATGGCTAGAGAAGTTGAGCATTTCTTCATGTGTCTATTCGCCATTCTTATTTCCTTTTCAGTGAAGTTTCTCTTTAAGTCTTTAGTCCACTTGTTGATGAGGTAGTTGTTTCTTTGGGGATTTGTTGTTGGGGGATTTAGTTTTTTGAGTTCTAAGTATATTTTAGATATAAGACCCTTGTCCGTTATATGGCTAGTGAAGATCTTCTCCCAATCTGTGGGCTTTCTATTGACCTCTCCCAATCTGCAGGCTTTCTCTTGACCTTGCTAGCTATGTCCTTTGCCATGCAGAAACTCTGTAGTTTCATGCAATCCCATTTGTCCAACCTTTCTTTCATTTGTTGTATTTCTGGGTAAGTGTGAATAATTCTTTCTTATTGTAGTTATGTGGTATGGGAATCTATCAGAACTGCCTCAAAAGAAACCAACACAGTCATAGTTCCTGAAGTCTAGATTGTTTGCAGAAGAAGGTACCTCCAAATACCTGAAAAGAGCCAACCACATGAGGGAAAATATCATATCTGAAAAACATTTTAAACAAAAAGAGCTGTGGAGCTGTGACCCCTGGTAAGTGCAAGACCTTGAGTTCAAAATCTAGTATCACCAAATCAAACTAAAATCCTACCAACCTCCCCCTCAAAAAAACCACCTAAGTCACGATTCAACTAGTCATTATTAGCTCTGAAGGAAGGAAATCAAAAGCCATGGTATGTGGGCAGTCTTGAAAAGTGGGAAATGGGAATGAATTATCTCCTAGAGATTCCAGAAAATAATGCAGTCCTGACAATATCTTGATGTGAGCCCAGTGAGAACCATGCCAGATTTAGGACTATGCAACTGTGAAATAGATTTGTTATTTTAAACTACTATGGGAGAGGATATGAAAGTACCAGCTGATTTTTCCAAATGAGAACAAGCTAAAGTTGCAGAGCTGTTGTCATTTAGTTTTGTGAGAGGCCACTTACTCCCCCATATTTCTTTTGGTAATTTCTATCTGGTTACTGGGCTCAGTAAAAGGCCTGGCCCTTGTAGTCACTGGTATGTCAGGTGGCACACCCCACTGAAACAAATTAGAATTGCTCCAGGATGTGTAGTGTTTAGGGTTCAGTAAGGGAGGGAGAATAAAACACAATGGAAGGCTGCAGGAGCTGCACTGGAGGAGTCTCTAGGAAAACATATCATTATGTAGAGATATGAGACAGTTCTGTGGTACAGTGACCACCTAGCATGCACACAACTCTGGGTTTCCTCTCCAGCACAATTTGATTATAAAAGCAGTGTACAGACTGTATTGAGTTAGCATTCAAAAGATGATGCCTCCATATTTAACAAGAAGCTTAAAACCCTAGTCTAAAACAGCAACTAAAACAAGTACAGTACTCATTGTATTGCTCACTGTCCTAAGCACCTTGTCTGAATCAATTCAATGACTCTTCACACTAACTGTAATGTAGGTGCTGTTATTAACAGAGGAACTGAAAACTTAGGTAACTCATCCAAGGTCACAGGTCAATTTGATGCAAGATATACTGGTTCTGTGTATGAGATTTTTAAAATTTTTATGTTATTGTCAAGTGCTGTACAGAGAGGTTACAGTTATGTGAGTAAGGCAATGAGTACATTTCTTGTCGAGCATTGTTACCCCTTCCCTTGTGTATGAGTTTTGACTCCATTCTGTAATACTTCTTATAAAAATTCAAATACCTTTGCTGGAATTTTAGAAGTAGAATCAAAGTTTGTGCTCACAGAGAGCCCAGTCCCTTCCAGAGCTTAACTTTTGCTTTGAGATGCAAAGATACTCATTCTCCTATGGAAGAAATAATTCCCATAACAGTGTTTCTACCAGAAATAGCTTCTAAAAATGGCAGTGTATATATTTTTGGGGAGGATTCTATTCACATCCATGATTCTAGTAAGACTTTGGGTGTAGCCACATTTTATTGAGACAGTTAATATGTGTTAGGTTAGTTTCAGTAATCAATAAGCTCAACACCAGTGAAGCTGATATTATATCATTATGAAAAGTAAACTTTCAGTGTCATCCATGCATTTGTAATTCATCAAATATTTAATAAAAGGAAAGTGAGTACAAGTCATAATTCTACATTTCTGGAACACTGAAGTGGACAAAATAAATATTCTTACTCTTAGGAAACTTACTTTTTGTTTTTTTGGCCAGACCGAAGATTGTGCTCTACCACTTGATCCACACCCCCAGACCTCTTATAAACATTTTACACACACACACACACACACACACACACACACACACAGAGAGACACACACACACACACACACTCTTAGGGAAAACCAACAGTAATCAAATAGATATCTGTTTTATTTCAGATGATAGTAAGTGATAGCGAAAAATAAGAATTGGGGAAAACAGTGCAATGGAAATAACTGTAAATTTTGGATGTGGAAGTTAAATTAGAATGGATTATCTGAGCCAAGAACTAGCTAAGATAAAGGAGCATGTGTATATCTGGGACAAGAAAATTCCAATACAGACTTAGGAGTGAATGAGAGCTGGCACACTATGGGAGTTCATAGAGATAAAATGAGTAACAGGAGGGCAGATGATACAGGGCCTTCAAGTCATACCTGTGCTTTGAGTTGGAAGATTGTGAATGATTTTGATCAGGGGAATGCCAAAATATAACGTATTTTTCTAAGCCTTCTCCAACTGATGTCTTGAGCATATACCCTGTGGAGGAAGAAACTATTAAAATGGAAGAAATCTTAGTTTCAAGACAAAGAGAAGAATCAGTAATGACTCCAAGGGTTATCCTGAGAAATTGTTTTCTGTTAGATGGGGCATCATTTCAGAGGAAGATCGGGAATCTATTTTTGGACTTTCTAAGTTTAACATTACTGTTAGCCATTCTAATGTAATTGCATATTCGAGCCTAGAGCTCAGAAGAGAAGCCAGAGTGAAGATACAAGTTATGAGTCATATGCTCATATAGAAAGGTTTTAAAACCATAAAATAAATGAGATCACCCAAAGGTGTGATCTAGTCCTAATAGGGAGTAGTAGCCAGTGGAGAAAGAGTAAGGACAGTGTAGTGCAGTGTTCTGGAAACCAGTAAAGAAAGCAATTCAAGGAATGACTCAAAGCAGAATGTATTATTGACCTCAGTATAAGCTACGTTGTTTCCACTTGTTTTCTATTTCTTAAAATACCATGACAAAATGTAAGCCTCTTATAATTCTAGGGTTGAAGTTTGTCATCAGTTTCACTGAGCAAAGGCAAGGTATGAAAAGTGTTAGTGTCTTTCAATGGCTCTGAAGGGAACAAGAAGCTTGTTTGTATTCATTGGCTTCACCCAGCTTCCTCCATCTTTAAAGCCCATCATTCTCTTCCTGCCTCTCTTTCTCCCTCCCCTCTCACTTCTCTCCCTCTCTTTTTCCCTCTTTCCCTTTTTTTTTTGGTCCGGTCGTGGGGCCTGAACTCTGAGTCTGGGCACTGTCCCTCAGCTCTTCAGCTCAAGGCTAGCACTCTACCACATGAGCCACAGCGCCACTTCAGGCTTTTTTCTTTTTGCTTATGTGGTGCTGAGGAATCAAACCCAGGGCCTCGAGCATGCAAGGCAAGCTCTCTACCACTGAGCCACCTTCCCAGCCCCTCCCCCCCCTTTTTTTTATTTGTCAGTTGTGGGGCCTGAACTCTGGGCCTGGGCGCTGTCCCTGTGCTCTTCAGCTCAAGGCAAGCGCTCTACCTCTTGAGCCACAGTGGAACTTGTGGTTTTCTTTTTTCTTTTTTTTAATTTTAATTTTTTTATTGTGAGAATACCATACTGAGGAGTTAGAATTACATGGGCAAGATAATGAGTACATTTCTTATCAAGCATTGTTGCCTCCTCTTTATTTCCCCTTCCCTTCCCTTCCCATACTCCCCCCTTCCCCGCCCGATCCTCCCCCCACTCCCCACCAAAGTTGTAAAGTTCATTTTTTGACATAACAACTTGTACATCTCATTGTTGCAATGGGTCCACCTGTATCCATAGTTAAATGATTTGTTTTTCCCTTCCCCTCCACAAATTATACCAACATCAAATACAGTGAAAGTATGGGTTATACCGTGGAGGAGGGACATACAAAGCAACATAGAAATCATCTTATAAATATGTTAGAAACAATTGCATGAAAGGGAAAAAAAAACAAAAAAAATTTGAATACTTATCTTGGAGTGGGGTTTCTAATGGGTATTCTAATGGTTTTTCTAATGGGATTTATTGAGATAAGAGTCTCATGGACTTTCCTGCCTGGGCTTGTTTTGAACCATGATCCTCAGATCTCAGCCTCCTGAGTAGCTAGGATTACAGGTGTGAGACACCAGCGCCTGCTCTTTCCCTTTCTTTTCCCTTTCTTTAATTCAGGTTATATTCACCTGACAATACTCATTTCTTAGCCCCTCTAGTGGTGGAATTACAGGCATGCACTACCATCTCTGACTTGGCTTCACTTAAAAGGTCCATTGTGATTACATAGGACCCATGAGCTAACCCAATATAATCTCCCTATCTCATGATTCCTAATTTGTTTGCATCTACAAAGTCCTTTTTTGTTTTTTTGGGTTTTTTTTTTTTGGTCCATATAAGGTGGCATTCACAGGTTGAAGGATTAAGCTGCAGAGCTGTTTGGGAAGTCATTATTAATTTGACTGCAATGAGAATGTAGGAAGTGAAGACCAAACACCACATTCACTTGGAGAATTGCAATAGGATCAACAGTGACCTACAATATCAACCTTCTGGTCTCATTGACAATTCTGTTAATGAGACCTTGATTATGTGTCTCTTCCAGAACATACCACATGTCCAATTTCATTGATGATATATGAACAAGATGTAACAACTACTCTAATCTTACTAGTAAGACATTAGCATACAAGACAGTGGGAAAGAAATCAGACAACATACTTTTTAAAAACTTTCAGCCCAGGGGCTGGGAAGGTGGCTCAGTGGTAGAGCACTTGCCTTGCATGCTTGAGGCCCTGGGTTCGATTCCTCAGCACCACATAAGAAAAAACCCAGAAGTGACGCTGTGGCTCAAGTGGTAGAGTGCTAGCCTTGAGCTGAAGAGCTGAGGGACAGTGCCCAGACCCAGAGTTCAGGCCCCACGACCAGACCCCCCCCCCAAAAAAATTTCAGCCCATTTCCACTTCAATGAAATTTCTAGGAGGCTAGTGATATAAAGGTGTTTCTTCTTTTTTCATCATTTCCTTTTTTAAAAATGTTATTTATTTTATTGTTAAATTGTAAAGATGATGTACAGAGGGGTTGCAGTTATATAAATCAGGCAATAAGTACATGTTTTGGACAATGTCACCCCTTCCATTACTCTCTCCCAGTTTTTTCCTCCCATCTCCCTCCACCAGTTTTATAGTTCATTTCATAGTGTCTAGTGGGTATCACTTCTGCATTTGTTAACCCTTTGTCCCTCCCTTCTCACTACTGTGCCCCCTCCCCAAACTCTTCCAATTAAACGAAGTTGAAACCTAAGAAGCATATTGTTAGGAGAGGCTCACAAAGGCTATGCACATATGATCATACCAAATAATATCTGAAGGATAAATTGTTTCATATGGTCCCCTTGTTCAACCCAAAATGAGGGATGATGCTTAGTAAGCCTCTTTGGCTTATGGAAGCAACATCATCTGCATTAGCAAGTGTAATTCCAGGTAGTTTACTAAGTGATCCCAGAAACTGCAGGATCCATCTGGGTATATGATCTAGCAGATCCAGTGGTTCCTGAGGTGTCCGTGACATAAAGATGTTGTTTGGGGACATTTTAGACTCCAATAGATTAATCATGGTGCAGAGCCTTAGGATTTCAGAGTGAAACCCTGACATCCTCTGGATAACTGCTTTCCTTTTCAGAAGATTTCCTGCAATGGCTTATCAAGTTACTGTGCAACTTGGGTTACCCTTTATGAACCTGGTGTTCTCTGACCCACCAAGCTACAGTGTTGGCCATACAAAGCAATGCATGCTTCTTCATTAAACAGGGAATGGGTGTGAGATCAGGCTGAAGCAGTCCCCAAGGGCACAAACAAGTGACACAAGAAAATAGGATAACTGCATCTGGTTCCTATTTCTCTTACATTAACTTCCCTATCTCTTAGCCCAAAATTCTGGAGAGTTCTCTGATGCCAAATGACTGAAGAATAGGAAATTTGGTCCTGGTTTACAGGTGGCTGTATTTGATATTTGAGTATCCTCTGAAGTGGGTAGCTGTTTTCCCTTTCTGGGACAGCCATGAAAAATAGCAGAGGAAAATCCTCCCAGTGTACCTGGATATTCATTTTGTTTGAAGGAGAAATGGCTTGATGTCCAATTATCTATCAATTCATGGTTTGGATGAATGATTAAAAACTGGGAAGGAACACGAATGGAAAATTAGTGAGGAGATCATCTAGGGGAAAGATATGTAGGTAGGCCTCTCAGATTGAACAAAACACATGAAGATATTTGTGTTTTGTGTGAATTTTCACAGAAAATTGACCTGAGATAGGAGAATTTTTAACTAAGGGACCAGAATGACTCATTCTGTGGATAACAGCTTCTTTCCCTTACCACCTCTCTGGCTTTGGAAACAGGGATGGTAGGGAAGGAGGTTGTGCATTGACTCAGAAACACGTGTCTCTATTCAGCAACACCTACTTTAGTATGACCCCAGCTGAGTGTTTAATCTATTAGCAATAATATCAAACTAATTCCCAATACAACATCATTCTGTGGAGTTATCCCAGACCACTATCTGGGGCAGGTTGAATGCATTGAGGCCATTTTCATCATACAATAGATAATATTTTAAGCTTATATATTTGCATTTCCTTCATGCAATTCTTCTGCCAATCTTCTGTGTGGATTTATATAATGCCTTATACACTTTCATGGTATAAGCATAATAATATTTCTATGATCAAGGAACTCATTAAGCACAGCAATGAGACTGTTGTTATAGAATTCACTGGTCTTCCCCATCATCCTGAAACAAAGGGCTTGCTAGAACACAGGAAAAGTTTATGGAAGAAACTTAGTTACAGAATCAGTTTAGGTGGCAATACTTTACAAGACTGTAATCATGTCCTCTAGAAGATGAAATCAGCAATCCAGTACAAGAGGCTGTTTCTACTACGAGTTTAAGAATTAGGGATTAGAAGTAAGAGTATCACTACCCCAATAGTGGTGTGCAAGATACAGGAAAGCTATCAGCGGAGGGAAAAAGGAAGGGTCTACCAGGAGTTCAGAGTACTCTCCACCCTGCTCTGAAGGTCTAAGGTCCACTGGCAGCTGCTGAACTGTAGCCCTTCCTTTCTATACTGCTTCTCTGTCAAAAGTCAGAGTGGTGCTTATCCTCTTCACTATGGACTATGTATCCAACTTCCTTCCTGCTGGAGTCTAGTGGCAATGGATAAGACAAAAAATTCTCCTGAAGTCTACTGGCAACAAGTCGACAAATAATACTTTTGTTTTTCACAGTGTCTCTCCAATAACATCCTGTCCACAGAGCATTTCTGGATGCTTAACCTCTTCATAGCATCTGCTACAAGGGGATAGTGGCAGTGGCTGGACCTAGGGCATTTGTCCTTGTCATAAACCTGTTGACTGCAATACTTACTGCAGGATAAGTCATTTATTGTCTAGATCACATGTGGCTTTGCCATCATAAACTGCCTTTTGATTGTTGTATGGCTAGCATTCCAATGTGCAGTTGGTTTCATTCATGTACAGGAAGCAGGTTCCCCTTATAGAATCTTCCAGTTTAATTTCTCATTGTTGTTTAGACAATGCATATGGGAATTCTGGTTTCAGCTTACATAGCCTTCTTCCATTGCTCCCTGGTTTGGGCTACAGCCTTGGGAACAGAAAGTGACAGAAAAGGGCTTGGCATTTCACATCCTACTTTTTACTTCAGAATTATGTAGTGAGGTAATTAAATACAGGTGAACTCCTGAAGGAGGGGCCTTCATTATGAGGTTACGGTCCTTATAGCAAGAGATATCAAGAAGTTTCTCACTCCTCTACCCTCATGTAAGCACACAGGGAAAAAATGGTCCTCTATAAGCCAAGAACAACAACCATTCTGGCAACCTGATCTTAGACTTCTAACCTCCAAAATCCTGAGAAAATAAATTTGTTTGCTTAAGCTACCCATTTAGTCTATTTTTTTTATTTGTCAGCTCACACAATGCTGAAGATGCAAGGCACAGGACTTCCAGTTGTATTCACATTCTACACGGAGATACCAATAATACAGGAGAAACTGATGCTTAAGAAAATAAAAGGCGGTATGGCTCATTTGGTAGAGTGCCAGCCTTGAGCAAAAATATTAAGAGACAGTGCCTAAATCCTGAGAACAAGCCCTAGTGTACACACACACACACACACACACACACACACACACACACACACACCCCATCCCCCAATAAAAGGAAATCCAAACTTTTCAATATAAATGTGAAAAGTCCTTCAACTGGTGGGCTCCAATGGTTCACGGCTGTAATCAGGAGGCTGAGATCTGAGGACTGAAGTTCGAAGCCAGCCCAGGTAGAAAAAAAAATCCCCAATAAGACTCTTATCTCCAATTAAGTACTGCAAAAAACTGTAAAGGGCATTGTGGCTCAAAGTGGTAGAGCTCCAGCCCTGAGCACAAAGAGGCTCAAAAACAGCACCGAGGCCCTGAGTTCAAGCCCCATGACCCACAAAACAGCGAGTCATTCAAATAATGTCTGGTAAAGGGAGTAGAAAAGGAATTGTCTAATCTCTCTCTCTCTCTCTCTCTCTCTCTCTCTCTCTCTCTCTCTCTCTCTCTCATTCCCTGCCCCTCCCCCTCCCACCACCGGTTCTAGGGCTTGAACTCAGGGCCTATATGTTGTCCACTAGCTTCTCTTGTTCAAGACTTTTGCTCTACTACTTGAGCCAAAATTCCACTTCTGGCTTTTCTTGTAGTTTCTTGAGAGAAGTCTCACAAACATTCCTGACCTGGCTGGCTTCAAACCACAATCCTTAGATCTCAGCTTCCTGAGTAGCTAGGATTACAGGCATGAGCCACAGGCACTCAAGCTAATCTTCATTTATTTATATATTTATTTTTTACCATTTGGGTTTTATTGATTTATAAATTCAAATTTCCTCATTATCTTTAGTTATACAAAGGGATTTCAACTCTACATGTCAGTTTATGAGTATAATACCTCTTGATTGATGTCACCCCTTCCTTAATTCTTGCCCATTGCTCATACCTCCCCTATTTCCTCAATTTTTCTAGTCCCAATTATATATACATATATATTGAATATTATGACTTTTATTCACTGTTTCTTTCTCCTTTATCTACCACTATCTAATCTTTCCTGTCCTTTTACTCATAAGAAGGCAGGACTAGATCCTTCCCATTTGATGCATTATACTCATTCTTTCAAGAATCTTAGATTTAAGCTACTATGTACTTCCCTGGAACTTTCCTGAAGCTCAGACTATGTACATTGTCTCTGCACAACTGAGAAGAAATAATTATGGGTATCACAGAGAAATGGGTAATTATGGTTGCAGAACAACAGCACAGAATATAGTTTCTTAGTGCCTTCATTATAGTCTCTATGCATGGACCAATGCTAAAATAGTAAGTGTGTACTCCCATCCCAGTTACATATAAAAGTTCTGGTATCTCAGAACTTATCAGACTGGCCTAAATACCTGCATTATGAAGAACGGTCTCTGTCTCCAGAAACAGAATTTTATTTCTTCCTTCAAAATGGTCTGTCAAAATACATGCAGAGTTAAAGTATCTATGATTAGAATTTTAGAGCATTGTTATAATGGCATTTCTTTCTCTGCCAAGAAGACATGCTATCTTTTCAAAAATTTAGTTTAGTAAGGGATAATAAAGATAAATTTTACTCTATTTCCTCTGGAGCTATTGTTTTATACTTCTATCTTTATATTCCATCACATTTTTTTGCTGCATGCAGAAAAAGAAGAGATAGGGTTAACATTAATCATTGGTTGCATCTTGGATCATTAGTGTCCACGTCACAGGGGTTATTAAATACTTTGAATATTGTCTTGGCATTATGGGTACTTCCATGCAGAGGGTTGCAAATATTTATAACTCTTGGTAGCCTTATGTTGAGGGCTTCATAGAATCACATGTCCAATAACAACAGTGCTTCTATTTTGTATAACATCAACAACATCAGAGACATTTAATAAATATAAAACAGCAAGGTTTGATCACTTGTACTTATGTAGTAGTATCATTGATGACCCTGTTTCTCAATGAACACAGAGAGAGGAGGAATAACATTACAAGCATTAGATGAGGCCTTATCAGTTGCTTCTACAGACAGAATACAGTATGGCTGGTTGCACTCTGTGGGTAGAATCTCAGAATCCTACCACAATATCCCTTGAAAGAGAACATGCCAAGCCAAGGACACCCAAGGGCAAGGTGACAGATACTACTGCTCAGTGTCTTTATAGGATCTCTGAATATTTGACTATCAACCAACTGTTACAGCAGAGTCATTTGGGTTTATAGTTCAAGCGTTACTACAATCAGGAGGAGTTGTTTTATTATCAAATGTTATATTGGAATTCCCTTCCAGAAAAAAAAAGTAGAAAAAGAAAATGGATAAAAAGTGACAAATGTGGGTAATTATCTTTACAGAGCTTGCCAATATGGCATTCTCAAATTCTTTCAAATTCTTTTAAGTGTTTCTCTTTTGCTCCTCTGATAAACAAATCCCTTTGGAAATTTTACCTTATTGAAAATCTATAGACTTCAGCCAATCCTTTCTAAAGAGCAAGAGCATCATTATGGCATTTCTCAAGCACAAAAAAGAGGTGCTTAACTTTAATTATACCACGCTTTTATTGGTTTGGCTGGCTTAATATCTTAAGCCTTGATTAACATTGGAGAACTTGTAATCATGATTATTGAGGTTTAGAGAGATGGAGGACATCAGAAGAGCAGCTATTTAGAGTGGGGAGCTCTACAGACACATGGGTTTAGATAGGGAGCCTGGTGGCTCTTTCTTGGTAGCTACTGAGTATACTCGGAACTTACTGATCAAGTGAACTCAAAGCATATATAAATAACCAAAACACAAGAGATTAACAAACTTCTTTCAGAGGTACATTAACAATAATGTTAGTAGAAGTATTTACTGAGTCCGTACTGTATTGCTTCTCAAGCCTACCTAATAAATGGTGCCTGTGGATCATTCACGGCATCCCTGAGCCCATCACTCTTAGTTTGTCTAATTGGAACGGTGTTCTTCCTGTTTATTTTATAGTTCTCTTTTATCAGGAGTTCTGGCTTCTAGATTGCCAATGATGGTCCAATATGACTGAATCAGTGGCAGGAATTCTTTTCCAACCATGATTTATTTTGAGTTAGTGTTGTAGGGAACAAGTACAGTATGATGTCAGCTGGAATGCTTGCTAACCACAGGACACAAAGGTCCTGGCCTGTAACAATGAAATATGCCACACATTTATACCCAAAATGATTTGGGTAAAATGACCTTATTCTTTTGTTTTTGTAGATTGTGGAACTTGAACTCAGGGCTGCCTCTTTGTGCTCAAGACTAGCACTCTACCAATTGAGCTACAGTGCCACTTCTGGTTTTTGAATGGTTAACTGCAGTAAGAGTCTCACAGGGACTTTGCTGCTGGGACCGGCTTCGAACTGCAATCCTTAGATCTCATCCTCCTGAGTAGTTAGGGTTATAGGCATCAGCCACCAAGACTGCTAATGCCTGTCAATTCCATGATGTTGTTGCTGCCTGCTAGCAAATGTGAAAGACCAAATTCCACTATGTTTTGGTGTTGTAAAGGCCCTGCCTGTTTGTTTTGTATATCTCTAGTGGTATGGTCTTGCTGAAGACCTGAGCTGGCTTTTGACAAGTTCTGGTGGTCATGCAAAAGTGTCTGCTGATGGATCTACCTGGACATAAAACAGAAAGATCATGAACAAAGTTTTCATAGAGACCATGTTACCCATACTTAATCTTCTCAAAAGTAATAATGAGGGCATCAAAAGGGACAAATACCCACTGAGTCTTTATTTTGCATCATTGTTCTTTATTCCTGTAGTGAGAGGGCTTTCCCAAATAAAATGAAAATGACAATATTCAAAGGAGAAACATGGAATTTTAGAATTGAAAGCGATCATAGACATAATGTGAAACTCTAGTTTTATAGCTGAGAAAATGGAGGAAGCCATTATGTTATGTAATAGCAGGTCCATGTATTGAACTCATATGTCAAAGAATCTCCCAACATTTCTAGCCAACTCTTTTATTCTTCTTTACGATTAGTTTATTAAATCAGAAATGTGTAACCGCTATCCTAACTCAATACATACATTTACTCTGTGTGTGTGTGTGTGTGTGTGTTCTGGACTTGGAACTCAGGGCCTGAGCACCACCTCCAAGCTTTTTTTGCTCAAGACTAGTACTCTGCCACTTGAGCCACATCTTCACTCTCAGCTTTTTTGGTGGTTAATTGGAGAGAAGAGTCTTATAGACTTTCCTTCCCTGGCTGGCTTCAAACTGACATCCTCATATCTCAGCCCGCTAAGTATCTAGGATTATAGGTATGAACCACTGGCACCCAGCTCACTTACATTTTTAAAAGAAAAATATTAAGCTTTAGTATACCTTCATTATGGCTAGTAGCTTTTCAAAAGTTCAAGAACTACTTTTAAGAGGTTTTACACTTATAGACAATTTTTGTAAGAATAGAAAAAGAGGAAAAAAGATGTGAACTCAACAGACCAAAGAGGCTTTATTCAGGAGTAAAGCCTGGGAAGGGTAACAAAGTATCCTTCAGTCTCCTTCAGTGGAGTTGGCAGCAAGGACGGTTCTAACATGTGGCAGTCAGGGGAAAGGGGGTAATTTTAGTTGCTGAAGATGTATGGATTTTTGTTTTGTTTTTGCTTTTATTCCCCAGTGCTGGGGTTTGAACTCAGGACCTTGAGCACTTTACCACTCCGGTCCAAGAATTTGGATTGTTAACAAGTTTCCAGGCAATGTTGACTGGATCTGAAATTCTACTCAAAATCACTGCTCTCTTGTTTAAATGTCAAGTAATTGAATACTAATCTTGTTTATGATACCAAAGTTTAATGAAATGGTCTTGATATATGGTTTTAATCACCTCACAAATTATATAGGCTTTAGATGATTTATCTTCTGTGACTTTTTGTTTTTTAAAAATATTTTGCATTTCTTTCCATAGTGCAACAATGAAACACAAAGCACCCTGTAGTAAAAAAAAAAAAATGCAAGGACTATGTCACCAATACTCTTAGAAACTTCATCTGAGTTTTCTAGTGCTCTGGGAATATTCATTCATCTTACTATAGGTGGATGTGGAAGAACACTAATATTGAGTGAAAGATTTAGGACACTTCTGTTACCACATCATCAAAACTCCTGGCCAGCAGGAGTCATTTTACATATGTGATTTATTGAAAAAAAGAATACTTATTTCAAAGCAGTGTTACTGATTAGTCTGAGTTAGAAGAATCATTATTGGCTATGTGAATGGTAATTACCATGATTTATTTGTCAAGTACTGAACATAGGTAAATTTCCTATATTTTTATTGGGTTTGAGAAGTTAATTAGTATGCCTATTAAGCAAAACCCAGAGAGCATTATACATGAAATATTTCCTTATGATTCAAATAAACTAATTTCAATGCCTATTAGGCTTGATTTTTCATTCAATACTTCCCAAACATTTTCCCCCTTAGTTAATGGAGCTCTGCACTTTCCTTTATCACTAAAAATAACTCTATGTCGATTGAAATGGTTTACAACAGCTATTGCTAGATATACACAATTAAGTCTATTTTCTGTGAAAAATCTGTAAAGATGTCCTTTGGAACTAATGGAAAAGTATAATTTGCAGGATTGTTATTACTTAGCATTTATGTAGCATTTCATATTTCCAACTTACTACAAAATCACTAGTTTCTTTTGAGCATTCTTTGTTGTTCATTATAATGCCCTTTTCAAACAATGTGTGGTTAGCTTTTATTATATCTTTTGCCATATTTCCATGGAAGAAAGGAATAAGATAGGCTTTTGTAGTACCCCATATTGGGATCCCCAAGGCCATCCACAGGTTTAATTATTCACTAGGAGAATGCACAGGACTCAATACCTAGTCACAATCACAACTCCGATCCATTGTAGCAAAGGATGCCCAGCAAAGCAATAAAGGGGGAAAGGCATATGGGTTGACAATGTAAGTTTTTCAAGGGCCCTTTTCCAAGGAGTAACATAGGAAGCACTACATTTTCCAGTAAGAAGCTGAATCAGACTCACGTGGCTCATGCCTATAATCCTATTTACTCAGGAAGCTGAGATCTGAGGATGATGGTTTGAAGTCAACCCAGGCAGAAAAGTCCCCATGAGACTCTAATCACCCAGTAACCACTCAAAAACCAGAAATGGAGCTTTGGGAGAGCTATCTTTGAGCAAAAGAGCTCAGAGAGAGTGCCCAGGCTCTGAATTCAAAGCCCCATGACCAATCTAAAAAAAAAAAAAGAGTTATCTACCAGTGAAGATTTAAAACCAGTACCAAAGGTTTTCATGGGAGTCTACACAGCCTACATCTCTTTGTTGCATATCAAATTTTTAGATTTCTAGAAGAGATGCAGATATTTATTTTTATTTTTTCACACAGGTTTGGACTCAGAGGTAGTACTCTAACACTTGAGCCATGCTTCTAGCTAGGCTTTTGCTGGTAATTTTGGAGATGGAATCCTGCACACTTTTCTGCTTGGGTTGTTTTCAAGTTGCTAGATGCTGAGATTTCAGCCTCTTGAATAGTTAGGATTACTGCATGAGCCACTGTTATCTGGCTGTGATAGTTAATCTTATATTTTTGGTCAGAGTACAGTGCCCAGGTGCTTGGTTAGACACTATTGGATGCTTTTGAGAATGTGTTTTCAGAGGAGATTTACATTTAATTTGGTAGATCTTCAGTATATCAGTTTGCCTTCTTAGTGTAGGTAGGCCTCACCCTATCATTTGAAGATCTGTATTGCCCTTTCTGATTAACAAGGAATCTCCCATCACATGCCCTTGGGACTTGAACGGAAACATTGAGGTCTGCCAGGATCTCTAGTCAGTTGACCTATCCTGCAGGCTTTGCACTTTCCAGGCTCCATGTTCCCATGAGTCAGGTTCTTAAAATAAGTCCTTTGTCTCTCTCTCTTGCTCTCTCTGAGTCTTTTTCTTCACATGTATGTGTTGACACACATGCATGTACATATTCACACACATATACACATATAATCTATTCGTTGTCCATTTGAAGAATGTTAACTATACATACACAAACAACATTGTCCATAAAGTTGAGGCATGGTGAACCACTGATCTATTAATGGTAGAGACACTCCTGAAATCTAAAGGCTTAGATGTCACTGAAAGCCAACCTTACAAGTTCAGTTCTGCAACGTTGACTCGTTCCTCCATATAACCCCATCTCATAAGCTTTACATAAATCATCAGAATTTAATCTATGGAAACAGAACAAAAAGATGTGAGATTTCATGTCTTTTTCTGGATTCTTACTCATTAACCATGGTGATTTCTTGTGTCCAGAGGGCTGGAGGAACATTCTGATTACACATAGAAGCCACAAATAAGCTAATGCATACCCTACAGGGCATGTATTTCTCTATATTACTTTGTTTCTTTCTCTTTCCTTTGTTACTTCTTACCATTTCCAATTTATGTTAACACCACACATTACCCAAGTGAAGAAAATAAGGTCCACTCTTATTGTCCTGTGGTGAGGTTCCTGTCCTGTGATTTTTATCAGATAGCTTAACTTTTTCTCTTAACTTCACAGGAGATTCTGTGCATGGATATGCCCTGAGATATGAAGCATGACAAGGACTAGCACCCAAGTGCTTGTCAGAATAAAAACTCTTTGACAGCACGTCCATCGGGTCCTCACTCTTTGCCCTGAGCCATCAACAATGATGAAACTCCTGAGATGGAAAGATGGAAACTTGCCAAGCATAACTAGCCATTTTAGAATCTGTATTTGTTTAGCCAACAGGTTTAGATAAAGTGGCAGACATGTTGGGACGTGGTGAAATATGTTTTCCCTCCCTCCCTCCCTCCCTCTCTCCCTCCCTCCCTTCCTCCCTCCCTCTCTTCCTTCCTCCCTTCCTCCCTTCCCTCCTTCCTTCCTTCCTTCCTTCCTGCTGCATCAGGCTTACATTTTTCCTCATCAGTTTGACATCATCTTATCTAGCTTTCCTGTCTTTTTCTCGTTTCTTCTAAAACACTTTCTTCCACAAATAAGGATCAGATCTATTGTTCCACTTAATAATAACCACCAAGTATCCATGATCTGATAAATGCATTGTTAAATCCTCAGCATGGCACTGATAGACCTTTACAGTAGGGCTTGAATTCATCCTCCCATTTCTACATACTTACTGATCAAAGGCATGTCAATCATTCTTTTCAGTCCTCAAATGAAAGAATCCATCAGGTTAAAAAATTCTGAGTTTTAGACTCATCAATATATGTAGTTTTTCAAGGTTTTCATTGTATGCAAATAAAAAGTGCACAAATCATGCATAGCTTAACTTTCAAGATGAACATCCCTGTGCACCCATATCCCAACCAGGAGATTAATCATTTGCCAGTGTGGTGCATCTCACCTGTAATCTTAGCCATAGGCTGAGGTCAGAGCCAGTTCAGGCAATATTCAGAGCAATAAGGACTAGAACTAGGGTTCAAGGGCTTACTGGTAAGTGTAAGATCCTGAGTTCAAACCCCAGTACTGTCATAAACAACCACACAAAAAGTCCTAATTACTTCCTGCCTTCTGACATCTATAAGCTATGATGAAGTTTTCCCATTTTGAACTTCCATTAAATATTAGAATCAACTATAGAGAATCTAATCTTGTATCTGGATTCTTTTGCTCATGCTTATGTTTATGAAGTATATACATATATATTTTTTTGGGGGGGTCCAGTCGTGGGGCCTGAACTCTGGGCCTGGGCACTGCCCCTCAGCTCTTCAGCTCAAGGCTAGCACTCTACCACTTGAGCTACAGAACCACTTCCGGCTTTTTTTTTTCTTTTTGCTTATGTGGTGCTGAGGAATTGAACCCAGGGCCTCAGGCATGCAAAGCAAGCGCTCTACCACTGAGCCACCTTCCCAGCCCCTGTAGTATATTTTTGTTTTTGAGCATAACAATAATTGGTTTATTCCTGCTGTTGTATGACATTTCGATTTACTTTGTTTTGTTGGATATTGGGGTTTTACCCATTATTTAGCTATTAGGAATGTACTGCTAGTAATAGTGTCATGAAAGAGTATGTGCCTTGTTAGATATAACCCCTACAAGCCAGTCTTCTTTCCCTCCCCTCCCCTCCCCTCCTTGTGTTGGTCCTGAAGTTTGAACTCAGGGCCTGGGCAATAGCCTTGAGATTTTTTGCTCAGTTCCACTCTGGATTTTTGGTGGTTAATTGGAGATTAGAATCTCATGAACTTTCCTGGCTGGACTGGCTTTGAACCACAATCCGCAGATCTCAGCCTCCTGGGTAGCTAGGATTATGGATGTGAGCCACTGGCTCCCACCTTACGTTATTCTCTTTGACTCATCATAAAGTCGATGTATCTTTAGCTTTGGTAGAGACTATCAAACCACTTTTTAAGTGATTGTGCCATTTATATTCTTATCAGGAGTGAACAAAGGTTTCACTCCCTTTGCATCCTTATCAACAAGTTTTGTGTAGGTCTGCTTCAGATGAGTTCTTTGGGTGGTTGTATTATGGTATCTCTTTGCGGTTTTAATCTGTATTAAATTTTGGTGGCTATTGATCTTGAACATCTTACATAGTTTTTGGCCATTTTGACTTTATTCTGTTAAAAGCTATCTTTTTACTTTTTTTTCTGTTGATCTTAAGAATTATCTATGTTTTAAAATATATAAAATTAAATGTCTCTCTCTTTATATATATTAGGTTTTTAAAGAGGCTGCTAAGTAAAAACAACACTATGCATGTGGTACTGAGGTAAGGGGTAGGTTTATTCAGTAGACCGGCTGGCACCAGGCCAGGTTGGCACTCCCCCTGGCTGGGAAAGAGAGCATCTGACCCAGAGCCATGCTTTATCTAGGGTAGGGGAGGGGGAAGGTGTGGCCTAGTTAAGGGAGGTGGGACCAGATGGGAGAAAGGTGTGGCCACATCGAAGATGTGACCTCAGCAGATTTGACTTCTTCCAGGCTTGCCAGTTGCCTAGGTAACTCAGCTACTGGGCGGAGACTTGGCTGCGAGGAGGGCGGAGTCTGCTCGCCATCCAGGAGAGGCCCTTACAATCTATGTATATATAATTTATATAAAACATATGTATAATAATTTCTTCAGTTCAGTGAAGCTTGAAGTCCATTTTTTATGAACAGTGCTTTTTGTGTCTTGTTGAGAAATCTGGATTATGAAACTATTCTCTCATCTAGAAGAATTTTACCTTCTATATTTAGTTCTGCAATCATGTAGAATTTATTTTTATGTGGTGTGAGGTAGGAATCAAGCTATGTTTTTTCTATATGGATGTCCAATTGACCTGTTTTATTGAAAAATTCATCCTTTTCCCCACTGCACTGCAGTATGTTTTTTGTTGAAAAACTGCACATCAAGTTGAAACATTTCCTCTTACTGGGTATGATATTTTCTACCATCAACCTGTCTGGTTTTGTGGAATCACAATCTTCATTATTACAACTCTATAGTAAGTCAAGTATTTAGTGGTGTAAGTCCATCCACTTGTTCTTCAAGATTGTCTTGGCTATCTTATATTATGTATATTTTTGTGTAAACTTTACAACATTTTGCTAATTCTCACAAAAATAAACCATTTGGATTTTTAAAATTGGTATCTGTTTTAAACTATATATCTGTGTGTTGGAGCATTTAGATTTTTACAATGTCAGAATTTTTAAATTGATGCCTGTGATTATTCTTTGACTTATTTGAACTTTTTTTGTATTTAAAAACGCTTCCTTTTCTTAGTCTGGCTAATATATCATTTATGATTTTCTCATTATGCTCATGACAATGTTGCTCTACATTTTTCTTTCTTATAATGTCACTATCAGGTATTTGGTAGAAAAATTATGTTGGTGGCTTAGAGACATGGCTCTAGTTGTAAAATACTTGTGTAATAAATGCAAGCCCTTGCATTCAAACCATAGTACCACCAAAAAGAAAGAAACAAAAAGATCATACTAGCTTCATAAAGCAACATAGGAAGTGATTCTATTATAGCTTTTGCTAAAGCTTGTTGCCAAACTTATGGGCACAATGTTGTTCGTATCTTCTCATAGACATCTTTTTTCATTTTTAATATTTTTAATATTTGGAAATTTGTGCCTCCTCTTCTATTTTTCTTATCAGTTGTGATAAATACCTTTCACTTTAGGATGTGTTTTCAAAGAGCCAAGTTTTGACTTTGTTGATTTTCTTGTAGCATATTTCTTATTTCATCAGTTTCCCTGTTTATTATTTCTTTTTTTTTCTATGTTGAATTTGCAAATGTTTTCTCATTGTTTGAGATGCCTACTAGTAAGGTGAACATTTATATTATACCATTCACCATTTTGCATTCTTTTTTTTTATTGTGAAAATACTGTACAGAGGAGTTACAATTATATGGGCAAGATAATGAGTACATTTCTTATCAAGCATTGTAGCCTCCTCCTTTGTTTCCCCTTCCCATCCCTTCCCATCCTCCCCCCCCACCCCCCCACCCAATCCTCCTCCTATGAAAGTTGTAAAGTTCGTTTTCGACATAACGACTTGTACATCTCATTGTTGCAATGGGTCCACCTGTATCCTTATTTAAACGATTTGTTTTTCCCCTTCCCCTCCACAAATTATACCGACATCAAATACAGTGAAAGCAGGGGTTATACTGTGTAGCCCACTTATTTATTGGGCAGTTGTTTCTTTGAGGATTTGTTGTTGGGGGATTTAATTTTTTGAGTTCCAAGTATATTTTACATATGAGACCCTTGACCATTGTATGGCTAGTGAAGATCTTCTCCTAATCCATGGGCTTTCTATTGATCTTGCTAGCTATGTCCTTTGCCATGCAGAAGCTCTGCAATTTCATGCAATCCCATTTGTCCAACCTTTCTTTGATTTGTTGTGTTTCTGGGTCTCTATTAAGAAAATTTCGGCCAGTGCCAAGGAGACCTAGGGTTTCTCTTATTCCATCCTTTAATGTTTTCAGAGTGTCTGCTTTGACTCCGAGGTCTTTGATCCATTTGGAGTTGATTCTGGTGCAGGGTGATATATAAGGATCTAGCTTTAGTTTTCTATAAGTAGTTAACCAATTTTGCCAGCACCTTGCAATCATTTTTTTTGTGTAACCAAAGGCATCTATCTCCAAATGAAGCATCCCTAACAAACTATGAATATTGCTTTTTATTTATGACAGTCCTTTTTTTTTTTTAGCAGAAAATATCCCTAGTATAGCGCTGTGGTCATGTTTATAATTAATAGTGTAACAATGCAAAATACTGTCCAATGATCTGATTGATGGAGATCAACTTTTACACCCAGGATATTGTATAGTAGGGAGCACTAGGTATAACTGGACACTCTAGCATTGGCCTGGGGCAGCATGTCGTTTTTCATCTTCCTTTGAGATTAATCTTTTATGGGGCTATGTTAGTTTCCCATGGCTTCCAAAGCAACGTACAACAAGCTATGTAACTTAGAACAGTAATTCATTGTCTTATAGATCTGGAGGGAAGATATCCAAAACCAAGGTGTGAGCAGAGACATATTCCCTCTAAAACTCATAGGAAAAGATCCTTCCTTCCCTTTTCTTACCTTTGATAGCTGGTTTGCTGCCAAGCTTCAGTGTTCCTTGGCTTCTCAAGGCTTTACTCTTAGTCTTCAATCATCATATAGCCATCTTCCTTGTATGCTTGTCTGTGTTCAAATTTCTCCTTTTGGGGGGGATACCAGTCACAGTGAATTAGTTCCTAAACTAGTGATTTCATGTTTATCTTTATTGCCTTTATAAAGGCCTTATATCCAATTCATGTCATGATTTGGAAATCAGAATCATGACATGATTACTGGGAACTAGGGCTCCAGTGTATCTTTGAGAGAGAAACAATTCCACTTACCACCAGGACAATTTCTGTGCCTATTCAGAAGGCTTCACAGATGGATGACTAGAATAGTTCTGTTTTCTTTACAAGGCACAGAAAAACTTCCTCTTTCAGGCAGCGAAAACCATGTCTGGCAGATGAAGCCCTTTTGTTCAGTAATCAAATGCTACCCCATGGATTCTCTAGCCTTCTTGGACAATGCTATTCTGAGCAGGTAATCGTATTAGGTTTAGTCTGTGGAGCAAACATCTTATCACAAGTAGCTTCTATATGAATACGGGAATTTGGTCTTGGGATTCACATAGACCACTGGTGGGAAATCGGCCACAACAATGTAAGGCCAAATTGTACAAACTGCTCTAAAATTATATTTCCAAGGTGGTAGTAACCTTAGGAGAAAAGCTGTCTTTTAGGAAATGGTTAGAAGCTAATGCATTTGCTTCTAGAATACATTGTGGCTGTTCTCTGGAAGCTCTTACCTTTCAGAAATTTAGTACCCACTCTGTTCCTGTGACTCTCTTGGTTGTCTGCAATGTTTCTCTCTAAATTGCACTTTAGCAGTATCACCCTCTAGGCAGCATCAATAGATTTTTAAGACCAGAAAGCAGAGGAGCAAATGAACTACTAAGAATAGCTACATTCCTGGGTCAATTAAATCCAACTTGACATCTTAGTGCATGTGTAATGTGATACTAATAATGATCTACCTCATAGGGGTGTTGTGAGGAATAATAAATTAATGATTGTAAAACACTGAAAATAGGAAGGACTCAATAAAAGCTTGTAATTATTAATGGTAATCATTTGCAACTGACCTAGAAATTACTGTTAAGTTACAGCCTGCATCTCTTAATCCATTCCTTCCTTGTAAGTTTTAGACTTGCAGTCCCTAGTTCTGTGTAGGGAGAGATTTTATGTTATTACATGGTGGACATCAGGAGCTTTCTAGGTTAGAAGCTTAGAAACAACACAATCCTAGTGTCTTTTGCTGCTAAAATTTTCTTTTTCTTGCCTGTGATTGAAATTGGAGATCAATCCTCATTTTCCCTCCCTCCCTCCCTCCTTTTTTTCCTTCCTTCCTTCCTTCCTTTTTCTTTCTCCACTGTTATTAATCAAGCATTGCAATCATATTTAATTTCTGTGAACACAAAGATGGGGGAAAAGCCCTACTCTTGAATGGTAACTCTTCTTTTAAAGTTAACTGTCTAAAAAGGAATAATAGTAAAATAAGTAATTGTAAAAAATGTACTAAGTATTGTGAGAGGAAAAGAAGGATTCACACTTGGGAGCAAGACTGTACAGCCAGAGACTATAGCCAGGGGAGGACAAAGTTGAAGTGTATCTCTCTGTTTCCTTCCATCCCACTGTCCTTGGAGGTAGGACATAGTTCTTGTTCTTCCTGTGCTAGTCAATGGCTGGGCTCTTAGTGAGTGAGTCCTGAGCACTTTTCTGGTGACTTCCATTTCATTCCTCAGAGCTCAGCAATGGCTCTTTCTGTTCCCTCTTGGTGAACAACCCTGAATCCCACATTTTTTCACCTTGTTTGTTAATGGTCCCTCACTTACTGTCTTCACAAATACCAGTTAAGTCCCTCCTCTGGCCTCAGCACTATGTTTGGCCATGGGGGCACAAAGGATTAAACCAACAGTCAAACTTCTCTTCCCACTTTTCTCTAGAATCATCAAGTATTGCCAAGATTTCTGGAAGGACTTATGCAGCTTGTCTGTCTACTAGAGTGAAAGGCATTTAAAATAAGGTTGGGTAAGGTTTGAAGCTATCACTTTAAACAGTGACAACATTCAAGGCATTTCCAGAGCAGCTGCCCAAGGGCTCAGACCAGCTTGGTTCTGTGTTGACATTTGACTAATTCAGCTTCCTCTCAGCTTTGCTCAACTCCTCTTTATACTGTGAACACATCCTGACCCAATGAATGGCTATTCTTTTCTGCTCAACACATCCTGTAATTGTTCCTGGACTCTTAACAAATAGGCTTTCATTGTAGTGAACATTTCTTGTGGGTTTAGTTTTCCTGAGGCCACAGAGGGAAGTACTTTACCCTGTAATTTATCACATTTGATCAATTGGGTTAAAACTTTAGGAGCTTAATCAAATATGTAGATCCCAGCACCCATAGATTCAGATCTTACTGCCTTCACTTAGATTTATTTACAGTTAGATTCATCCTTCCTCTCCCATTTGAGCAAGTGCATTTAAATGATACTATGGGATATGATTTCTATTAGTTACATGACAGTGGTTATTTTAGGAATGTAAGTCTTCAGATGACTTACAGGAAGATAAAATGGATTCTTTTGGAATTGTTATAAAGGGAAGATAGAGCTGGATTTTAGTACAAAGGGAGGTTGTAGAATTTGCTTGTTCATATTTGTAGTTGGCTTTGGAAAGGACAGGCTGTATGCCACTGTTATGGAATCTGGCTCTACCATTAAGGGAACACCAAATTCCATGGTTGATTGAGGGATATACAATCTGTTTCAGTAGATTGTGGTGAACCTGAAAACAGACAGTAAATGTAAAATACATAATGCAAGGTCAAGCAAAATGTTTAGATCTGCCACTTAAATTCGTGGCATCAAAAAGACAATTCAAATCTCCACAGGGTTTGTATTTTGAATACTTCAGATTGCATCTTGACATTATTATAATTAACTAGATCTGAAATAGATGTGGGGGGAAGAGACAACAGGCTAAAATCAATCAAGATGAGAAACTGCATTTTGTTCACTTTCTTTAGTTCCTTATGACTCAGAGCATGCCATCTAATAGGGTCTTGCAAATACCTGTGAGTCTCTAGCAAGAGGCAAAGGGCTCTGTCTCTTTACTAATATAATTCAGAAATCAACTTCCAGGTCCACCTTGCTGTGACCTTCACTGCTTATTTTATGACCTTCAAGGTGTGGAAAGAATGGTGAAGGTGTTTTTTCCCTTGTTGTTTGTTTTGTTTTCCAAATGAAACTGCTAGAAGAGGCTGGTTAGACCATAGTTTAATATAATTATGAGGTTATCGTCAAGGGCTGCTAATCTGGCAATACTGTGACCTCCCCACGGACAAACTAATTCCAAGTGGATGAAGAAGAGCTCAATTATTACCTCTTGCAGGGCCAAGGAGTGCTTGTTAGGAACAAAATGTGCAATGGAATACTAATAATGATTCTGCAGTCTGAGCATTTCTGAATACTTTAGGTACACAAATTGCTTTTGGTTGATGTAACTCTGTTTCTTGTGAAATTTGCTCCTCAGGGGAGGAATAAAAAGAAAATGTAAGTCTTTGTTAGGTCTGTTGTTCAGAGAAAAAAATTGACATTGCTTTCACAGAATGAGCAATAAATAAGGAGAGGGGGGATGGTTATGTATATTTTGTCATTTGGTATTAGGGATAGTGTAGCGCAAGTGCACCTGAATGATGTTATAGGATCCAATTGCTATCAATCACCTACATTACAATGGCTATTTTGGGAATATATGTCTTCAGATGACGTAGCAAAGATATAATGAGTTCCTTTGGAATTCTCAACAAAGATAGAGTCCCAGTGCTCCAACTGTTTGACTTTCCGAGTCACTTTGAAACATCTGGAAATTCAGTGGTATGGAATTTTCTAGGAAATACAAATGATGAAATAATGCAGTGAAACAATCATACCCTAGCTCTGTGAAACATCTTCCTTTCTAATAGATTACAATGCTTCCATGCATTTTCCCTCCTTAAAAACCACAGGGAATATTTTCCATCTATGCCTCTGTGCTAGAGTCAAAAATGTTAAGGTTTTATTGATTCCTATATTATGGAATTGACTCTAAGGCACACATGTCATGCCCAGTATATCCTAGGGAGAGGAACAGCCTGGTTGAAAGATTAACCATGGGCATGGAATCTTTAACACACGGATTTTTAGTAAATTCCCAGTCACTGTCTTGTTTCAGGTAGATTTGAGCAACAACTTTTACTTCTCTGGAATTAGAGATTCGTATAGAGAAGTTACTTGATTGCTTGGCTAGCACAGTTATCTATATGATGTGATATTCAGTGTTGAACAGCCCCACATGGTTCTCCTCTGAGTTTGTGAACTGAGCTGAGGTGCGGGTGTACAGAAGATGTTAGTGGACACTATAACACACACTCTTCCATCCTTTTGGCCCTCAACTGCATATCACAGACTCCAGGCCCATCGCTTAAGACAAGGTAGAGACCTGGGCTTCACAGTTGATTTGGAGGAAGCAGCTAATGAGGCAGTCACTCTAGATACAGGGGTCCATTGAATTCCTGTGTCTTGTGCAGGAGCTATTAAGGCTAAGCAGGATAACTGATTTGCTCTGTCATCTTTTGTACTCCAACATTTGAGGGGGTACAAACTCATAGTGGCTCCATTTTGTATTTACTCACCTTAGTCTTAATTCCTTTAAAAGTAAATCCTCAACAAAATGCTCATCTCAGAAGAAAGTCAAAGAATGATCCTAATGAGACCACAATTTTCTATTCAGAAAATTACTTAATTATATATGTTTGAAAGTCTGGTCTTATTTGCACATGTTAGAAAAACCAGTCATGCAAAATAAAATTTCTTTTATTTCTTACTTTTTCAACTTCCCCTACTTTTGAGAATAACATAAATGATGAAAGGATTTTAGGAAAAATGAAAATTTCATTGCTACGAAGTATGGATAATACCAATCCATATCTTAAATACTATGAATTTTCTTCTCCACAAAAATCCATTCTCCTATTCACATGAGAACATCTTAGGCTCTGATACACATCATAGTGTATCCTGGCATTAAGAGTGAAATCCTTAGGACAACTAAAAAATAATCCTAAACTCAACAGTGGTAGATTTGCTGGTGAACAACTTTCAATTATCTCTCTGAGACTGAAGTTAGCAGACTTGCCTATGGGTTTCTACCAGTCTTTTCTTTAAGAAATCCAAATAGAGATCTCCCCAGTTAGCAGTACATACATTAGGGAGACTTCTAAACATTCTCTAAAAAGTCAAAGCTGCTAAGACATAGTGAATAAGACTCAGCAAGTAGACCCTACTAGGGCAAATGCCTTCTGGTGTTATATATTTTGTTACAGAACTTGGTAACTTTCCCAGTTGGTTAATAATTGATGTTATTTGAACATACCAAAACATAAACATAAAACTTTAAGCTGGAGAATTATTTGTCCTTATTCACCCATCATTATCTGCCTCTGTCATAATACAAAGGTCTAATGATGCCCTTCAAAAATTGTCTCATAGTCTAGGAACACATTAATAGATGATTTTAGTCCCTTTATAGATTCTACACATACTCTCTAGGAGGACGATATCAGCTATTTAAGAATTATTTAAAAGAGAATGAGTGGGAACATTTCTAGAAAAATAATAAATAACTGAGAAACAATATGTTTAGGAAACCAGGAGTGACAATATCAGCTATTTAAGAATTACTCTATTTAAAAGAGAATGCGGGGGAACATTTCCAGAGAAATAGCAAATAACTGAAAACAATTGAAAAAGAGAGAAGGTGAATGGTTTGGGTCTCATTTTCTTGGCAGATGGGGGAAGGGAGCTTTCACCAAGGTCCTGGAAATGTCAGCCCAAATCTCTTCTTCTTGTAGGACAGGGCTTACCATGGGTGTGGAAGCAACAGAACTCCCTTGGATTCAGCTGCCAGAGCTGACAAGCCCCCCAGTGTCCCTATCACTTGAGGAGAAAAAATACCTCAGGCAGAGACATAAGGAGAAAATCAAGAGAATGGAGTTTCAATTAATCAACAGAGTAATTCGATTAGGGTACACGGTGATTTGCAAAGGTGCATAGCATGCATTGATGTAGAAAATAAGAAAGTTGAGAAGAATAGTCAGTTAATGAGAGGGAAATAAAGATCAAGAAGAAACTAGGAAAAATTTTGTACAAGTTATACAAACACAGCTGTGAAGTCCCTGATACAGAGGATGGAGGAACTTACATATGTAAGACCAGAATAAATCCTGGATCGTGGCATACATAGATAGCCAACATTTTCTAACCGGAAAGAAATCCTTTTATAGTTTTTATATGAAACATTCAAAGCACCATAATTCAATCAAACACGATGATTGAATTTTCAGTATTTATTCCTTCCATGTAGATAGAGGAGTAATCACATCTCCTATATTGACTAGATATAACAGACTCCTAACAATCCAGTTCTATGGTCTCCTCCTTTCTGAATTCTCACTTTAAATCTTTACATTGAAGAGAGGATGGGGAAAAACAAAGTAAATACTTACTTTTGTTTCCTCACTCTGTTTAAATGCATGTGTTATTTCATTTAATCTTTATAATAAATCTAGGAAGGAAGCACTATTTCATTCACTTTATGGAGGCCTCAAGAGGTTAATAAATTTCCTCAATTTTAATATGTATGAGACACGATTTGGACCTGTAGCTGACTTAGATCATAAATCAAATACAGCTATAATTTTTGCTTAAGTGAATCAATCAGTGAGATATATCTGAGAGTCTATCATGTGCCCAGATTGGGGGTGTTCACAACTCCAACAAGTTCCCCCAACTACTTGTTAACTCTCAGTACAGGAGAAATGGACAGGCGAAAACACATGCATATAAAAGAGGAGTAAAGGGGATTTGATCTTTTTAATATTCTAGTGATATTTCATTTTTCTTCTTTCTTCTTTATTTTCCCCCATCATTCTCCCTTAAGCAATGTATATTGGACAGGATATTAAAAATGAGCAGAATAACATTTTTTTCCCAGCGACTCTTTATCTAAGCAGGACATAGATAGCAAGAGGTAATTTCAATCCATTTTTGGAGGAAAAAAAAAAGACTGCCCATCTTGGCATGTTTTTATCTGTAATTCCATCGGGCTGGAGATGAATCTAGGACAAAGCGTTTTCATTGTATTATGTGCGAGAGAAATAGAGTCAAAGTCATCTTAACTTTGTAATGAATAGCATTTTGTCAGAGTGAATATTTGGCTCATGGGAGGTTAAAGGAGAAACAAGACTAAAATGCTTTAATAGTCCAGAGACTGGCACAGTGAAATGAATTTATTGCTTTTAGTGGAGTCCCTGGTGGACAATGCATAATGAAACTTGCTATCTGATAAGACTGCTTTGCTGAGGAGTCTCACTGTCAGGCAGGAACAGCATACTGAATTTTGGGCTGTCAGAACACCTAAGGTGACCCTCGAACCTGCAGCAGCAGTACCAGCTTTCTCCCTTGTCTGGGGGAACTGATGTGCAGAATAAATGCACAAAAGCATGTAGGATGGGGGCTGAGGAGGGGTCATAGGCTTATCAGTAGGACCACCGAAGACCATTATTTTTGGCATTGTCCATCAGACAACTGGGACAGGCTGGACATGAATGGAAAATCCACAGCCAGACTGAACTTACATTAGCTACCAAATAAATCTCATCAATTCGTTTCTTGTAGCAGACCCATATCTGGATGCTAAATATCAAAGTGAATTGATTTGGCATCTCTAATGTCCAACTACTATGACATTCATTGGACAGAAGAAAACTGACAGACAAGGAAAGACAAATAACTATTTAGAAGTGGTATGTAAGGGGTTAGTGCATTTTGCCCAGAAGAAAAGAATTACTGTAGAGAGGAGTTTCTTTTTTCTTTTTCTTTTTTTAGCTTTGCCTGGAAATAAAAGGGTAAATATTTTCATAGCCTCTAAGATGGAGGAAAACCCAAGAGAGTCCACCCCATACACAATGTCAAAACTAAGAAAATAAGAATGGAAGGAGAAAAACACGCATCTATTTACATGACTTCAGTGAATCTCAATAGAGAAGAAGAGACAAATCTAGTCGCTACTTTCTTCTCATCCCTAAGAAGCATATCTTGAACTTTCTACTCCATCATTCATCTATGTATATGGAATATTAAATAATTCCATTAGCTTGTATTATGTATTACTGGATTCAATGCAGCCTAGGGATGCAGGTAGTGTTACGGGAGGGAGTGGAAATGATGCAAGTATTTTGGAAAAGAAGTTGCCACTATCTTCTAATGTTGAAGTTAAGATACTTTAATAGGTAGTAATTCATTCCTAGGCATGTGCTCAAAGTGCATTCTTATACATATAAAGCACAGGATTCATATTAGGACATTCATCATAATAAAACTTGGAAACAAATGCCTATCACCGAAGAGAAAAAATAAATGCTAGGTTCATCTAAGTGAATATAGTCAAAAGGAGTCACCAAAGGAATTATAGCAATTTTGCAACAATATAATTATGTCTCTAATATAGGATTAAGTGGGAAAAAACAACTCCCATTATCTTAGTCTGTTTTATATTGCTATATCTGTATCTTATCTATCTATCTATCTATCTATCTATCTATCTATCTATCTATCTATCTATCTACCTATCTATCAATCTTGCTGGGTGCCAGTCACTCACACCTGTAATCCTAGCTACTTGGGAGGCTGAGATCTAAAGATTGCAGTTCAATGCCAACTCAGGCAGGAAAGTCGTATCTCTAATTAACTGCCCAAAATGCTGGAAATGGAGCTGTAGCTCAAGCAGTAGATCACTAGACTCAGACAAAAATCTCAGGGACATAGGCCTAGGCCCTAGGTTCAAGCCCCAGAATAAACAGGCAGACAGACAGACAGACAGACAAAGCTAGGGAACCTATCTATATTTGTCCCATAATTCTGGATATCAGAAGGTCCAAACAACATGGTGCTAGTACCCCTGAAAAGGGTCTCCTGCCTGTGTCATAACATGAGACTAAAGTAAAGAGGAAATTAACCATGTGCAGAAAGAACCAAGTTAATCCAGTCCTGCAAAAATGACATTAATCCCTACTCGGCTCTACCTAGTAGCTGTGTAGATGTTATCAAGGTCCTTCTGGCTTTTATTTTGGATGGTAGATTTTCAGGTGCTTGCTATAAATGAACAAATAATAAATAAATGAATAGAAGTAGGCCACGAATGAGCCAGTGATTAGAGGCTATATAAAAACATTATAACGGATCCAATTCTGAGTACCTGAGATCCAAAGAGAAAAGGAAAAAATTATGCCTGCCACAGAACACTTCATTTAGTACTTAGCATTAAACAGAATTTCAGAGCGATGATGACAGAGTAAAATAGAATAAAATATTTGAATCTAATCAGGCTCCATGGTGATAACATTATTCATAATTAGTACTCCAAGCGGGGTGATTCTCACCTGCTGATCCTAGTTTTCACGTCTTGAATCAAACACTGACATAATTTGTATGAATAAATTACTTTTCATGAATATCCCAACATTTAGTTTTAACATTATATAATCAAAATATTAAATACATAATATTTCAAAGAATTTTATAGTAAATATCCATATACCTAGATTCTACTAATATTGTACTTATTTTATCACCTATCAATTCATCTTACTATCCATCTATGAATCCATCTTAGTTTTTTAATTGCATTTCAAAGTAAATTGCAATTACCAATACATTTCTTATGAAATATTTCAACATTCATATCTTTAACTAGCCCAACCATTTATATTCATTTGATTTATGGGGGAGTATTAGTATAAAAGAAATCAAAGCATTTCTTGCGTGAGAAATAAAATTGAGCGTCAAGAGGATTGGAGTCTGAAAGCAACAAAATGAATGTGGTTGAGAAAATGCTCTTAAATAAATGAGTTCTAGAATCTGAGGAGCAGCATGACAGAAGACCAGAGTACTCTTCTGTCAGACAAGGAAGACAAAATCAATCTCAAATGTGGCCCAAGAGAAAACTAAGCTAGACTCAGCAGCACAAAAGCAAATGTACCTTCTGAAGTGTAGAGAAAAGACCAACCCCTGAGCTCTATAAAGTGACCATCTCAGTTGATGTGGGCTTATCTATAGAACCCTTTGCACTGTTCCTGGTTTGCTATAGTTCAGGTTTGTTCAGATTTGAACTGAATGTTGATGCTTCAGCTAATAGAAGTTAGAGCTCTTATAGGCCAAGGCAGTTTTTACACAAGTATTATGTAGTAACTATTTGGTAAAGGGTCAAAATGACTACAACCATTTAGTTCAAAAGAGTAACAATTATAGTATAATAAATATATAATAAATAGTTAGAGTATAATGTCTTAAAGCAGTTGTTGGCAAACTATGGCTGGTACCGCAACACAGTCCCACAGGTTGTTTGGGTAAACAAAGTTTTACTATGCATTGTCTGTGTTGCATTTGTGCACAACAATAATCATATTGAATAGTTGCAATGGAGATTACCTGGCTCACAAAGCCTGGAATATTTACTTACTGGCTCTTTACAGAAAATAATTGCCAATGTTCAGTTTAAAGCTGTGACTTTTGGGTAAAGTACATTTTCACAGAATGGAGAAGGAAGTAAAGGTGTGATTTTTAGGTAGTACTCTCCCAAGTCTCGGAGGTTTTTATAGAATCTTTCATGAGTATATTTCCTTCCACATGTTTCATCAATCAAAGCAATTTCATTCTCTCCTTTTTTTTTTTCTTTTCACATTTGGGTTTCTGTTCTCTTGATCAAAGGATTCTTGAACTTTTAAATGGTTTGAAACAGTGATTCTTAACCTTGGCTACGCAGTAGAATTTCTTTGGAGCTTCTAAAATGTAGCAATTCCCCAATTCTAGATCTGATTTATTTGGCTAGGGAAGCCTGGACATTTAATAAAAACAAACCAAACAAAAGCAAACTTCCCGGATGAGTATACTATATATCAAGCTTGGAAAACCACTGGTCTAGACAGGAAAGAGGTCAGGAGTAAGGCAGGGACCTCTACAGAGACCTTGAACAGATAAGGGCGGGGGATGGAGTCTGATGAGAATACTACAAAACTGTCAGGACTAACAAGAGGGATCCCAAAGAGGAAGAGAGACATAATACACAGGAATTGAATCAGGACTTTTGTAGGTCAAAGTCTCTTAAAGTTGACATATATTATATTTTCGCCAATGATGCGAGCCAGCCTAATATAGTCTCTCCAGGCCACTTAAATCAGGAGGAGTGCAGATAAAAAATTAATGATAATTCAGAAACATGGTTAATGCTGGACTTGATTTAAAAGAGCAACCTAATCAGAAATTTTAAATATGTGTTGTTTCCACATGACTACTTGGTACCTCGCCCAGTTCTCAGAGCCTCATAAGAAGTCATTTCAGGTACAAGCACAGATGACAAAATAGCAATGAGGAAGGAAAAATAGGTCAAATAACCCACCTTGGTTTCTACTGGTAAGAACTTGGGTCAGTCCCATGGTTATATGAAAATCTCTCTAGCTGGTTACTTGGTCATGCTCTAGAGTTTGTATCCAAGGGTCTTTGTAACTCAGCGACACACAGAGATGATAGAATGTTGTGGGGGGGACTGCCTTAGGAAATCTCTCTGAGCCTTCAGATACGGAGGCCTCTGAAACCTTTTCTGTCAATCTTTTCTTGGCTTAGGCTGGGTATGAGGTTTAGCACGCATGAGGCCCTGAGTTCAATTCCTCAGTACCACATAAACAAAAAAACAAACATAACAAAATCAATAAAAAATGAAAATAAAAGATTCTTGGCTTGTACATATAGGCTGCTACTGAGAACCCCATGGATAACCAAGGAAAGCTTTTCCTTCTTTGAGAAGAGTTCAGAAGCTATTGACTTTCTTGAAATTCCCCGTCCCTGCCTAGTGGGAGGGACCTATAGTTCTCAAATGTAGGACAGGGAAGATGAATGAACAGATTACCTTCAAAAGCCCACCAGCAGGGCTTGGGTTGAGCACAGCTCCATGTGGCCTTCCTTCCTTACACTGTTTGACTTACCACTTTTGTTTTCAGAAGGTGTTCCTTTTTCCTAGCATGCCTTTCATGCTTCTAGACTTGGAAAATCTTTCCCATTTAAGATCACCTTTAAAGGTTGCTTCTGCGATTGAGACTTCTCAGCTACTCCTGACAAAATTTGATTTATTCTTTTACTTAATAGCACTAGATTTAGTCTTCTACACTCACCTTGTCATCATTAGCCTTCAGGTTTGTCTCCCCACTAGCTGGTGAACTCTTCTGATTATAGGTAGCAATATAGTTTTCGTCTATCTGGGTTGCTCAGATCAGTGGCATGCAATACATATAGTCTTATGAAGCAAATCTTTTTTATAGATCAAAATAAGTATCTCAACCCTGATGAAGTTGTCTTTTATAAAAGAACAGGTAAATTGTGAGTTAGAAGATACATTTACTGTTAAACATTTATTATTTAGGACCAAGTATGTATCAACTATGTGTGATCTGTTTGATGCAAAGCTGAATGGAATCTAGTTTCAGATCTGCAGAGCATTACAGTTGAACAGGGACACAGTTGATCAGAGGGGAATGCACTGAGCTACTTTAGAAGCACAAAGAAGACAATGTGAAATGTGTATTTGCAAGCAAGACTGCTCTACAAAGGAGGTGAGAAGTTAGGCACTTAGTAATAGTGGATCTTTGGGGATGGTAGCAGTAAATGGGAGGAGGCATTTTAGAAAGTGAAGACCTAGAATTACACTGAGGAAAAGAATAGGAAAAAAAATGTGTTCTCAGCTGATAATTCGAACGGGAAGTTCCTTTGGGGCCATGACAATTCTGGAGATAGCTATGCTGAGAAGAAGAAAAAGGCAGGGAAAAACCCCAAAACAAACAAACAACAACAACAACAAAAAACAATGAAAATGACCACTCCTTCGGCCCACTGGTTTGACCCCAAATTGGCAATCTCCATTTTGAGGAACCATCAGAGAGAGAAAAGCTTTTTTTCCTATGAAATGAGTCTGATTTTATACAACTCAGCAGGCAGTAACATGGCTTCCAAATCATTTTGCCAGGGACAGGCAGTAATTTTAGGGTGGGAACAGATCCATTTATACAATAAGAGAATTTCCCTCACGCACCAAGTGTTCGCTAGCAATTTGTGGCTCCTAGAATGCCATTTATAGTTCCTATGGTGGCAGGAAAATTAGGGGGCCAAGTGATTATTCCTCTAATCGCAAACCTGTTGGATGAACTGGTCATACTGGTCTGCTTTCTTTGTCATAATGGCGAGGGGCTAAAATGCTTGGTTTTCAGCAAGGAGCAAGTAAGGTGAAAAGGCCAGTTAGCTCTCTCACATGTTTTGTTTTGGCCTCAGTCCTTTGTCAAATGTGAACTGGAGCCTAGGGTCTGTATTTATCGCCTACCATAATGCTTCATCTTCATTAAAACGAAACAAAGCAAACAACACCCCCCACACACCCAAAAAAACAAAAACAAAAAAAAAACAACTGGCTTAGAAAGCTGGATCTCAAAAAACAAGGTCCCCAAAGGAAGTCTTAACTAATGTTGCAAAGTCTCTCATGGTCATTTCCAAACAGTTCATTTAAATACCATACAGATATTCCAGCTAAATACATAGATGGTTTCCAATTTGCTCTGAAGAAATAACATGATCTTCCTGTCTGGGTGGTGTGGAAAGGTTTTAGTAGCAGAATTGCCCCTCATGCTCAGCTAGTTGCTCATTATGAAGCCGTGAATAGAGACCACACAGTTGCCAATTCATTCTCATGTGCTCATTATTCATTCCTTCTACTTAAAGGAGAAAGACCACAATATTAAGAGAATTCAGCCATCTCTTTATATATATATATATATATATATATATATATATATATATATATATATATATATATATAGTCTGAGTCAATGGAATAGCTTGTGAGAAGAGACACTTAGGAGTCTCTTCCCTGATTCCCTTGGTAGATAATTCTGTGTTCATGATCCTCACTCAACATGGAAGGAGGGAGGAATGAATGCCTTTGCTTTCAGTACTGGCCACATCTCCAGTCTTTGAACGATTTGTTCAGCTACAAACAACTGGTGGTAATAGTAATAACTCACCTTTGAAAGGCAGGGTGAAGTTTTATGTCCTCAATTGTCCAGTATCAAGGTTATTGAGTAAGTGTTGTCAACCTCAACATAAAACTTAAAGCTCAAAAGAGCGGTAGTGATTCTGCACAGCTATTCTGTGAGCCAAAGGTCATGCAGGTGCGGCTCACTATCTTATGTTAAGCAGGAAATTTCTGTTTGTTTTGCGACAGGGTCTTGCTATGTAGTTCAGGCTGGCCTTGAACTATGATCTCTGTATCACAGGCTCCTGGTGCTGAGATGACAGCATAGACCAACCTGAGAAGGAAAGAGTTCATTTTTGACTTTTTCTTTCTCTCCGTTTCTCCTTTGATGCTTAGAAAGTAAAATTTAATTTCAATAAGAAAAGTCAAATATCTTCCCACTATTCATCATTTTGGGATACCTGATGCAGATAAAGACAGCTGCAAAGCTAGCAGCAACTAATACTCCTCCCAAGGACATTCTGCCATTGTAAAATGTCACAACAACCCTCTTTTTGAAGGGGTCTTTCTTTGCATACTCATTGAGAAATGTTGTTTTCTAAAATCATAGGTTGTCTGAAAATTCACAGTTTGAAAGTAAATGGGTAGAATGAAGTTTTCAGTTTTTACATGAAAGATCTAAGTTTTCTGGTGATAGAGAAGCAACCTTTATTTCCAACTCAGAATGCTTTAGGGAAGAATTTTTGAAACACAACATTTCACATTCATTTAATTTTGCAATTTTCAAGGAAATAAGATCTTGACCTGATGTTGACCTTTTCATACTTAGTCCTGTTTCATGTTGAGTCCTTTCATTCCACAATGAGGTACCACTTCACACCCAGTAGGATGGCTATAATGAAAAACACGTAAAATCACAAATGTGCCCAAGGATGTGGAGAAATTGGAACCCTTACATACTGAGTAATAAAATGCCAGAGCTACCATGGGAAACAGCTTGGCAGTACTACAAATAATTAAATACAGTATAACCATATAATCATACAATTATACATCTGGATATATAGCAAAATTATTGAAAGCAGGAACTCAGAGAGATGTTTGGACAGCAATATTTATAGGAGCATTTATTCCTAGCAGCTGAACGGTGGGAACAAAACCTCGTGTCCCTTATGGACAAATGGATACATAAGACGTGGATTGTACATGTAAGGGAATATTGTTCTGCCTTAAACAGGAAAGGAATGATGAAACAGGCTACATCGTGGATGAATCCTGAGGATATTCTGCTCAGTGGACAGATATACTGTATGATTCTGCTCACATGTGGTACCAGCATAGTCAGATTCAGAGACAGAGAGTAGGATGCTGGCTGCTATCTGATGGGGATGGAAGCAGGAAAGAGAAAGCGTTTGATGTGCACAGTTTCAGTTGTGCAAGATGAAAACAGTTTGTGGAAAGACAGTCATGATAGCTGCATGACAATGTAAACGCTCTTATTGTCATTGGATGGTGTGATGAAGATGATTAAGATGGCTGGGCATAATGGCTTTAGTCTGTAATCTTAGCTACTTGGGGTCGAGAGATGAGAGGATAATGGCTCATGGCTAGCCCAGGCAAAAAGAATTTCACAAGACTCTGTTTCAACCAATATTTGGGCATGGTTGCTTACATCTGTCATCCCAGCTGAGGAGAAACATAATAGCTGGGTGCAGGGATGCTCATTTGTCATCCCTGGTGACATAAAGAAGCCCAAATAGAAGGATAACAGCCTTTCAGCTTGAGCATGAAGCAAATCCTTGCCTTGAAAACAAGGATGGAGGTTTCAGTAAACAAGGATGGAGGTTTGGCTCAAGTAGTGAAACTCTTGACTAGCAAGTATGACATGCTGAGTTCAGTCCCCAGGACCACTAAAAAAAAATGGTTAAGATGGTCAAGAAAACCCAAACATCTTCATTTAAATTTCCCTGAACTGAACTCTTCTTCTAATCCTGTCCAAATTCTCTTTTTAGCCTTTGCTTGGTGAGAACAGCCACATTTCTGTAGGGGTGCTGTCTCCCTCAAAGCAATGACCATTAAGTTCAGTGTTCTTGTGGCATTTTTGTCCTAGGTAGCTTTAGTTGATTGGACTCAGAAGAGTGCTTACTATTCTTTGACTAGTAAGACAGATCATATTACAATGGATTTTGGAGACTATACAGTGACCTTGGGAAATAATGTGGATTTGATTTTTGAGCAAAGGAGAAAATTTATTTCTGCGTTCAGTTGAAGTACTGTGTAGGGAAGTGGGGAATAGGAAAACTGGGAGAGAATGAGGGAGGGGGTGACATTGTTCAAAAGGAAATATACTTATTACCTGGCTTATGTAACTGTAATCCCTCTGTACATCACCTTTACAATAAAATTTTTTAAAAGATAAACCCAAAAGCAGTAGACAGAAAGAAATAATAATAGCTTGTCTTCTGCTCTTCCCTGACCCTGGTAAGTTTCCAGGAAGCCATGGCTCTTGTCAGAGAGTGGGCAGTGATTGGGCTCAACCTCTTTCCAGAGCTCCATTCTGGTTTCCCCATCCTGGCCCTAGCCAGTCTGTAGCTTCTGTTTCCTTCACAATTCTCAGCTTCTTTTGTTTGGGATCCACATATATTCCCTTCCCTTCCCTTCCCTTCCTTTCCCTTCCCTTCTTCCCTTCCCTTCCCTTCCCTTCCCTTCCCCCTCTCCTCCCCTCCCCTCCCTCCC
>NW_012267220.1:24388519-24469077 GCF_000151885.1 Dipodomys ordii | reverse complement strand
TTCCTTCCTTCCTTCCTTCTTCCTTCCTCCCTCCTTCCCTCTCTTCCTTCTTTTCTGCTCTTCCTACTTTTCCTTTCCATCCTTCCTCCATCCCTCTTTCTCTTTCTTCCCTTCCCTCCATCTCTCTTTCTTTTTCTCCTCTCTCTCTTTCCTCCTCCTTGTTCCTCCCACTTTTCCCCCTCTCCTTTCTTTCTTTCAACACTGTCTATGCATGTATCATTGCTGTTAGCTTGGATGGAGAAATTAGGATGAAGAATAAATACTTGTCAATTTCATTTATTGTTTCCTTTCTTCCTTTGTTTCTTTCCTGTTTTTGTGGGTTGTGGGGTTTGAACTCAAAGCCTGGGTGCTGTCTCTGAGTCTCTTTGTGCTCAAGGATAGCACTCTACCCCCTGAGTCATAGCACCACTTCTGGTTTTTGAGTGGTTAATTGGAGATAAGAGTTTCACAGGGACTTTTCTGCCTGGGCTGGCTTCAAATGGCAATCCTCAGATCTGTACCTCCTGAGTAGCTGGTATTGCAGGTGTGAGCTACTGGCGCCTGGCTTCATTTATCTTTCCAAGGACCAACTTTGTGTTCATTGATTCTTGGGATTGGTATTTTTTCTCCAATTTTTTTTATTATTTCTTTCTGTCTACTGCTTTTGGGTTTATCTTTTAAAAATTTTATTGTAAAGGTGATGTACAGAGGGATTACAGTTACATAAGCCAGGTAATAAGTATATTTCCTTTTGAACAGTGTCACCCCCTCCCTCATTCTCTCCCAGTTTTCCTATTCCCCACTTCCCTACACAATACTTCTCTAAAGAAGAGCAGCAAAAACAGACAACACTCATCCACACACAGCTCAGAAGTGGTTTATTGATTGGTTTCTTTGTTTTCAAATGCCAAGTTGTAGAGTTCATTTTCAATGTAATGACTAGTATATGCATTTTAATAAGGAATATTGGACACCTGCAATCTTTTCCCTCTGGCAATGAGGCTTGAGCTCAGAGTTTTGTACCCTTGCTCAGCTTTCTTGCTCATGCTAGTGTGCTTCCTTTTGAGCCATGCTATCTGTCTAGTTTTTTTTTTTTCCTAATAATTGCATACACAGTTTTGTGGACTTTTCTGTTCAGGCTGGCTTTGAGCAAATATGATCTGGAGCCCATTCTCCTGAGTAGGTAGTGTAAGGTCCGCTCCTGGATGGCGAGCAGACTCCACCCTCCTTGCAGCAAAGTCTCCACCCAGTACCTGCGTTACCTAGGCAACTGGGACACCTGGAAGAGGTCACATCTGCATCCGCTAAGGTCACATCTGAATTTGATGTGGCCACACCTTTCCCCGCCCATACCCTAGATAAGGCCTAGTGCAGGCCCAGGCGCTCTCTCTGTTCGTTTCTAGCTCTCTTGCTCTTCTTTTGTAGCTCTCTCTCTGCTCTAGCTCTTTCCTCTCTCTTTCCTCTCTTTCCCAGCCACGTGGAGTGCCAACCTTGCCTGGTCCCAGCAGGTCTACTGAATAAACCTACCCCTTACCTGAATACCACGTGAGTGCTACTGTTCTTACCCCTCTCTCTGCTCTTTTCTAGCTCTTTCCTCTCTTTCCCAGCTCTCTCTCATTCCCAGGCCTTTCCCAGCCACGTGGAGTGCCAACTTTGCCTGGTCCCAGCAGGTCTACTGAATAAACCTACCCCTTACCTGAATACCACTTGCGTGCTGGTGCAGTTCTTACTCGGTAACCTCTTTTTAAAAACCTAACAGGTAGGACTACAGATTTGAGGCATCAGTACACCACTTAAATCTGTACATTTTTAATAATGGGAATTTTGGGCACAATGGCAGTTTGATGGAGAGATACTCTTCTTTGGAAATCTTAAAAGATAGTTTAAATTACTAAGTAAGTTGAATTGCTTATTTGTAAATCTAGAGTGGAAAATAAAGTGAAACATGATTTTAAATATCCTAGCTTAATTACTTTCACCGATTTGAAATTCTGACCATATATTTAGCATTAATTTGATGCTCTTACAATCATTTTTCTCCTTTAATAAAGCACGTTCTATGTAGCTCCTTATTTTCCCCCTTCATTTTCCACTGGTGTTTATTTATGATTTCATGATATATAGTGCTCATGGTTAAATTTATGTTGCTAAATAACACCATTGTAAATTAGGTACCACTGTTGCCTGGTCTTGTTTAGATCTCATCAGCAGAGCTCTATTAACTCAGAGATATTTTCAGTCACAGATAAATTGCTCTGTTCAATTTGCATTTCAGTAATTTTCTGATTTACCCAGAGGGTTGGTAATGGGCACAATAATTCAGAAAGGGTGAGTTTAGGGGAGGGAGTCTTCTGAAATGTTTGCATCTTTAGTAACATCCTAAAATAGTCCTAGTTCTCCATTATGCAGCATCTTCCTGTGTCTGAATACATAAAAGTTAATTATCTTTATAAAGCAGTGTTGGAAATACTGCCTATTTTCCTCTTTGTATATTTTGCTGTCAATTTGAATTCAAATTGGTTTGGTAAGGAGTTTTGCCCCAGGGGCCCCTCTTAATAGTAGCATTTCTGATTTGTCATAATTTACGGGAATACATAGACTACTAAAACCTTAATTTCAAAGGTCAACTCTTAGGGAAAAAAAAATTGGTGACTTGAAATCTTCATGTAACCTCACAAGTATTTGTTTCTTCCATTAAGTCTTTCCTGATGGTTTTCTTTGTGTTTATATTGCTCTTTCCACCTTTTTAGCCTGAAGTTCTTGGGAGAAAGGCTTAGCTTGTTTTCTTGTAGGCCATCATCCAGTGCTAGACAATCAGTGGCTACACAACAGAATAAATGGAATTTATCTAAACCCTAAAACAGTACTTGTCTAAAGAAGAGCAGCAACAACAGACAACACCCATCTACACACAGCTCAGAAGTGGTTTATTGATTGGTTTCTTTGTTTTCAAATGCCAAACAAATGGCTGGCTGATTTTTTTTCCCCCGTTATTGAATTTATGTATTTGTATGTGTAGGAGGCAGAGAGCACTTAATCAACTATCCTGACAGGTTGTTTTTGCCTGCTGAAAACAGCTTAAAAAAATCCTGGATCCATTAACTGATAGGAAATTGCTTTAACCCTATATGCTACACAAAATGTAGTATATAAAGGTATCATTGTATATTCTCATGCACAACATTGAAATCATCAAAGAAAAAGAGATTGATTGGTGCCCTTTAAAGGGCTTCTCTTTGAAAAAAATAGTTTTTTATGAAAAGAAAACACTATTTAAGAGTATTTGCCTAGCATGTGCAAAGTCCTGGCTTCAATTCCAAGTTCTGCAAAAATGAAAGAAGGAAGCAAAGAAGGAAAGGAGGAAAGAAGAAAGGAAGGAAGAAAGAAAAGGAATTGGGACAGAGGTTGCTAAGATAATAGTCTTGATGTTCTTCCTTATCTATGTTAAGGCCCAAACAATTGTTGGAGGTTGGGCACTGGAAAGGACCAAGCAGAAATATAGATGCAGTGTCAGAGAGCAGAATACCTGCTGGATGGATTGCTCTTATTGTTAATGTTGGTTTTGGGAGAGTTAGTAGCTGAGATTAAGTGAGCAACATCACTAGGGGAAAGGATTTCAAAAAATACAAATGCCAAATGTTACCCAGACCATTTTTATATTCATTGAAATCATGAAAGATTGTGACAGTAGTAGTGTTGAAGAGAGGTGAGGGGAGCCATGACCCTTAAAATGTCTTTAAGAAATTATTTGGGATATGGATAGTTGGAACAGTACTGTTCTTAATACATAACAATTGATGTTAGAGACCGAGCATTGATGGCCTAGTCATGGTAATGAGGAAGAGAGGACCTGAGTTACAGATCTTAAGCTGAAGGAAGAACAGAAAACAGATATCCCATTCACAGCCTGTGTCCTTGGAGAAAGCTAGTTGCAGTTAGCACAAGTTCATAGGGCCCTCCCATGCCCACTGGAATTCTGCCATTCACAAAGCCAAGAAATGCTTCACAAACTAATCATCCATTGACTGATGAGTGGGTAAGAAAAATGTGATGTGTGTATGTGTGTGTGTGTGTGTGTGTGTTGTGTAATACTATTTTATCATAGTTTCTAACAACATGGATAGAACTGGAGATCATTATGCTAAGAGAATAAGATAGATACAGGAAGACAAGTACTGCATGGTGTCAGTTATGTGTGGAAACTGAAAGGTTTCATGGAAGTTGAGAGTGGAATGGTTGGTAACACAGACTGGGGAGAGCAATAGGAGTCAGGGGAGAGGCGACGGGGAAATATTAACCAATGGGTACTAAGTTCTAGTTAGATAGGAGCAAGAAGTTCTGGTGTGCTCTTTGCACAGTAGAATGAATAATGTAATATTCATTTCAGAGTGTTAGAAGGAAATATTTTAAAAGTTTTCAAGCTGGGCACTAATGGCTCATGTCGGTAACCCCAGTTACTCAGGTGATATAATCTAAGCTACTCAGGAGAATGAAATCAAGGTTTGAAACTAACTCAAGCAGACCAATATGAGAGCCTCTTATCTCCAATTAACCACCAAAAAGCTAGAAGTGGAGCTGTGACACAAGTGGTAGGACACTGGCTTTAAGGGGGAAAAAAAAGGAAAAAAAAAAGAAAAAAGAAAGAAGCTAAGGGCCAATGCCTAGTCTGGAGTTCAAAGTCCAGATCAGACACTAAATAAATAAAATAGAATTAAATCAAGTAGTTAATGTATCCACAGACTGTATATTCATGCAGGATGTTCAATTGCTGCAACTTGATCCTTTTGACCCCAAAGTCTGTAAATGAATGAAGCAATGCAGTCTCTATTGAGAAAATCTGGTGTGAGAAATCTGAGCTTCTCATAGCCTGTATGGTCTTGTGCGAGTTACCAAATGTCTCTGTGTGTTTAGAGATAGACTTACCTATAAAACTGATAATAAATTGCTTAACTACCTCAGGACTTTTGGGATGATTAAACACAATTATGTATGCAAAATGCATGAAGGCTGGCAGAATAAATTAGTAATAGATAACTTCTCTTCCCTTTTAGCAATAGATATCTTTTCATTTCCCATTTGGTGAAGACAACAGATTATGTGACTTCCCTGTTGGGAGAGGAGACAAATAGCCAATAGGATGACAACTGCAGACAGTTATCCTTGGCTCCGCTGTGTGTATTCAGGTCTTAAATGAATAATGATTTGGATCCTACCATCTCTTTGCTTTTAAGCCCACATTCATTTAAGAGGGAAATGGCCTCAGAGTGAAAAAAAGAGAGGTAACTGAAAGTTATCTCTTGCTTGTCCTAAAGCAATTATCACATCTTGTCACAAAAATCTCAGTTTAGACATTGGCTTTCAAAATCAAGAGAAAAACAGGCCCTTAGAGATTCTTTTGATCTGTTGGTTGGCTTTACTCATGCAGTTATCAAGGAACTTCAAAGTTTTCTGTTTCAGTGATAAGATTGCTGCTCCTCTGGCTGGTGAGAGTAGGAAGAAAATTGTTAAAAAAAACATTTTGAGGTGTGGCTTTGTAGAACTTTATGAAGGAAATTATTAAATCAGCTTTCAAATATCAAATGTACATTTAGCACCTCTTACACAGGAGAAGCTAGGGTGTAAACATCAGAATCAGCCCCTGGATCTTTCTAAATTCTATGAGTCTAGTGGCAGAAGCACAGAGATAAAACAACATCTAAAGGAGAAATGCCCAGCCCAGCCACGAGTCAGGGATGTTTTGGAAATGTCCAGAGAAGACATTCCAGGGTCAAAGTCTCAAAAAAGGAGTGAGGCTTTTCCAGAATAAGAAGGAAAGTAGAATTTTTCTTATTCTATGAGTCAAAGCTGCTATTGGCTAGGGTGGGAAGCTTTTACTTGATGTCAATTTAATTTTCACACTAATTTCATGAGATAAGTATTTTAGAAACAAGGAAAGATAGACACATGATTAGCCTTTCTAAAATTCTACTGCTGGTCAATGGTGAGCTTGAGATTTGACTCTTGGACAGAGAACAAAGTTTTTAGTCTTTCTATTGCACAAACATGGTTTTATGTAGTCCATAACTATATTGGCACTCACCACAACAGAACTGTACTTAGGTATGCCAGATCCTAAAACTGGATTGAGCTGAGTGTTGTGGCACATGCCTGTGATCTCAAAGGAGGGCTTGATACATTCCTGCCAAGGAAATGTCTATCCCATTGTCAAGGAAAGGGTCTTTTTCTTTCCTTCCTATTTAGTGAAATGCCTATTGTTCCTTTAACAAAGGCAGCAGGCTCTGCTTTGAGAGTAAAATGCCACTAAGCTCATTTGGTAAAAGGAAATAGGGGGCATAGGAATGAAAATATTTTTGAGTTCTTTCTTCAGGATGTACAAGCACGATGTTGTGCACAATGCTTTCCTAGCCCCCTGTCTATCTTATTTGTGGAACCCATTCTGCCTTTGCCCTCAGCCCCAACTCATCCTATTCAGAACACTTAGTCCTTTTTTCTTAACAGAGTAAAATATAAGGCCCTCCAGTTAATGCCATAGGGTGAAACACCAATACAAAATGCTTCTTCTTATTTATTTATTATGAACATTTATTTATGGAGACCCCCAAATATCAAAAGTAATCCTGAGCAAAAAAAAGAGTAACATTGGAGGCATCACAATACCAGATTTCAAATTGTATTACAGACTCATAGTAACCAAATCAGCATGGTACTGGCATAAAAACAGACACAACCTCTAAAACAAAAGGTCTCAGAAATAAACCCACACAGCGACATGCACCTGATTTTTTAACAAAGGCAATAAAACATACATTGGTGGAAGGATAGTCTCTTCATCAGGGGCTGGGAAAATTGGTTATTTATACATAAAAATCTGAAACTAGACTTTACCTTTCATTGTGTACAAAAATCAATTAAAGATGGATCAAATATCTTATATAAGATTGAAACCATTACAGGGAAGCACTTGAAGATATTAGCAATTATTTTCCGAAAGGCCATCAATTGGATTGTAAATTAGAACAATAATTGACAAATGGAACTGTATTAAATTAAAAGCTTATAAATAGCAAAGGAAACAATTACCAGAAACAACATGCAGGATGGATGAAAATTTTTTCCAGCTACTCAACAGATAAAGAATTAATTACCAGAAACAACATGCAGGATGGATGAAAATTTTTTCCAGCTACTCAACAGATAAAGAATTAAACTCCATAATATATAAAGAGTTCAAAATACAAACACCAAAAGATCAAATAGTCTAATTAATAAATGAGCAAATGAATCGGACAGTTCTCAGAAGCATAAATAGCTAATATAGAAAGAAACATCCCACATTTATCCCATAAAGAAAATGCAAATCACAACTACACTGAGATTACATCTCATCCCAGTCAGAATGGTAATCAAGAAAACAAACAACAAATGCTGGTAAGGATATGGAATTAAGGAAAGCATACACACTCTTGGTAGGAACATAAACTAGTGCAACCACCATGGAAATCAGTATGGAGGTTCATTAAAAATCTTAAAGTTCTTGAAAAAACTAAAAGGTAGCAGACCTAAATTCTTACGAGTATATTTTGCTATACCACTCCTGATCATATATCCAAAGGAGTAAAAATCAACTTATAAGGGAAATACCCGCACACCATGTTTATTGAGGCAGTGTTCAATAGTCAAGTGGTGGATAAAGAAAATATAATAGATATACACACAATGGAATATTATCCTGCCACAAATAATAATGAAATCATATTATTTGCAGGAAAACAGAATTTGAGATCATCAATTTGAGCAAACTAAGCCAAGCTCAAAAAAAGGCAAGTATCACATGTTTTTTTGCTCATATATGGAATCTGTACCTAAAGTTATGATGATGGTGGTGGTGGTGGTGGTAATGATATAGAAGTATCAAAGGTGGACTATCCAGGGACCAGTGGGATTGTGGAGTTGGAAAAAGCAAGCACAGTGTAGTGAAGACAGTGGAAGCGTGTTACAGAGACAATACACTGCACACATCTGTGAATTATCACTGCTAACCTTCTTTGCCATAATAAAAATAATTAAAAAGCTAACAGGAGAGATGACATTTTTCATAGGTGACCTCTTGCTAATCTATTACTTTGGTTTTCATTGAATGTGTGGTCATTAGAATGATCGAGAGTTGTTATTGGCATTTAATGTGTGGGAACTGCAGGTGACAAATGCCATGCAGTGTGGGAATCAGTCTCTCACCTCAAGAATGTGTTCTGAACTAAAACATAACCAATCACCATTGAGACACACTGAAATTGCCCCAGCTTTCATGTCCTTTAGAGTCTAGTGGGTGACTGAGAAACAAATGGTAGCTCTGTTAACATCGACAACGTCAACAAAGAAAGATGTTAAGCATAACAAGTCACTGCTACAATGCCCTCCAAGGAGTGAGCACACACACACACATACACACACACACACACATATACAAGGTGGACTGTCTTAAGTATCAGTGATCTTTGTAATGCATGCTGGCAAAGAAGTAACTGAAATATCATTCGTTACTGTAGCACATTTTATATCAATTATCTTAGATGATTTGTAAAGCCATAGCTTGAAGGCCACATTGAATGTTAATTCTGTTAATGAATTCAGTGACTATATATTTTCCTGGCTTCTCTTCGTAAGCTTATTTCCATACTAGTCATTCACAGAAAAAGGCCCTGTCTTCCTAAACTTCCTAACACTGAATTTCTTTCAATATGGAAGAGCTATCTATATGCTCTATATTCATTGTTGACTAATTATTTCATCTTGCCATCAAACCTAATTGTCAGTAAGGATAATGAAAATGGCTCATGGACATTTGAGCAATTTGAATCATTGTAAGCCTCTTGGTGGTATGTTGCTCCTGGCAGTGTCATTCCAGGCCAGCTCTGCTGCCATTCAAAATCCACATCCCTGGAACAGATCCATTCAGAAACTTACAGGCCTTGTAAGATCATAGGTTCCAAAGCTTTCTTCAGATGGCAAATAGACATTTGAAAATAGACATGTACGAAAACATTGTTATTGACAACACTGAAACATTTTGTTTTCTAAACTTCAAAAGTTTGTTCAGAGGGATTACAACTGAACATGTTTAAAGTGTCCTGTGTTTCTTGATCAGAATCACCCCTTCCATCATTCACCTCCATTCCCCCAAGACTCATTTCCTATTTCCTCCTTCCTTATTATGTATGAACATTGAGTATTGCTATATTTTCCTCCAGTTCTTTTTTAAATTCATCCTCCACCTTTCCACTATCCCCCCCATTCAAATTCATTTCATCTTCCTGATATTCATTTTGTTAAAGGGTTCCAAAGGTTGACTTCATGGAGTTTTACTCCTGCATATACACATAGTTTGGTTAATTAAATCATCTATATAAGTATATGGTCTTACATATACAACACTGAAAGTTTCAGTTTTTTTCCTATTTTATTCGTTTCAAGTATAAGGAAAACAATCAGCTCATTGCACATTTGGGATAGGGTAGGAAGCTGGATGGGGGATGCTGCCCCTTCACTTTGTTTTTATGTGCTGGTCCTGGGCTTGACCTCAGAGACTGAGCACCGTTCCTTAACTTCTGCTCAAGGCTAGCACTCTACTACTTGAGCAACTGCTCCACTTCTGGCTTTTCTGGAGTTTTAATTGGAGATAAGAGTCTCACAGATTTCTCTGCCCAGGCTGGCTTGGAACCTCGATCCACAGATCTCAGCCTCCTGAGTAGTTAGGATTATAAGCATGATCTACTAGCACCCAGCTTACCTTACATTTTACGACAACCCAGCCTTATTTGCTCTGGACTCAAGTATCTATTAGCAGTACCACATAATGTGTGGTCCATGAATATCACCAGAACCAAACTTAGGTTTTGTCTACAGTAATCATATATCCAGTTTAAGATAGTAGTCTGTGACTGATCATAATTTGGTAATGATAAGCCTGCTCCTGATCTATTTCCTAGCCTCTTTTGCAAGGAAAAGTTTTCATGTCAACATGTCCTGGCTGATGAGATCCTGAATTATAAGGGGACTTTTTTTGTGGAAATTTCTGGGAAAGCCTTTCTGCATTTATAAAATAAAATAACCAATACAATAAAGCAAAAATAAAATAACATAAAAGAAGTGAACAGAGAAGCCTCTTTTCCTTCTCCCTTGAATGTGGACATGAGGCCTGGAAATGCAGTACTTATTTGTGACCAGTAGATAGACAGAATAATATCTATCACTTGGTTCCTTGAAGGTACCTTCCATACTTGTCTAAACCTGTCTCTTCAACTCAAGGCTTCTTGAAATGGAAAACATCAAACAAACAAACAACAACAACAGTAAAGGACCAACTCTATTTGACTAAATTATGAGAGCAAAGTTTTGTATTGTTATTTAAAGCACAAGTTTTCTTGATATTCCGTATTTCATGCTCTTTAAAGATCTTGGAAATTTTAACCTGAGAGAACTACGGGCTGCAGGATAGTGATGCTAAATATCTTAAAGTTATTTTAGGTTACACATCTCTTTTCTTTCTGCAGCCGGTGGATATTTTGGTATGTCAGACATGTTTGAATGAAACAGGTACAGCCACTACCCCAGCTGAGCCTCAAGAAGCAGAAATCAGTGTCACATGAGAATTTGAACATATCAGGACCATCCGCAACACAATAATGAAGGAAAAAAATGTTTTGTTTTTGTTTTTGGACTTGATGTCATTTTATTAGCATGTGAGGATACGTATGAGTCATATATGGCAGATGATTCAGGTAACTAAGGAGAGTTGTAATAGTGTTTAGAACTAGAAATGCTTCTCATTTTTACTCCTCAGTTTTGTTCTGGAAAGTGCAAAAATGAACCCGAAGTCAACATTTCTCTATCCCATTCCCACTCATAATTTTATTTAGTCTCTTGAGTGCCAATTGCTCAACTAGAAATTGGAGATGATACTATGTTTTTATCTAGTTTACAGAATTGCTTCAGAAGGAAGTGTGAGGAAATGTCTGAAATTTTATTTTATAGTGTATTTGCTATGCAAATGTAACAGGCCATCAACATTATAATTAGATCATTCCAAGTTTTGGAAAGTAGATGTGATCATGCTTGCCATTCTGTCAATTTGACTTTGAAAACAAATCTTTGGCTTGTTTCCTCTAAGGTAGCCCGACACGGGTAATCTTCCACAGAAAGTACGTTGGTGCTTTGGGGTTTGAATGTCCTGACTTTCCAAACACATGGCTAATAGAGACAAACATTGTTGCATTTATGCATTCCAGTGAATCAAAGAATAACAATCCTTTTGTATCTCTAACTCCAAGTCTATTAATCAAGTTATTATGCCAGAGAACATCACTTAAATAGATTGCACAATTTACAGCAGGCTTAAAGAAATATAAATGTCAACATATATTTAGCTTTGCCAAGCATTAAAATTTTACACGAGAAAAAAATATTCTTTTACTTAGGTAAGGGAAAAAAGGAAGAAAAAAGGAAAAGAAAGTTAAGATCTAACCTATTCACACTTACTCCTCTTAATGCTGTAATGTATATGCTTGTGCTCCAAGTATCTATCTGTGTACATATTTCCCAGAGTCAAGTAACTACAGGGTGTGGGAATGTCCAGTTCAGGTCATGTTTTTGTAATACTGGCTACTACACAGGGAACTGGTATCAATGCTCATCCTAAAGGGAAAGATAACATATTTAGACCTGACACCTAGCAACCAGAAGTCTCTCTCAAATGAATGAAAGGTGAGAATTTTGACCAAAAAATTTGCCATATACTGGACAGAAAATGCACTAATTTTTGTGCAGTAATGCACAAAATGCAGTAAATTTTGTCCTTCTTTTGGAGTTAGAGCAGGAGAATAAACAGGTGAAAAAGTAGATAAGTAGAGAGGTAAAGAAGTAGAGAGGTGGAAAAATGCAAGCAGAGAATACATAGACTGGAAATGTGGGTCAGTGATAGAGCATTTGCCTAGCATGTGCAAGGCTCTGGATTCTATCCACAAGATAGACAAACAGCTAAGAAAGCTGTGAACAGAGGTGGAGAGGCAGTAGCAGCAAGTAAGCAGAAACTGAACAGAAGAGATGTGGTGACAGTTTGGCAGTGGTCAAACTGAAGCTGAGACCAAAGGAACGGCATTCAGGGGTGGGAGTGAGGGAAAGGATAAAGCAGATATCTCTATGGTGATGACAAGATGAGTGTCACCTGACCATCCCTTCCAGATTTGCCAGATTGGAGCACAGAGCTGCTGTTGTATTTGGAACAGTGATGAGGTTGGCGTGATCCCACAAGGACTGAATGTACTGCCTTCAAACTGTCTCCTTTGCATTCCTCTTCTTATATTTCTTCTAGTGTGCGATCCAAGGTATCCTAAACCTACCTCTGTGCTAGTCAGCCCCCAAACCTGACTGTGACCTCCATTTCTTTAGGCATAGTACATTCATGCTTCCAGTCTGATCATTTATTTTCTCTCACATGTATCATACATGTCTTCCCATATTAATAAATGCACCTCTGTATTTTTAATGGTGGACTGAATACTTCAAGAAAATTCACTTCTCTGCCATCTGGTGCAGATAAGTTATAAGTAAAATGATAAAAACACATTACAACTACATAGCTGTGGTCTAAAACAGGAAAGAAACCCATCATGAACAGGAAGGGAAAGAGCAGAAAGCATTAAAGGAAAGGGCTATCAGTAGCAGCAAAGAGGAGGTGGAAATTTTGTGGTCTTCTAGGAGCTGATTATCTGTGCTGTCTGGCAAGGAAAGCCATCCTTAAGGCACTGGAGAAGTTGGAAGGTGGGAATATACTGAAGAAGAGAGGTTATTGAAGATCCTGGGGTTGAAGCTTCAAATGGACCATTTGCCAGGGACAGGAAAAGAAGAATACTCTCACAAAGTGGAAGCTCTTCAAACCCTGTACTTGGGGGGTTTATGAAGGTTTGTTATATAGTCATGATTGACAACATCATTGGCTCTTGGTGATCAAATTAACCTTCAGTCTCTCTTTCCTACCTGGAAGTCAGAGGGTGAAAGTTCCATTTTTTCATTCACTGGCAACCAGTCTCTATCCTAGCTCTATCCAGGAGCTTACCTAGAGATTTGCTGAAACAAATAATGTTTCTAGCACTCAGGAAATTGCAAATGCTTTAGCTCTGTTAGAAACCAGGGTCAATGACCCAGTATTAAAACACAAGATACTTTTAATTTCTCTATGAGAGTTTTAAAAGGCTCTATCTTAGGGACCTGGGACAAAGACCAAATATATCTTATGATGTTTTTCCCCCTCTAATTTCTCTGGGCAGTGTCTATGAACTTTAGCCCTTTCCTGATGCTTATGGGTCTCTAAGGACTTGTCTGTGGAGGTTTACAGTATCTCTATCAAAGGATACTTCATCGTCCTAGCTGATGGCCTAATAACCAGATGTTCAACCTGTAGCCTAATACCTTCATAAGAAACTTGAAGGTCCCTTGGTGGCTCTTGTTTCATCCATGCCTAGTTTATTCCTGCTGAAGCAAGTACTAGACAGGAAAGGAGTTGGGTTTGTCTATGCTGGTCAAGGGAGACACAGGGAAAGCAACATTAAAACATGTGGAACTGCAGTAAAGTGGGCAACAGATCCATGAGCAAAGGGGTTCTGGGAAGTGCAGTCAGGGCACTGTGCACACGGGCCTAAACCTTGGTTTGAAATCAAGCCATTATCCCAAGAGGAGTTCTAATTGGTGGACTAAAGAAAGTAGATGTAAGTCCTGAAGAGCCACACTGCAGTTTAGAAATTGTACAGTAAGGTGAGGTGAATTTGGGAGAAGTCAGCAGGTGGTTGCACACAGTAGATACTTAGAAGAGGAGAAGACAGCTTGAAACTTATAAAAGGTGATGGATTCTTGCTCTTTGTAGGAAAGTTAACCCTATACTCAAAATACATACCAAACAGCATACAATTACAATTACAGTACTTACACATTTATCATTATGTCATGATATCACAAGCTTTACTAACTATGGGCACAAAGCTGTCCTTTTTCAAGTCCTATGACTGAAACCATCATTTTAGCTAGTTCATATAAGCAGAATTATAATAAAATCTGTCCTTTTGTGACTATGATTTTCCACTTAGCCTGATGTGCTTAAGGTTCATTCACATTGTGGCATCTTTTTTTTTTAAATTGTATTTTAATTATTTTAAAGTAGTTGTACAAAGGAGTCACCATTCAACAAATTAGTTTCTAAATGCAACGCATCTTCATCGATGTTACTCCTTTCACCATTCTCCCCCATTCCTTTCAACCCAATCCTTCCTTTCAGTTTTCCCAGTTTCATTGGATAGGTAATGAATATTTATGACAGAATTCTCCCCTCTTCTTCTCTTTGTTAGTCTACTTCCTTCCCCTTGGTCTTCTCCCTATATGTTTCAAGTGTCAGTTCCTGATATTCATTTTGTTAGGTTATGAGTTTATTTTTCTATGGCATTCAGTATTTGAAATATCACCTGCAAATACCATATCCTGATAGGTAATGTGTTGAACTGGTAGATTGCCTTGGGCAGTATTGGCATTTTTACCGTGTTAATTCTGTCAATCCACGAACATGGGAGGTTGTTCCACTTTCTAATATCTTTAATTGCCCCCCACCCCCATCCCAGCCCAATTCTGTAGTTGTTGTGATAGAGGTCCTTCACTTCTTTGTTTAGATTGATACCTAGGTATTTTATTGAACCCAAGATTCATTGGTGTTTTCCTGAGTTTCTTCCAGCAATACTTTGTAGTTTTTAGCATACAAGTCTTTTGCTTCCTTATCAGTTTATTCCTAAATATTTTATTCTGCTTAATGGTTTTATAAATGTGATGGTTTTCTTAATTTCCTTTTCAGATTGCTTATTGCGGGTGTATAAAATGCAATAGAAGCTAGGTGCTGGTGACTCATGCCTGTAAACCTAGTTATGCAGGAGGCTGAGATCTGAGGATTGTGGTTTGAAGCCAGTTTGGGCAGGAAAGTCCATGAGACTCTTATCTCCAAGCCGAAAGTGGCACTGTGGTAGAGTGCTAGCCTTGAGCACAGAGGTTAAGGGATAGAGACCAGGCCCTGGGTTCAAGCCCCAGGACCAGCAAAAAAAAAAAATATAACTACATACATACTACATACATGCATACATACATACATAAAAGTTCATAGAAGTTTTAAAAATTATATTTTTACCATCTTAAGTTGTTGTAAAAGGGGGTTTGCCACTCAACTTGTCAGTTTATAGGTGCAATATATCCTGATGTTGCTTTTGTGATCTACAACTTTGCTGAATTTATTAGTTCTAACTGTGTGTGTGTGTGTGCACGTGCATGCATGCTTGTGCATATGTGTAGTCCTTTGCTTTCTTCTTATAATATTGTGGCCTCTTCAAATAGTTCATTTTACTTTTTACTTTCCAAATTGTATTTTCTACTTCTTTTTCTTGACTAATTTCCCCATGTTAAAACTCTTGATAATTTGTTAATAGAGGTGAAAAGATTAGCATCTTTCCCTTGTTTCCTATCTTAGAGGAAAAGTCTGTTTCACCATTGAGTATGATGTTAATTGTAAACTTTTCATATATTTAAATATGAAGATAAATTCCTATATTCTTTGTTTAGTGTTTTATCATGCAAAACTGATTAGTTGTGTTAAGTGCTTCTGTGAGTGTGTTAAGATGATCATAGGATTAAAAATGTTTTCATTGCCTATATGAGGTATGCCACATTTATTGACTTTTTGTGTTTATACTATTACTAGGGTTTGAACTGAGGGCCTGTCTGTGAGCTTTTTGCTCAAGGTTAATGTGCTACCACTTGAGCCATATCTCCACTTCCAACTTTTTGTGGTTAATTGAAGATAAGAATCTCATGGACTTTTTTTTTTTTTTGAGCTGGCATTGAACCACAATCCCTAGATTTCAGGCTCCTGAGCTCCTGAGTAGCTAAGATTATAAGCATGAACAACCAGTGTCCAGCTTTATTGACTTTTGTATTTTGAATTATCCTTTCATCTTGAGAATAAGGCTCATTTTGACATGATGACATATCCTTTTAATGTGCAGTTGAATTTGAATTGGTGGTATTTCATTGAAGAATTTGCATTTAGAGTCATCGGGGGATACTGGTTAAAGTTTGCCTTTTTTATAATCTGGTTTTGGCATCAGCATAACATTGGACTCATAAAAAGGAGTTGGAAAAGATTCCTCCTCTTTAATTTTGTTTAGAAATATTGGCATTAATTCTTTGAATGCTTGATAGAATTCTTCAGTCAAGCCATCTGGTGCTGGGTTTCTCTTTGTTGGAAAATTCTGATTACTGATTCATTCTCCTTACTAGTTGGGAAATATGTTCCAATTTTCTATTTCTTCATGATTCATCTTGGTAGGCTGTATGTTTCTAAGGTTTTATCATTTCTTCTGATTATCCAATTAGTATATACTTAAACATAGTGATTAAAATTTTTTTTTTAGTTCTGTGGCAAAGTTTCAGTGTCTCCTTCTCTACTTAAAATTTTTATGTTTTCTCTTTTATTCTTGGCTAACCTAGAGTAAAAATCTGTTTTTTTTTAAAGCTAGTTTTTGTTTCATTGATATTTTTCTTCTTTTCTCAAATTCACTTATGATCTGTTATTATTTTCCTTTCCTTGCTAATTTTGGGCTTAGTTTGTTCTTAGTTTTCTGAAATATAAAGTTATTATTTATGTGACATGCTTATTCATTTTGAATGTAGTTGTTAACCTCTACTTAAACTGTTTTTGCTGCATCCTGTCTGCTTTGGTATGTTGTATTTTTATTATCACTTGTCTCAAGATACTTTCTGACTTTTCCTTTTGGGTTCTTTTTTGACTCACTGGTTTGCCAAGAGCATATTCTTTAATTCTTGTCTATTTGTGATTTTCTAATTTTCCTTCTCTTGTTGATTTTAAATGTCATTTTCTTTGAGTCATAAAATATATTTGGTCTGATTTCAACCACTTTACTTTTTTTTTTTTAAACTTGATTTGTGACTAAGATGATGTTCTGGGTGTGCTTAAGAAGAAAGCACATCCTGTGGTCTGGGTAGAAGGTTCTACCTTTGTTAGGTCTTTTGAGGCAATATTATTCATATCCTGTTTCCTTATTGATCTTCTATATGGAAGGTTTATATGGGATACAAAATGGATTATTAAAATTTCCTCCTGTTACTGTAATACTGTGTGTTTCTCTCCCATCAACTTTGGCAATGTTTATTTCATATATTCAGGTAGTCTGAATCTGAAAGTATATATATACATACACACACACACACACACACACACACACACACACACACACACACATTTCCTGAGCAATATAGCCTTTTTAACCAATGAATAATATATTTGTTTCTTGTTTAGTTTTTTTAATTTAAAGTTTATTTACTCTGATATGTATATGGTTACCTCTGCTTTGTTTGGTCTCCATAAACAGGAATATATTTTCAGTGTTTTCACTATTAGGCTGTCTGTGTCCTTAAATTTATAGCCTTTTGCTGCTGTTCACTCAATTGCTTTACAGTCTGAGGAGTTTAATCTATTTACCTTTAAAATAATTACTTTTTAGGAAGGACTATCTGGTATTTAAAAAGCAGATTTAGCAGTGTTTTCTGTGTGATAGACTTTTAGTTTCTCTCTTCATTTCTTATTCCTTTGTATTTTGTTGATTTAGGGAAGTAACATAATTTGATTCCTTTTTATGTGTCTTCTATAGGCTTGGGGTGATTATCATAGAAATACAGAAAATAATAAATAGTTCAATCTACTTTAAGCTGATAATGAGTTAAATTGTATATAGAATTGGAGTCTATATTATCTGCATTCACATTTTGTGTTTTTGATGGCATCCTTTAATGTGATACATCTACAATATGACATAACTAATGTGATATAACTACAACTAAACCATGTTAGTGTTGTAGTTGTAGTTTTAGTTGTAGTTATTTTATAGTTTTGTGTTCTAAACTAATTATCAGAATTAAAAGCAATTTACATATCACAGCTTTACAATACTTTGTATTTGTCTGTATGCTCAAGTTTACCAGAAGGCTTTATCATTTTATGTTGCCACCTGAGTGTCTTTCCTCTGAAGTGGAATGACTCCCTTTAGCATTTTTTCTAAGACAGATACAGTGGTAATGAATTCTTTCTGCTTTTGTTTATCTGGAAAGTATTTCTCCTTCAATTCTGAAGGATAGATTTGCTGTACTTCTTGATATTACCTGCTGAGAAAGTTGCTGAGTCTTATGTAAGTGCTTTTGTAATGGAGAGTCACTTTTTCTTGTTACTTTCAAAATAATCTTTGTCTTTGATTTTTCAAAATTTTATATAACATGTCTTTGGTGTGCTCTACTTGTGTGTCAGAGTCTTTCGGACTTCAAAAATCTAGATATCCATTGCTTTATTGCTTTCCCTCGATTTGAAAAGTTCTTCCCATAAGCATTCTGCTTCTTCCTTCCTATTTTTTTTTGTCAGTCATAAGGCTTGTACTCAGAGCCTAGGCATAGTCCCTAAGCTTTTGTGCTCAAGGCCAGTGCTCTATCACTTTGAGCCACAGCTCCACTTTTGGTTTGGGGGTGGTTAATAGGAGATAAAAATCTCATGGACTTGCCTGCCTGGACTGGCTTTGAACCAGTGATCTTTAGGTCTTAGCCTCTTGAGTAGCTAGGATTACATGCATGAGTCACTAGAGCCTGGCTTTCCTTCCTATTTTTGTCCTATTATTCATATAGTAGATATATTGGCCCTTCTGATTAGGGTCCTATAAGTTGCTTAGTCTTTATTCACTCTTTTTCATTCATTTTTCCCTTTGATCTTCTGACTTGATAATTTCAAGTAACTTGTCCTTGAGTTACTTGATTATTTTCATTTATATGATCAAGTTTGGTGTTAAATCTCTCTAGAGAGAATTTCAATTTAGTTTACTACTCTTCATTTAGTAATCTACTAAAGCCTCAACATTCCATTTTAACTCTCTTTTATATGTTTTTCTCTTTGCTGATGTTTGTAATTTGTTTATGCATCATATTAAGTGAGCACCTTTCTGGTGATTAGTTTGTATTTTTTATCATACCCCCTTTTCTATAGGGTCAGTTTCCAGCTATATATTTTGTTCCTTTGTTTGGCCATAATTTTTTGTTTTATTATATGCCCCGTACTAGCCATCTCTATCTGTTTTCTTGCATTGATTTCATATAGGAAAGTCCTTTACCAATCAACCTGGCTAAAATTCTAGGATCTCTCCATCTTTTTATTAGATTTATTACCTTGGCTTTGTTCATGCAAATTCCCAATTAGATCATGTGATTTGTTTCAGAAGCTCTTAAGCTCTTGTTCCCACTAATTTTTGTGTCTACCATTGAAGATTCTCTGCATCTGCCATAGCTCTTTCTTTTCTCAATAGTCATTAGCCTTCTAGATTACGCCAGGTGAGACAGAAACCAGTCCCTTGAAAACCCTCTGGGAATGAAGAAAGACTAGGTAATACACTCCAACTTTATCTCTCAGAACCCAGGAGTTGGGGGTTTTCTGATGTGTTGAAGTGGGGAAGGGCTGTATCAACTGAGCAAGTATTAGTTAAAACTTTCTCGGGTCTTCCTTCTCCTGCCAATGTTCATATGTAGGCAAGCAAGTCTTTCTCTTCCACACATCCCAAAGTCTGCATAGTAGAGATATATTTCAGTCTTCTCTTTTCCTCCTCAGGAAGAAGACAAGAGTTATGGACATTTTCCTAGTCTCACTGACTGCCCTAAATCTTGACCCTTCTTAGTCTTTCTATGAAAAGATTATGTTGAGTGGTTGCCATAGAATTTGCTACTGGTTCTAACGTGGCTGGCTTTGTGCTTGCCTAAGATTCAGAGCCTTTTAAATTGTTTCTAGATTTCTTACAATAGGAATTTTTGTATATTGTTGATAGTGTGTGTGTGTGACGGGTAGGAGAGTCTGATATTCCCTGTTTTGCACTTTGACTTACCACATATTATAGTTTAACAAAATGAAAACCAGGAACCCGGAACATGTGTTGTGTGTATGTGGAGGTGGGGGAGGGAGTTGAGATCAAGGAGATGGGGAAGACCATAGGAGAGAGGAAGAATGAGTGAATGCAGTCATAATATTCATATGTGAAAATTGAACTAGGTAAATTGAATGGATGGGTGGGGTTGGGAGAATGATGTAGGGAGGACATTATCAAGACCCATTTTACTCACCAACTAACAAGTTGAACTGAAACACCTTGGTATAACTAAAGATAGTAAAAAATAAAAGGTTTTCCTAAATTTGCCTTTAAAAAGTAGATTTGTTCCTGTAAACAAACACACACACACAAAAAAAACAGAATACAAATTTAAGGCTATTCATACAGAAAAAAAATTTGAATGATGACATTCAAAACAACTTTTTCTTCAAAGACAAGTACAAATTAAAACAATAAGGTATCATTTTTCATCTATGATCAAAGAATAGTACCATAGGAAGAGAAAAAATGGTGGAATTTTTTACCAATTCTATGGTCACATGTTTCCAAATTGAGAGTAGTATTTGCCCCCTTCTATGTATTAATAAACTAGTGTGCATTTGCATCTTTTTTTGACAAATAATGATAAAATGTCACATTCATTTTTTCTTTGTAGAGATGAGTCTTTTGTTCAGTCATCTGTTACTCAAATTTTTACCAGAACTGAGCTTTACAAAATTCAGGATAGGGACACAGCTCAAATGGTAGAACACTTGCCAAGCAAATACCATGCCCTGGGTTTAATCTCTAGTAATTGAAAAAATAAAATAAAAAAGTATAAATTCCTTCCTACTATATGCTATTTTAGCATAGCTTTTCACCACAATCAGATAATTCATTTCCATTTTAACTTTTAATTATATTTGAATCTCATTTTATTTGGATGTTAATTTTTGATTCTCCCAAAATGAAGTTTTCTTCTTCACTCACTTTCCCACCAATCTTTCAGTCACAGTGAATGATTTGTAAGCAGCTATCTGTGGGAATCAGTCTCATGAAGAATTCTTTTTTGATAAGGAATTACTTTAAGTGCTATTGTCTGTCATCTCCCTGAAAGTTCAGGTTTCTGTAGACTGAGTGTTTTTAAATGGAGGCTCACCTCAAATGAGTAAATATTCCCAGGCCTCCAGCAGGATGATCTGTCCATACATCTGCCAGTGGTTAGTCTTCATCAAGTAGAGCCATTGATAAGAACAAGAAGCCTTTTCTATGGCCGAATAAAAGGACTAAAGGAATTGCTCTTACAATAAAGGCAGGGAAAAAAGAAGGGAAATGTTTTATTCCCTAGGTATTGGCATTTGAGAAGAAACTAGAACACAATGGCCAAGCTAAAGAATAGGTGTCATTGAAATGAGAAATCTGGGTCAGACTAGCCTGGAGCACAAGGAATTGTGGGTATCTAACCATACTGAATACCACTTAAAAGGGCTTTACCAGGTGCACACACCTTGATATGATGTTCCTAATTGTTCATCCTTTTCTTCTTTTCTCTCACAAATCACAAAGAAGAAAGGTGGGGGCTACCCAGCAGGGAGAGCTAGTTAATGAGCCCCTAATGAGAAGAAAGAGGTTGAATATAATGTTAATTTTGCTTCGTTATCTTACCCTCTATGAACAGGCAGATGAACACGCTGCCCAAAGAATCTGGGGAGTTTTCATCTGGGATAGCTGTCTCTGGCATGACAGTATTCTCTAAAAATCACCATGAACGAGGTAAGAGAATAAAACACAAGTGGGAGTGATTTCTATCAATTTTCCAAGCTGGTAGCTTACTAGCAACAGGCTCTGCTTTCCTTAGCTGGTGATGTTCAGCATCCAGAACACAGGCATAGTAAAGAGAAGCTGAAATGTGGACTGTAATTACTCCTGGGTAAGAAAACTGGCTTGAACTGTGCTTATATCAATTCCTACAGCATAGGAGATCTCTCCCTTTCTCTCTTCTTTTCCTTCCTCTCTTTCTCCCTTTCTCTCAATTATTTTCTCTCTCCCTCCCTAACCCTCTCCCTCTCTCCCTCTCCCCCCCCCTCTCTCTCACCACAAACACCCATAGGGACCACCATTAACTGTTCTAAGCACAACAATTCTCATCTGCCGCTTGTGTAATGCAATTGCTAAAGTTGAGGAGCAGCTGCATTAATGAGAATTCGGTTTCAAGAAAGAACCAGAGAGTGCTTTTCTCCATCCTCAATCTTCTCAGGAAGGCAGAAGGAAGAAATTGTATTTTCTGTTTTTCCCGGATGACACCACACAGACCACTTGACTAGCTTAACTAGGAGGCCTTCAGGCTGATCTGCTTGCCTGAAAACCATGCCACACGTAACAATGTTTCCTTACTATGCTTTAATGTTACCATTGCTTGTCATCTTCAAGGATGAAATGTCATGGTCCTGAGGCCACCTTGGGAAGTTTAGCAGTTCATGTTTGGCCATATGCTCCATGAACACTTTTGTGGATAGGCCTTGCAATTTCTTCTCCTCAAGCAAATTCACTGGCCTGTCAAAGGGATAGGGTGTCTTAGCTCTTGCTAAGTTTACATTCTTAGTCTTGACCATTAATGAGTCAATCTTGATGGGGATGGAAGAGTTTTGCCAGAAGGGCCCAGGAGTAGATCTTAGTGTGAACTACTTGCTGCCCAGCATCTTCTGGTTACACCTATTGGGTCAAACATTTCCTCTGATATTTTACTTTCCTTGTATGGGAATGTTCGGGCTATCATTAGAACTGCAGATCTCTGGATCTCACTCCAAACTTAGAAACCTCTATTTTCATGAGAAAAATAGCTTATAAGAAAGACAGTGCAATGGTCAAGAATACAAACTAGAGATTGGTATTTCCATCCACTAATGTTTATGTGATCATTGGGGAAATTACTTTTCCTCTGCCTCATCTGTCAATGGTGATAAAAATCCCTAATTCCTATCCTACAGAGAGGATTAAATGAGTAAATCCATTGTAACTGCCTAGGATAGTTAATCACAGACATCCAGACTTAAATACCAGCTCCTTCTCTTACATAAAATGACCCCCAGAGAATCCTGAAGCCATGTTCATCTTGGATTCAAGTTCTGTGTTTTGTTTCACTCGTTTAAATCTTGGTGGTTTTAGACCTTTGTGCTTTCCCTCCAATCTGTCTTTCTCAACTTTAGAATGGCTACAGCATCTTGCTCATCTTTCCCAACCTTCTCTGGGATACTGGGAATTGGAAATGTATCCAATTATTGCCTGATAGAATAGATAGGCCACCAACAACAAAGATGCTTCTTTCACTTGAGAAGGACAAAGACTCACTCTTCAAATGGATCCAACTGTAGGACTGAGAGGCCCTTATCATTTAATATGTACACCGTCAATGACTCAGTCTTAGCCTGAGCTACTAGATTTCTTTGGCTACAGTACATTAAAAGAATGACTCGTCTTTAGGGACCTGCCTTCAGGTAAGCAAACTGCTCCGATTTTCCCTAGACATGTTCAATTTTAGCATAGCAAGTCTTGAGTCTTTGGATATCTACCCAGTCTCTGATAAACCAAGATGGCAATAGACTTGCACCCTGTTGTTAGTGCACTGGATCTCTGGTGGGTGCAGTAGGCATGCCTGTCCTGACTCCCAGTCATGTGTCAGTGACCTGACTCGTTTCTGGGTTTAGCCATATAAACTTTCAGAGATATGGAGATCAGACTAAGAGGTCCCCCTGAGTGTGATGGTCCAGGAAACCATAGCAGTGCTTTTCTGTTTGTGAGGCTGGCAGGGAGCAAAGTTATACTGAACTTGTTATATTTCCTATAACTTGATAGGGATCTGAGGAATTTTATAATATAGTGCTTCATGTAAGGCACTCAGCATTCGTATTCTCCAGTCTGTCATGTTTTCTGATGTGAATAATAGCAAGAGCTATAAATATCACTTCTTCCCTGGGTCTGGAGATTTATACACTGATTGCATTTGAGTTGGAGGATGGTAGAGGATTGGCTTTCCTATTCACCCAGAAAGAGAGATTTGGGAGGGAGAAAACAAAAATCTAGGTTTTATAGAGTTGTGGAAATTACAAAGGTTGCCAAGGTAGTTAATCAACATCCAAAGACAATACAAAGTCTCATCCTTTGCTTCACAGATATTTCTCTAACCCCAGTAGGCATGAGTAATAATACTGAAATGGAGGAAATTACTTCAAGGAAATTGCCTGTGTGGGATTGTTTTAAGAGGAGGGCAGGGCTTACTTAATTAAAGCACAGTTTAATTATGGCTATAACTTAAGGCAATGGTGTGCCATGCAATAAGATGGGAGTCTGAGAGGTCTGTGCCTTGTTGGATAACAATTAATCTGAAATGGTGGGGGGGGAGGGCTGGTAAGGCATGATTAAATACAGGAGTAGGTTGATAAATGAATCATTAGGGAAGTGCATTTTTAAATGAATGGAAATGAGTCTAGGAAGAATGGAAAGAATCATTATAATTATCCTTATATGGCCTTGTTTAGGGCAAAGAGGGAGGATGCTTTCTGGGTCAGAATAAAAGAGGTGAGCTCAGGCTCTGCCTGGTACCTCTGGGCTTGGGCCAGGAAATGATAAGCACAGCCGAGCAGCAGGCCGCTCCTTACGATCAAGGAGGATGGGCTCATATCCTCCTCCAGGTCCCCATCCCAGTCTGCCCATAGGCTAAGAACAAAGTCTATCCTGGCCTCATCTCCCTGATCTGGCACTTGCAGTTTATATTATTTTTGATCATTGTTTGTTTTTGTCTCAATTGTCAACTGGGAAGAAAAATTCGTATTTATTACCCATCTCACAATAAAACTGTAAGATAAAACAACATATAAAGGCATCAGGGAAGGAAAAGATTTGTCTAAGCAGCGGTGACAGAATAAAAATACAAAATACTTTTTTCATTAAAAAAAGAGAACTCTGTACCCAAATTCATCAGTACTTTTAACATGTTACCTCATTTTTCTTTGTCTTCACATACACACACACACACACACAATACACATTCACACACATTTATTATGCTTAAAGCTTCAGATATATTCTTTTGTGTTACCACTGTACAGTTAGAAATTTAACATAGATATGTAAATACCTTATCGAATGCATAGTCCAGTTTCATCACTTGTTCTAGCAATAAGCTTTGTGTTCTATTTTTTCCTTCCATCTCAAGATATAGACCAGGATCAGTAATGATGTTAATAAGGTTGTAACATTTTTTCACTCACCTTTGATTGGAATTGGTTCTCAGTCTTTATCTTTTATGGCACTGAGATTTTTATTATTAAATATCTTTATTAAATATAAATGTTATGATAAAGGTGATATACAGAGGGGTTACCATTTCATAAGTCAATTAATGTGTACATTTCCTTTTGGACAATGTCACCCTTTCCCTTGTTCTTTCCCAGTTTTTTCCTCTTATCTCCACCCACTAAATAGTGTCTGGTGAGTACCACTGCCACATTTGTTCACCCCTTGAACCTCCATTTCTTTGCTCTCTTTACCTCCCTAAAGACAAAACAAGACAAAACCATCTTGTTTCATTTCTTGTAGTTCATTTTGAGAAATATTGTATCATCAGAGAGACCCTGGAATTTTGAAGGAAATAAGACAGTTATTCTATGGAATAATTTTCAGCATGTTTTTTCCACAATTAGTTTTAGATTATGAATTGATAGCCTGTGCATTTCTTAGGAAACATTAAAAGCATACAAATATCCCATTCCTCAGCAAGCTCCCCCCCCACTTCAACCTCTTAGATTGAACACCTATTGATGATTTTCTTGCAAAGTATTGATAAAAAAAATGTTTTTTAACTTCATCAGTGTATATCAGTTGACAGGGAGCCAAGCAATTATAAGTCACTACTTTAAAAATGAATGAACTGTATATTATCTATCATTCTACCTGTCTGTCTGTCTTCCCATCTAGCTATCATGTATTTCTCTATCTAATTACATGTGATCAGTATGTACTGTGATATCTGTTATATAATCCAGTATAGTTCTTATTTATTTGGATATTCAAATTTATATTATGTGTCTTATATTATTTATATCTTTTTATCTATTTATTGAGGATGGATTCATGAATCAATTATTTAAATGTCCATATATCATCAGACATTTTGTTTATCCTGATTTTAAATTCTTGCTACAATTTTCCCAGGATGGCCTCAGTCCATGATGCTCCCAACAGTCACCTCCCAAGTAGCTAAGATTATAGGTGTAAATCACTACTTTTGGCTAATAAAAATATTTTAATGTGGTTTAATCATCAGTTTTCTTTTATTGTATCTTGATATTTACATCAGATCTAGAAAGCCTTCCTCTAAATCTATATTATGAAAGAAAAAAATCTTATTTTTTCATATTTGTTTTGTTTAATTTCTTACATTTAGATCTCTGAGTTACATGGATTGTATATAGGGGCTGGGAGATGGAAACTATTTCTGTTTTTTGCAGTGAACTATCCAATTGTAACCACCTTTGCTCTGTTAACCCAAATTGTGTTATTACAATCTGAACTTCAACATGTAGTTAAGTTCTAGACTTTTGTTCTATTCTATCTATCTGCCAATACCATAGTTTTTACAGTATGTTTTATTGTTTGGAAGAGCTGGTCACATTCACAGTTCTTCCTTTTCAACATTTTTCTAGTTATTCTTACATAATTTGTTTTTCTGTATGAACTTTGGTATCACTTTCTACTTCGAGAAGGAAAACTTCTTTACATTTTTATTGTAGTTATAACTGATCTTAGGAGAACTCACATTTTCATGATATTGAGATGCTCATTCCAAGTATAAGGAAATTCTTTTGCACAGGAATATTTTCAACTCATCATAAGTCTTAACATGCTATACTAGAGGGTTCATGCCAGAAAATATTGCAATCACCATGTGAATGTATCCACACTATTCTCTCTCCCATTTCCAAGTTTACACAACACACACACACACACACACACACACACACACCCCAGATGAAGGAAAAATTGTCCGAAAGAATGGAGAGGTCCAAGCTGAGTTGCTGATGATTTGATGCAGAAGAGTTTCACTTCTACATGAAGAGGTCAGCAGCTCTAAATAAGTTGCTATCAGATCTGAAAACTTACCATTTTGTGAGACAAGTCCTTTCTTGTTTATTCTTCATATTATATAAGTAATCAGGGGAATTTTTAAAACCTTTTTTCAACTTACTTCTGCAATCTTTGACACACACTAGAGCTCCACTACTCTGCTAGGAGCCTTTAATGGTTTGTTACTACCCACTGGGATGGTGTAGACCTCATGATTGCTGAGAGACCAACTCTCAAGGCTAGAAACTTCTCCAACTATGAGCCATTAGGTAAAAATCATTATTTTCAGGGATGGAAAGCTTGATCAGAAAAGAATGAAATCTCAAAATGTTAGATATCCAGTCATTAAAACAGGTTCAGAATCCCAGCACTTGGGAGACTGAAACAGAAGGATCACAAGTTTAAAGATAACTTGGGCTACTAGAGTAAGAATGTTATAAACAAACACAACACAACAATAAAACATAAGGTTCCAAGAGTTCTGTGACTTTTAGAAAACTGTGGATTCTTCAGTTTGAATTCACAGAAGTATTAACGTCTTCCCTCAAACATGACTTCTTGAGCAATTCTGTGAACACTCATTTCTCTCATGAAATTTTACTTGCTATCTTACTTATTTTGTTTAGCCTTTGCTCTTTACCCTAGTGGTATAAATGTTGGCATCTACAGCCAGACATATATGGATTTAAGTTTTGTCTTTGCCATATCCAAGCTAGATAGCAAGGTAAGGAATTTATGTTTCTTGTACTTCCAGCCTCTCAAATCTAGGATGGGACAATATGGATAATAACCTCATAGATTCACCACATGGATTAAATTAGATAATGTATGTGAACAGTAGTCTAGTGTTTCACTGCATGAGGAGTGATGTAGATGTAGATTGCTGTTTATATTATTTAAATCAGTTTTCTATTTTTCAATTTGCAGTTATATGAATAATTAGGAAAACCAGGAAAACAATCAGCAGCAATATCATTAGCTGAAAGAAACACCTCTATATTTTTATAATTGGATTCATTCTTTTTTAAAAAATGTTTTTGAGTATCACATTTATTATATCACATTTTACACTGCAGGTTTTCTGACTAATTGTAATTTTTAACAACTCCATGATAATTTCATTAAGATGGACATTATTTACTTATTGGTGGTCTATTGATGAGTATTTCTTCTGTTGGTAGTATTTTTGCTAGACTAGATTTTCACACAGTTTGGCTTTAATTCCTCTAATATTTTAAATTGTTCCTTAGGATAATGTTTCTAGAGTGGAACTACTAAATTCTTCATGGCTCTTAATACCTATTATAAATTACTTCATGAAGAGAACCATCCCAATATGTGATGACACCACCCAGTAATTTAGAATAGTTCTTTAAAATAGCATGCATTGGTTATACAGAGGGGTTTCCATTATGACATTTTTCCTCAGAATATTTGTATAAAAATGAATTTTCTCTCCCTAGACATATCATGGCAATAAATCTTTCCATGAATGTTACAGTGCTCACAAGAAAAAAGCCAAGCCAGATAAGCTACTAGACAATTCAAAATGTATGAACTACCTCAGACCCTTCTAAAGAGAATTAGATGATATTCCATGAAATTTATCACTGTTAACACGTGATTAAGTTATGCACTGTTGTCTCACGCCTGTAATCCTAGCTACTCAGAGGCTGAGATCTAAGTTTTGTGGTTCCAAACCAGCCCAGATAGGAAAGTCTATGAGACTCTTATCTCCAATTAACCATCAGAAAACTGAAAGTGGAGTTGTGACTCAAAGTGGTAGAGTGCTAGCCTTGAGTGAAAGAGCTCAGGGACTGCACCCAGGCCCAGAATTCAAGACCCATGATCAAGAAAAAGAGAGAGGAAAAAGACCAACACGATCACTTTCATTTTACAATATTCTTTCAAGTTGCTTCTATATAAAAACTCAAGAATAAAACTATGACGTCTGGATTTGAGAGGTACATCCTAATCTTCAAGTATCTTCAACCCTTCATCAAATAGTTGTATCTGTGAGCATTGCATTGCCATAACAAAATCTCTAACACAGGTCAGTTATGATGTAATTTTATGACGTTTTAGTTCATGGTTCTGGAGGTTCAAGTCCAAGATCTTTTTATTTTGGGGCTGTAGAGAGGTCAGCACATCATGGCTGGAGCACATGTCAAGAGAGAATACCCATATCCTGAGCTAGAAAGCAGAGAGGGTCTGAGAGACCAGGATACCATGGTCTCCTTTGAGGGATGCTCACAATGACCTAAGGACTTAACATAAAGCCCACCTTTTTTTGTGTGTGTGCATTGTGGGGCTTGAAGTCTGGGCCTGGGAGCTGTCCCTCAGCTTTTCAGCTCAAGGCTAGTACTCTACTACTTGAGCCACAATGACACTTCCAGTTTTCTGAATCGTTTATTGGTGATAAGAGTCTCACAGACTTTTGTGCCCATGCTGGCTTTGAACTGTTATCCTCAGCTCTCAGCCTCCTGAATAGCTAGGATTACAGGCCTGAGCCACTGGCGCCCAGGGTAGACCCACCTTTTAAAGATCACAGTAGCCACCAATATTACCAAAGCTGTAGTTTCTGGCTTGTCTTTACTATGAACTTATGTCTTCCAGCATCTCCTTACCCAAAGTATTAATGTTCCTGGCTATTGGGAAATATTGAACAACTTGAAATAGCTCTTGTTAGGAGTCCAAATTCTTCAAACATGAATTTTCTTGTAGTTTAGAGTTACCATTCAAAAATGAACAGTAATTACAAATATTTCAAAAGCTGAGGCTGATGCCAAAATGCCAAACTGTCTTGTCTCCCTGGAAGAAAAGAGTTGCAAATGCATTTTTTTTTTTTTGGTAGATGAGCTTAATTTCAAAAAATACCTTCTGGATTTTTTTAAATCCCTTATATCAAGACTCAGGAAGTCAGGAAAGCTGTCACTGAACAGGCATAAAGTATTGAGATATGAATCATCTGATGTCTAGCTGGCTATGATTTTCTCACTAAAGAGAAGACAATCATAAGTTTAACACCAAGGGACACTTGACATACAGTTTTCATTACAGGAATCTGTAAGATGTTGTTATTTCCTTATGATGATGTTGCATTTGATTTTCCAGGTAAGGCAAACTTTAGCAGGGCTTTTATTAACGAGAGAAAACTTTCCAGGCTAGTTCAGCTGAGAGGGATTTCCTTAGCTACTGGAGATAGATATCTTCATCTGAGTTCCCAGTTAGTTACTGTAACAAAGTGGTGAACCTTGTATGTCAATTGCTTGTCTTTTTTTGCAATTCTTTTCAGCAATGAATGCACTATTCTTTAGAACATGAGAGTATATACTACTAGATAACTACATTAAGTGAAAGTGATAAATAGTTAACATATCTTGAGATTTTTCCTTAAATAGCAAGTAAGTAAGAATGCTGGAGAAGAGCTAAGTCTCTCCTTTGTTGGTTCTTTCACTCTTTCTCTCTTTTATAGCTTACAGATTTCTCAAATCTCAAGGGTCTAGTAGAATTTGAAGAGTGTCTAAATCTTTTCTTATTTCTCAACACATCATCACATATGCAATTTAAATCAATGCTTATTTAAAATTAGTTATTCATATTCATATTCACATTTATGTCATGTTATTCTTATTCCCTCCATTTCCTCAGGTAAGTCACTGTCTGGACATGGTTTAAATTTCTTCCTATCAAATGGAAAGACTTGGAAAAAATTATATTAAGTGAAGCAAGCCAGACCCAGAGAAACACACTGGGTAGTATGCACGTGGTTACAAATGAATTAACTGAAGTATAATAGACTATGGAGTGTGTAAATAGTGTAATTATTTAGAAAGACTTAAGTCAAAGCCCAACAAAATAAGTACCAGGAAATGAGTACTTGCAAGGAAGGGGAAAGAGAGGTAGAAGAATAAAGGGGGAAGTGAGTAGAATGTACACAAGAATGCATTGTATATACCACAGAACTAAGAAAAATAAGGGAAGGGGTGGTCGAAGGGGAGTGAAGTTGTTGAATAGATGGCATAGGTCATGATGCATTGCATACATAAACTGCTTTGTTAAATGGCCAAAAAGTTCAATACATTAAAAATTAAGAAAAGTGCAGGAAGGGATAACTTGAGAGGGTGGATACGAATGTTGAAAGGGGTGACATTAATCAAGAGGCACTGTGTTCATAAGCTGTTTTGTCGAACAGCAATTCCTTTGTACAACTACTTAAAGAAAATTAAAAAAAATCTTTTGAAAGAGGAAATTAAGCTTAGGCACAAAGATTTAGAACTAAATGCTGGTCATTTCCCCCATCTGTATGATCTATTCAGACTTTGTATTCAAGGCCTTTGGACATAATAATAATGCAAAGAGAACCAAAATCATCACTCATAACAAGTCTTTTTCAGTAATGTTTTGAGTAAGTGCCTACTAAAGTTTAAGAACTAAGAAGTGGTGCTGTAGCTCAAGTGGTAGAGTGCTAGCCTTGAGCTGAAGAACACAGAGACAGCGCCCAGGCCCAGAGTTCAAGCCCCAAGCCCAACAAAAAATAATAATAATAAAATAAAGTTTAAGAACTAAAAGCTACTCATGCTTATTAAAGAGAAAACCATAAATTGCTTCTTATAATCTTTAGTCTCCTCATTTCTTTGTGTTCTTGTTCCATATCAGCAAAAGAGAGTGAGTGGTGTGAGGCACTGGTGACTCACACTTGTAATCCTAACTACTCAGGAAGCTGAAGAGTGTGGCTTCAGGCAAGCCTGGGCAGAAATTTATATGAGACTCTAACCTCTGATAAACTACCAAAAAGCTGGAAGTAGGTCTGTGTCTCAAGTTGTAGAGCACTAGGCTTGGGTGAAAAAGCTAAGGGAGAGGAGACAGACAGTCATACAGAAAGAGAGAGACAGAATGATACAGAGAGACAGAGTGAGAAGAGATAGAATCTAATCCTGTGGCAACATCAGTTTTCACAAGGGTTTGCTGAAAAGCTGCTGCTTGAATCCTCTTTGGGATTTTCTACATCAAATGTTACTGATACAACATTTTCTGTGGTGATGCGGATCATTTCTAGAAATACCAAATTCATAGAATAACCAAATTCATAGAATAAAATGACTACCACACTGTTCTCACTTTTCCTCCTGCATGGGAGACCTTTTGTTATTTACATGGTAAACTCATGCTTCTGGAACCATTGAACTGTCATTTTCTAGCAATCCTTTGAAAGAAACTAGCTTTTTTTCCTTATGAAGCCCTTTCCTAAGCCTGCCTAACTTCTGCTATAGGAAGCTGCTTCTACATCTTAACAAATCTTGTACATAGCATTATTATTATATGCGATTACACCATTGTTGATTGTGAATGAGTTCTGTCATTGTAATGATTCCAAACTTAAGACAGCCATCTTTCTCTTCTCTTTGCCATTGCATCCTAGAAGGTGTTAAGAACCTGTGACTATGTAGCACTGAGCCTGAGCTGGGATATCTTACATTGTGATCCCCTGCAGAGATCTACTGGTAAGAATGAATGGTATAACCTGTGATGAAGAAAATGTCTCAGCATGCTCCAGATCAGAGGCAAGCAGGAGAGGCAGTGAAAACAGTAAGACGTCTGCTTTTCAAGTGTTAATCTTGATTCCTGTTTTGGAAGGTACTGAGATTCCAAATGAAAGAACTTTTTCCTTGAAGACTTCTGGGACTCTGGACCCAGGCACTGCTACCCTGGGACCCAGAGAGCATATTATAATACCTTCCCAGGAAGCGGGTGCCACTGATTTCCTTGTAGCAAATGTGCTATAGAGTTAATAGAGAACTTTGGGTTATTGGCACTGAAAAGTACCTAAGAGCAATTTTGCAAATCCCCAAAGACAGCGCTTTTGGAGAAAAAAGACAACACAAAACAAATGTGGTGGCAAAGGCCAGACACTTTTGAAAGCTGCCTGTGGAAGCCAAAACTTAGAAAGAGGACTACAGAGAAATTTTAGGAGAGAAAGCTGAATATAGGAGACACCCAGTCAGCACCATTGGATTGAATGATAAGGCAACCTAACTTGTGCTGTCTGTGGGCTTAATTAGCTTACAGATGAATAATCATTTCATAATTTTAAATAGAGGATGCTCTACTTTGAATGGGTTCCACAAAGTTAATGTGTTTGAAACTTCATCCCTACTGCCATAGAATTGAGAAGGGGTACCTTTAAGAAATGATCACAGCATGTAAAGTCTGCACAGTAGATTAATGTCCTTATTACCTGAGTAGATTAGTTGTGAGTGAGGGGCCTCTTGGTTAAATGATGAGTTCAAGTACCCCTCCCTACCCTCCTGCACACCCATGTGATAACTTTCACCAGGCTATGATTCAGAAACAAGGCCTCCAAGCTTGGCACTGAGTGGCTCACTTCTGTAGCCCTAGCCTCTCAGGAAATTGAGAAGAGGAAGATTGCTGTGCAAGTACTGTGCCAGACAAAGCCAAGCAACTAACCAAACAAACCTTTGTTAGAATGCATTGCAGCGTAAGTCTGGGTATGGTGGTATGCACTTGTGTGCACCAGCTATGGTAGAAAGCATAAATAGGAGGATCTTTCCTTTGGAATCTCACTCTAGGCAAAAAGTGATACTCTATCTTAAAAATAACCAGAACAAAAAGGGATGAAGGTGTGGAAAAATGACAAAGCACTGCCCTAGCAAGTGCAGGGTCCAGAGTTCAAACTCCAGTACTGACAAGAGGAAAGAAGAGCAGGAGGAGGAGGAGGGGGAGGGGGAGGAGGACCTTCAATTGATGTGGGCATTCCATTTTGGATTTTCTAACCTCCACAATTATTGGCCAAATTTTCTGCTCACTAAAAATTACCCAGTCTGGATATTGTGTTACAACAGTACAAAACAGAGGGCATGTGTTAAACACTAAATGCTCATTGAAATTATGCTTTGATTACTGATGTGTTAAAACAATTGATTTGGTAGCTCAAGGTAGACATAGGATTCTTGTTTCCTGAATTTGTCAGCAGGAAATCAATCATTTATTTGAGTGGGCATTGAACATAGAGTGTTTACCTTGAAAAATTAAAGCCTAGCAAAGAAATCTATTGGACAGGAGTTAGAAGAAAGCTGTCTGTTTTTTTGCTAGATACTTCAAAAGGAAATTTACCTTGGTGATTTATCCACAGACCAGGGGCTGGCCTTTAGTTTTTCAGGTTCAAAAACAGAGGAAATTGGTTTTGTCAGCACACTGAGGGAAGATCAGTTTATTGGGCTCTCAGTCATACTATCCAAGTTCACAAGGGTTGGATATGTAAGTCAAAACACTGTTTTATTAATCTACAATGACAAGTAAAATCAGCCAGGAGATCAGACACACATTCTGTTTGGAGCACATTCTCTCCCTGTGGTGAAATCTAGGTGGGAAGTCAAATTATCATCACAAGACAGCCGGGTGCTGGAATCAGAGCGAGAAGAGGCAGATGGCTGCCTGATTGGAATACTAAACAAAGCCAAGGCTTCATTCTCCACCAAAGGAATACACCTGGAGGGATCAATACGCTTGAGTTCTTGAGACAGGCCATAGACCTGGATATACACAACTTCTTACTCCCTGTGGACACTGATCTGACCCTTACTGACCATACTTCTTGTGCTGGATTGTGTTCTTCCTTCAACTAAGTCGATTCCATTGATCAGTTAAAGCCCTTTTTTTGCTCTTTCCATTAGCTTTATTTTACTCCTGCCTACCAAGTGAGGCTTAAAAGTGGACAGTTGTTCCTGAGTGATCCTAACCTCTCGTCAAGGTCTGTAGTGGTTGATGTGTTCTGCTGAGGTTAAGAATCTCATGTGATTACCTATAATGGAGCAGTGGGTAAATCAAACAACTCCACCACTCTAAAGACTGGGCTTTGCTTGTCAACCTTTAGGCCAGTCTTGTGAAACTGAATTGGCTAGAGAATTATTAATAAGGATGATAGATATCTTTATCTCCAAATGGGGGTGCTCTTACTGAGTAAGTTTCCAGAAGTCTGCTTAAAAATTGTAACCTATGAGTAAACACGTTGAGTGTTATGCAAGTTACAAATGTATTAGCTGAAATATGACAAACTTGAGGAAGAACTCAAATAGAAAGACAAAGTCAAAGCCCAACAAAATAAGCACCAGGAAATAGGTACCTGCAAGAGGGGAGGGTGGGACATTGCAATGGGAGAAGTAGGGAAGAATGTAGTCAAAAATTCCTTGGATATACTACAAAATTAAGATAAGTAAGGGAAGGGATGGGTTGGGAGGGGTGGGTGAGAACGTTGAAAGGAGTGACACTGATCAAGATGCATTGTTCTCATAAACTGCTTTGTTAAATGGAAACTTGCACAACTATTTAAAGATAGCAAACATAGTTTAAACAAAAATTGGGATATATGAGCAATAAATATTGGATTAGATTCCACTAGTTGTATAACCTTAGTATTATGCATAGTTATGAAACTCTGTTTGTTTGGATTAAGAGGGTTAAAACTAACATATCTCTAAAATCTTTCCTGTTTTAACTTTTTCAATTTACTTCTATGACCACTATTGCTACTAATGATGATATATCTGGACAATTACTAGTTGCATGGGTGTTTACTTTTGCAATTTACTTATTTTTCCTTTTGTTATTAAATGGACATTGAGCAAAGAAGTAAATTTTACTTTTATTTATATTTCCAGAAGTATCTATTATGATACTGGACTGGTAGGCAATGCTCAGATATTTAGCATCCTCTGGTTCTAATAATCATCTGTAAGCTGGATGGGCAGATAGCATTTTTACTATCTTCATGATAGAAATGAAGAAGCCATGTTTAGAGTGGGTTTGGTAAGTGACCTAAATTCTAAGTGTTCCTTTGTGTCCATTCATCTCTTCCTGAGTGGTGTTGTAAATGTACCTGTCGTCCTATAGTAGCAAATTCTCCAGCAATAAACAATAGTACCCACTGTATTTTCTAGGGAGCTGTCTGACAGAAAGCCAGTTAGATTATGCCTGACATAATGTGGCTTTTCTCACTACTCATTTCACAGAACAAATTGTCTTAAAGTGGTTTTTCTAAAATTGTGCAGACCCGAATACCATGTGTACAGGTCTTCTTCAAATTGAGTAATTATAACTAAAGATGAACTTTTGATTGATTTTTGTTTACTGCAGTGCAAGTCTTCCTTTTTGAACAATGACACAGTAAGGACACCTAGGAGCTTAGTGCTATGAAAAGGTAGCTCAGTGACTCAGACTTCTGCCATTGTACACTGTGACTCCTTTAGGGTCATGGGATAGAGTAGGACAAGATTTTGAAAACTCTTAATTTAATAGAGATGAAAATAGCAAGTGTAGTAGGAAGACCCCCTACTCAGGCAGGCAAGCCCACCTAGTCGTCCGGAGTGACAGAGCCCACCGCAACAAAGTTGATATTAAAGAAGCAACTTTATCGAGAAGGTTCCTACACTGACCGGCCAGGGCCGCAGCACAGGCTCGGGAGCTGATACTGCTGCCCCGAGCGGCCCACATGCTTAGGTTTTTAAAGGCAAAAATGAGAAGGTGAAGCCTGGTCACCTAGGCGACCAATGAGATTGTCACACACCCAAAAGATTGCACAGTCATACCAGACCACACGCAGGTGGCCAGTGAGGTTACACTTTGTCACATAATGTCTGTTTAAACCAGCCTATCATTTTGGGTTTAAATGACTCACAAATTCAACGGTAAAGTGGGCTTCAGGTAAACATACACAAAGGAGTTTAGTAGAGTTTAACATATACATGTGAAAAGGCGGAGTTTATAGTAAACTCAGGATGTCCCCAGCAGGCCAGCATGAGCTGGATTACCGGCTACCAGTTTAGTTGGTCAGTTCTTAACAGAACAATGAAGGTGGGTCAAGTCGTTAAGGAGAGGGGGACCTAGAGGCATTCTTTTCATTCCAAGAACTGGGCTGGTTGGAGCCAAGGTTCTTGTTTTTCCTATAATCCCTAAAACAAAAACAAGACCTGTAAGGAAGCGTCCCAGCTCCAGTCTCCTCTCAAGGCCTAGTTCACAAGGCAAGCATTAGTCCATTCTCTGATTAACTAGAGTCTTATATAGGATTATGGATAGATTTTTACCAGTAAAGCGAACATAGAGGAAAAGAGCATCAGTGACTTTTAAGATCATCCCAAAGCTAGATCCCTTGAGGATCTGTTCTCTGGGAACTGTTTAACTCCTCCAAAACTGAAATTCTCCAGAGTTTCAAAAGAATGTTGGCATCAGATGGGATGATCCTCTGAGAAAAACAAAGCCTTATAAACATAGCAACTCCAATTACCAGCATGAAGAAATCCTTCTGGGAGATGTGTGTATATAGTCTAGGCTGGGATAATGGATGCAAGAAAGTCCTGAATGAGGACTGCAAGAGTCGTGTTAGCTGGAAGGCATGAAATACAGCCTGAACTCCTGGGGCTTATTAAGGAGAAGCTTAGACACTCACATCTGGCTGTGAGCTCCTTGCACTTGCTTGTCTTCTCTAAGAAACAGCTAGGCTTCTCTGAAACTGTTGTTTTCCAGAATGCCTTTATAGGATGAGAAATAAATGCCTAGGCTAGTTTTGAGAGGAGATTCTTTATTCTATTTTCTTACCTTAGTTCTTAAACTCAACTGCTAGATTTGGAGCACCTAGAAGGCAGGCTCATCTTATTTTACATCCCTAGCATCTGCTTTTCTCTATTAATCCATTGTTATTTGTTATAGCAGATTCATGCTCTCTCTCTCTCTCTGAGAAGTATCATTTATATTTTCATTATATATATTTTTCATTAAAAAAACAGGTTACGTTTTCTGAATAATATCTATTTAAGTTCATATGTCCAAGATCTGCTGAAGAGGTTGAAAACTAGGTATTTTATGGCTTTAGTTGCTATTGCAAATGGATTTTCCTCTCCCCTTATATCTTTTTAATTAGTTTTCAAATAGCTAATTGCACTGATTAGATACTGTCACAGAAATGCTGCAAAGGAAACCATCTCAAAAATGTGAATGAGGCTAGATGCTAGAGGTGTATGTCTATCTCCCTAGCTACTCTAGAAGCTGAGATTTGAAGATTGTGATTCAAATCTAGCTCAGGCAGACAAACTTGTAGACTCTCATCGCCAACTAACCAACAAAATGTCAGAAGTGGAGGTGCCAGTCAAGTGGTAGAGCACCAGCCTTGAGTGTAAAAACCAGATGAGAGTGCATGACCCCTCTTCAGTATTGGTGAGCATTTGCATCCATGCACACACACACACACACACACACACACACACACACACACACACTATCATGAATGTCAACAGTGCCATATGTCCTCATGGCTTGTGTGTCAGACCAGGCTGGCTCATATAGGCTAGACTCAGCCTAATTACTTGTCTTCCAGCTGTAGGCCCAGCTGGCTGGGGAAGCTCCTAGTCCACCAGTATTTATTCTTGGGCCTAAGCTAAAGGACAACAATTCCCTGCCTGGGAGCTCTTTTTCTGGATATGGCACAAATTCAGGAGGCCAAGCAGTAAAACCAAATACTGTACTTTTTAAAGTCTATTGTGGGTTGAATTCTGTGTCCCACAAAGATACATCCCTACCCATCTTCTACCAATGAGTGTGACCTCATTTGGAAATAGTCTTCCCAGATGTAAGCAAATTAGAATGAGGTCATACTGGATTAGAGTGGGCCCTCTTCCAACTACTGGTGTCCTCATGGGAGAAAAAAAAAATCTTGGACGAAGATATGAATATATCGACAAAGGCAGAGAGTGGAGATTTTGCTTTGACCTTACTTGGAATCATATAAAGCAATCAAGGGATGTTGTGGATGAAATCTCTTTTCACAGACAATGATGAATTAGTTGGGGAAGCAAGAGATATTAATAAGCGATGGCTAGAGTTCACCGAATACTCACTCTCTACTAAGTACTTACCTAAAATGTTTACACACTCTACTACCTCATTTAACCCTTGTGATAGCCTTATAGAATTGGTTTTTGGTATCTTTTAAAGTCTTCATCTTATAGGTGAGGGGACAAATGGCCAATTGCTAGAGGCCACACAGGAAGTGACTGAACCAGCTTGAGTGTATGCTCTTCTCCAGTGAGTTAGCTTACTCCCACTGCCCCAAACTACTATCTTTATGAGTTTGGGAAATGTTTGGAAGATGCTGACCCCTGTGGTCAAGCAGACAGTGATCAAAGACAGCTGCTTCATGCCAAAGGGCAAGGAAACCTGGAGTCAAGTGGCCCATGATGTAAGACTAGGAAATGAGCCAAAAAATACATGCTTTTACCAGTTTGCAAGCGCAGTCACACCTTTGTTCAAGGAATGGCAATTAACCTCTCATTATGTGCACTGCTTTGTCATTTCCTGAGCCTATCATACAAATGAGCACTTTGGAATCTTTGAAGAATCTCCTCTACTGTTTGGAATGTCATTTCATCTCTCCACTCCCTAGCAGATTTATACTCTTCCTTCAAGACATAGAGTAGGTGGAACCCTCTTTTTCAAAACTTCTCCTGTTTCTTTAACTACTGTGAACTCTTTGGGACAGAGATGAAGTCTTCCTGACCTTGACTGAGTGCTCTAAAAGCAAACATGGGGCTTTGCACACATAGAAATCAATGCAGGCTTAATAGCTATAGGCACAAATATAATTCCATATGTTAGTCACTAGAAAATGATCAAAATGAAATAAACAATACACTGAGCTATTTATCTAGTGTTTTTGGAAGAATGCTATTGCTTATTCTAATTGAAAAGCCAGAGTTAAAGATGCATGCAACCTATTTTCTTTTGAAAGAAAATTTGTCTTGCTGTTTTATGCAAGTGGGAAAAATGTGCTCATAAAACAATCTGCTTTGAGAATAGCAAATGTTTCAGGGAAATTTCAGTGAAATAACTTCTTTGTGTTTTTATTACCTAACATTCCGTAAAGATGACTAGAAAGACAAGCGGAGGAGAATGGCTGCAGAGCAGAGAACAGATGAATAGGAATTTATCATTAGGGAGGATTTATGTGAGAGTTTATGTGACTCTCAAGAGCACCTTAAAAGTTAATCTAAATGAGTCTTTCTAGTATGAGCAGACTAAACAATTATTTTGGGATAAATCAATGAAAAATTAATAATTTAAAGGAGAGTGATATATACTTATAAATATGATTTAGGATTCATTGTTTAGGTAAACAACAACTGAAAGACATTATGGATGCATCTTGCCTGTGTGTTTTCTGGGTTACTTGTGGAAGTTCCTATGCTAGCTAAAATACGTTGATCATAATGATCATACAAAGCCATTTTTCAACAAAGAACATTTTCTTAGAAAAAAAAACCTTTTCTCTTTGGAGAATGAGCCAATTAAATATTAAACTATCAGTCCAAGTTCATAGACTTAGAAATAATGCAACCCAAATTTACAATTGCTCAGGTAGGGATAAAACAGAAAGAATTATGACAAATTAACCCCATTACGTGTATTTCATACCATCACTATAATACATGGAGAAAATAAGCGACAAATCTCTGAAAATAGGAATTTTGCATATTTGTGTATCTCATGGCTCCATTACAGGATTAAGAAAGAGCAATCAATAATTGTCAGGGCATGACCAGACACACAGTGACAAATAGGGCTACCTGATAAGCTTGAAAGATTCTGTGCTACTGTCTCTTCCCTTTTGGGGGGAATTTCTATTTACATATTGAAGAGAAAATAGACAAGATTCAAACTGATTTAAAAAGATATCATTTATTGATTGCTTACTATGTGCTACTCATTGTAAAAAACACTTCACATGCATTATCTCACTTAATTGTCCAAAGCTCTATGGCACACTTACAGATAGGAAAACAAACTATTGATTAGAGAAGCAAATACCTCAAAGACTTAGAGAAGCTAAGTGGTGAAGCTGGAAATAGATCCCAACTTGGACTGTGGCATGGTTCTTGAATCATGAATGCTACATTATTAGATAACACTTTACATTTGCATTTCTTCTACAAAAATTCCACCAGACTATCTTTGATGATACTGGGAGTCCTATAAGATCAGAGAAAGTGTTGTCATTTTTCAATTATGTTATGTCCAGTATAGATCATAAGTAGCCATAATAGATGCTCATTAATTGTGGTCATAGGTTGGACAAATAAGGCCACCCCAAAGGGCTTATGGGCATATAACAAACTTTATTAGCATATAACTTGAAAGAATTCATTTGACCATACAATTCTTTGACTCCTTTATAAAGAATAACTTTCAAAAGATAAGATACAAAGACACCAAGGAGGAATGAATGTGCCAAATTGACACTGCACAGTAGTAGGTGGCTTCAATGAGATCATCTGTCTTTCAGGCCTATGCCTAGTGCCAACAGATACCCACCTCTCTCTGTCTTTCTCTGCCTCTCTCTCTTTATCTCTTCCTCTTCCCTCCCTCCTTCCCTCCTCTCTTTCTCTTTCTTTCTTTCTTTCTCTCTTTCTTTCTTTCTCTCTTTCTCTCTCTCTCTTTCTTTCTTTCTTTTTCTTTCTCCCTTTAAGTGGTTGTAAAATGGGATTTCAATTCAACATGCCAGTTTAAGAATAGAATGAATCTTGACAAGTATCATTCCTTTTATCATTCTCTTCCATCTCTCCCAACGCCACCCTTTCTACTGTCTCTGATTTCCATCTGCCCTTTTTCCTTCTTCCATTTCCATCTCCATCTTCATCTTTTTCCCATATAAACCAGAAAGTCAGAGACTAGCATTAACTATAACTATTGCTCAATCCAAGAACCTAACTGGTTCTTAAAAACTTCTGGTAGGACTTCTTGAGGAGCTGGGAGACTGGCAAAGCACCTGTCTAGAAAGCGTAAGGCCCTGGATTCCAACCCAGTAATGCAAAAACCAAAACCAGAAAAACATTACTACTCAAATATAGGAGTCAATAACCAAACCATCTCTTTTCATCTCCCAAACACCATCATTCCCTCTTTTTTTTCAGATTTGAGACAACCCTGAAATATATATGCTTTCTGTAAGCCATACTGTCATGAAACATTGCACTCAGCATGGAGAACTGTAGGAAAGAATAGTCACCAGATACAATACACTGATGCCTTCCAGTCTGAAGTTGTTTATTTAATCACTGAGCAGTGGCATGTGTTTAAGCTAATTCACATCATCGTTTCAATGATTGGTACAGCAGAGTGTGACAACTTGTACTTTTGTCTTAGCCATCTAGAGAACCTCCAAAACCATCAGGATCTTTGTCTAGATGAAGCAGCTCACACTCCTCCACATATGACTTCTCATTCTGCTACATAATGAAAGAGATTTTCCCTCTAAAAGTCACAAAGTTTACCCTTTGTAAGAATACAGGTCAGGTACAAAAGCAGGTGCAGAATTGTTCATGGGATTCCTGCTCCAGGGATCATACTGCAGGCCTTCTAGGCTTCTCAATACACTTCTCTGCTCTTCAGAAAGATTTCAGGGATACATTTGGGAAGCAACAAAAGGCTAGCACCTTGTGCTCATATGTTAATAGGCCCATGCTTGAGCTCTCCTTGGATGCTCCTTGCCTTGTTTGGGGAATAAGGAATCTGATGATTCCTGCCCAGTTTTGCCCAATGTCTTTTTCAGGCAGCATTAGACATCTGCTCTTAGCTAACAATGCCAGTGTTAGCTGTGGGAATAGAAAAAGCATTCAAAAGTAAACACTCCAAATACAAGAAAGTCCTGGAGCCACTCTACTTCACTGGAATCACTGGGGATATCTTCCTTCCTAGTCTACCTGCCTACAAAAGGCATCTGACTGGCAGGCCACACACACACACACACACACACACAGAATCAACATTGTCTCAGGATCTTTCCTTTTTATATACGAAAATCTTCCAATGACAAGAAAATATTACCTTGGCTGTTGGTCCCTAATTAGTTTACATTGCACAAAAAAATATAAAAAAGTATAAAAATGAGTGGAGGGGGGAGGGAGGACTTGAGGAGGTGGGGAGGGAAGGCATGGTAGGGGAAAAGCAAAGGAGGAGGTAACAATGTTCAATAGGAAATATACTCATTACCTTATGTAACTGTAACCCCTCTGTACAGTATCTTTACAATAAAAAATGTATAGTAAAAAATGAGGTGAAGGAAGGAAATATAACCACCCTGCTTACCCTGCTGATATAAGGAAAGCAAAACTAAGGGCCTATGTTGCCCTGAGCTGCCTGGAGCGGTTGTAAAAGTAACAAAAGGTATTTGATTGTCAAAGTAAGACAGATTGGACACTATACTTCTGTTCATCACTTCTCTTACTTGGTGTGGGGATTCCTGCTTTCCACAACATTTCTCAGTTATAAAGATCCTGGAGAAGTTTCCCTAGACCATGATCATAATGGATTCTTTAGGAGGTGGAAATGTAGTTGCTGAGGTGGGGAAGAGAGTTCCACAGGTGCCTAGCACCTACAGGTAGAGCACGATCTTCCTGTTCTACCATTCCATTCTCACAATAACCCTGTGAAGGAGGCAGCATGGGGCCTGAATGAGGATAAGGAAGAACAGAGTGTTGTTAACATTTCTGGGATCTCAGAACTCTTGAGTGGACAAGTGGGCTCATGATCCAACAATCTAACTGAGCATGCTCTCTTGGGTAAGTTTTCAGCAGGTTTTCCTTCCTTCCTTCCTTCCTTCCTTCCTTCCTTCCTTCCTTCCTTCCTTTCTTTGTTTTTTTTTCTTTCTTTCATTTAATTTTATTGTCAAGGTGATATACAGAGGGGTTACAGTTACATATGTAAGATATTGAGTACATTTCTTGTCAAACATTGTTACCCCCTTCCTCATTTTTCTCCCATATTCCTTCCCCCCAACCCCCCTGCCCAAGGTGTAAAGTTCATTTCCAACATCACGTCTTGTATCATTGTTGCATTGTTTGGTCCTTTGTCCTTTGACTCACCATTTTGTTGTTCCCCTTCCCCAGTTCAAATAAACCTATATATAATACATAGGGTACCAAAATCAAATACAGTGACAACAAGGGATAAACCATAGGGAAAAAATAAGAAAAAATGAAAGACAAAAGAAATAAGTTCTCATAGTACATTAACAACAACCATATCAAAGAAAAGCCTCTGTTTCCATATATTGGAGTTCATTTAGCTTAGCATCATCTTATATGGTCTTATGTACATAGCTATTGAGCTATTTTGATCCTCTTCTAGCACTATCCTAGATATATACTAATTATTAAAAATGAGGGAAACCATGGAATCTATGTTTCTTTGGGTCTGGCTTATTCCACTTAATGTTGGCATGATGATAATTAGGACTACTGTGCATGGACTAAAAGAGGCTTCTCTCTATGTGTGTGCTGCACAACCAGCAGACTGAGACCCAGAGGCCAAGCTCACAGGCCTGACTTGGGAACTGCCTATGCTTCAGCTCTTGAGTGAGAACTCTTCCTTTCATGTACCTACAGTTTGCCTGCGGCTCATTCTCCTATTGATCCAGTATCACTGAGAGAAGGCCAGCTCTCTTTAAATAAAACTTTATTTTCTTATTGAATTGTGTGCTCATTGATTTTGTAAACAATCATGCTGATTGAAACATCTCACCCTTTTCACCTTCAGTTTTTCTAGCCTAGACATTAACTCTTTCAACAATTTCAGGAATTTCTCCTGACATTTATGTGCCCATGTTTCATTTGCAGTATGCATTTGGAGTATTTCTTAGTGCATCAATTTAGGTGGTGCGTATTGGTTCTGTTAAAGTAGGTCAGCTGTCTTTATATCTACATCTCCTCCAACATGATTCTATCACATATTTTACAATTTTAATTATGATTATATAAAATTTGCTGCTGAACTAAATATTGTGATTCTTTTTTTGTTTTGTTTTGTTTTTGTTTTTTGTGTCCGGTCATGGGGCCTGAACTCTGGGACTGGGTGCTGTCCCTCAGCTCTTCAGCTCAAGGCTAGCGCTCTACCACTTGAGCCACAGCGCCACTTCTGGCTTTTTTTTCTGCTTATGTGGTGCTGAGGAATCAAACCCAGGGCCTCATACATGCAAGGCAAGCGCTCTACCACTGAGCCACCTTCCTAGCCCTTGTGATTAATTTTTTGTAATCTGTTGCAGCCAACCAAGTTGTACAAAATGTATCCATTTATCCAATAGCTATTATAATCCTACACTGTGTAGGTCTTATGTTTGAGAGTAGCTTGAAAGTTCTTGCTTGAGTGGTCTCTTATGAGGCTTATGCCAGGTTTTTATTTTATTTTGTTTATTTTTATTGTAAAAGTGATGTACAGAAGGGTCACAGCTACATAGGCTGGTAATGAGTACATTTCTTTTTGAACAGTATTACCTCTTCCCTCATTTTCTCTTTTTTTTTTCCTTTCAATTCTCTCCCTTATATGGTCTATAGCTCATTTTCAAAATAGTGTCTAGTGAGTGTCACTGCTGAATTAGTTCACCCTTTGTCCCACCATTTCTGTTTGAGCCAGGTTGACATCTGCATTAGTTAGTTTCCCATTACTATAATGAAAGAATCTGGATACTTTATAAACAATAGAGGTCACCTCTGGAAGCATTGTTTTGGTTTCTCCTTGACTTTGGTGAAGGTCTGATGGAAGAGGGCAGCATGATGATGGAAGTAAATGCAGGTGTGAGAGGAAGGGACAGAAGTAAGTCAGCAATTTAGAGTTCAGGATCATTCTTTTTTTTTTTTTTTTTTTTGTCATGAGGCTTCAACTCTGGGCCTGGGCACTGTCCCTGAGCTCTTTAGCTCAAGGCTAGTGCTCTATCACATGAGTCACAGAGCCAGTTCTGGTTTTCTGGTGGTTTATTGGAGATAAGAGTCTCATGGATTTTGCTGCCCAGGTTGGCTTTGAACCGCGATCCTCAGATCTCAGCCCTCCTCAATAGCTAGCATTACAGGCGTGAGCCACCAGCACCAGGCAGGATCATTCTTTAATACCAAGTCAGGGTTAGGAGAAATAACTCAGGGGTCCCATGAAAACGACCTCAATCTCTTTTGAGAACAGCAGCCCTAATCATCTCTACTGGGCTTCCACACTGGGAACCAGACATCCAATGCTCAAAACTTTGGGGACAGGCCACATCCAAACCAAACCAGTGACTCATGTTTCTACTATATGTAAAATTCAATCACCACCTCCCTCACCACCATGGACGTCCCCAAATGTCTCACCCCATTATAATATCAGCCAGAAGTATAGGTTCTTATTATTTAGATCATGTCCAGGAAAAGATGAGGCTCCTAAGTATGATCCTTTGAGAATAGCTCTTTGAACAAAGTTGTCCATCAGAAGACGTGTGAACTAAAGAGACAATATTGTGCAATCCACAAACACAACAGACATTGGTTACACAGATATATGATACATTCTAGAAACCCTCCTGTCAAAAATGGGGGAGAGGAAGAGGCATACTGAAGTTAGTGGTTCGCAGCAATTCTGAAATGTAGCAGGACACAGTTGATTCTTTCTAGATAGAGAGACAGGGCCTGGAAAGAATTTTCCTGATATATCCTCTGAGAATTTGTTTGAACTTTCTGAATCATTCCTCTATGTCTATGAAAGGTTGCCTGTGCTTAACACTTTATCAACTTGCATTCTGTGTGTAGTAATTTGGAGATACAAAGCCCTCTTGAGAGTTGGTTTTGTTTCTATTTCTTTCATTCCAATATGGAGACATTTTTTTGGTCATACAATTCTAGTAGAACTTTATAGATCTCCTGTGAATCTTATTTTAGTTCATGCCATTAGAAAAAGTCATACCCAGAAATCTCTGAGATGAACCTTTCTGTATCTTGTGCTTTTACTGAGAAAGCAAAGGAACAATGTTCTTAACTTTCTTAGAAGTCTCATTTGATTGAACAATTCTTCGGGGGCACTTTGTCTGAAATTTTAATAGTTTCTTTTTTGCTTCATCTTTATACCATTTTCCCCCCTTATACTGCCCTGGATTTGATCTTTTCAGCCTGAAAGCTAATTTTAATTTTAGAATCATTTTGCCATCTGGAGATTCTGGGAAATTTCTAGCATTTTTATCAAGTCTTAACTCCTTCTTGCTTAACAGTTTTTCCTAAGGCCTAAATCTCTAATATTTAAGCAGCAGAAGAAAATATGTGGCACTTGAGTATTCTGCCAGGAAATCTCCTGAGTTAGATTGCCCTGTTCATTAGGTACATTTTCTGCTTTCCATTTTATGTCAGACAGTAATATTTCTAAACTTTCTACTACTATAAAATATTTCATTTCCTCTAATAACACTTTTTATACTTTTAGGCTTCCCCAGTAGTGTCCAAAGACCAAATATTTGGGACCAAATCTTGCTATGTAGCCCAGGTTGGCACTGAATTTTTGATCTCTTGCCCCAGCTGCCAAGTGCTGGAATGCAAGTGTGTCACCACCAGAGACTAGTGATATCTATATGTTCTTGAGCTTTCACTAATGTTCAGTTCAACATTTTCCCAGCGTGGTTCTGCTACTCATTTCCATATTCACATTCAACTTTTTAGGCTTTTGCTGTAGCTGTCATTCTACTTTCAGGAACAAAAACTTAACAACTCCAATTTTTCTCTGAACTGAAAGCAAGAATAAATGGGTATTAATGTGTAATTTCTGTAGACTGGACATTCAAGAGTGGTTGAATAGGTGGTTCTGGATTGGACTTCCTCATGAACTTGCAGCCAAGGTGTTGACTAGGGTCCAGAAGTCATGTGAAATATTATCTGAAGCTAAAGGATCTACTTCCACGGTGGCTTGCTCAGATGACCAAGAAGTTATTCTGCTATTGGCTAACTCTTAGTGCTAAGGCTACTTGAGTGTAGGTAATAGAAGCTTGCTTCCCCCAGAGCAAAGAGCCTAAGAGATCAAATTGAAAACAATGCTCTCTATAGTCTAACTTTAAGACTCTCATACCACTATTTTTACCAGGTCTTAAGTGTTACACTATCACCCCTACTGACTATGAGGGAACATATTCTGTAGGCCTAGTACTGAATTCTGTAGTTTCAGTATACTCAGTGCTGATTAGACAAGGCATGAAAGCCAGGAAATGAGTCCACTGGGAACTGTCTCAGAATCTGGACATCAGTATTTTATTCTCATATAATTTTTCAGTAATTATAACTGCCTGTTTTATTTTAATCTCTATTTTCCCTTTCAATATCTGTCAAGCACCTAGACATAATCTTTTCTTTTTTCTTTTTTAATTTTTTATTATTTTTTAATTTTTTGGGTCAGGTCATGGGGCCTGAACTCTGGGCCTGGGCACTGTCCCTCAGCTCTTCAGCTCAAGGCTAGCGCTCTACCACTTGAGTCACAGCACCACTTCTGGCTTTTTTCTTTTTGCTTATGTGGTGCTGAGGAATTGAACCCAGGGCCTCGTGCATGCAAGGCAAGAGCTCTATCACTGACCTTCTCAGCCCCCTAGACATAATCTTTTCTAAGCACTAAAACATATTAGATTGTGTCTACTGTGTTGTTTTTTCCTGTGAACTTCACCCTTCCCTATTTAATTCTTCACCTATCTACTCTAACTAGGATGGTTCCTTTCTAGTCTGGATGCCCAGTTGTCCCTCAAACTTCCTTTTATCACTTTTTTGCATTAAAATGCTTGTGTTCTGAGTTCTTGTGTTTGACCTTTTTCTCTTGATGCCTTTCTTCTTATTCATTTTGACACAGCAAAGGCGCGGGAGCTTGGGAAACAGTGCATAGGAGGTTCAAATTTTGAGTTCTGTGTGTTTAGAAATATCTTTACTCCATTCTCACTTCATCCTTGGCTGTCCACTCATACTTCAGATGGAAAGAGCTAAAAAAAACTACTACAATGAGCCTGATTCATGTAGATAGTCTGTCAGGTTCTTTGTAGAGAATTGGAGCATACATCTTTCACAGATCTCATGTCTTCCACTGAAAGATTCTCAGTTTTCATTGTGCAGAAATCATTTGCATAGAGACATTCAGGTTCTCCCAAGAAGACTCCTCCTCTCTCCTCTTGGGGATAACTGACTGGAAGCAGGGCTGAGGCAGAAGAAACTGAGAACCTCAGAATTCAGTGTATAGATTCTGCATCATCTTGCTTTGCCTCCAGTGGAAACTTGTACTGAAAATTTTCAGTTTACTGTCTCCAGAAAATAAGAAGAAACCTTTCCCATTGCTTATGGGGTAGGGAACAAAGGAGTGGTCACCAGGAACTTCAGAGTACGGTGGTCCCCTTGGTACAAGAACTCAACACAGAGCCTTTCAAAGAGCTCACTTGTTTGTCATCACCCACCCAACCTGAACTCTTCACAATTCACCTTCCTCTTCTGAGCTAAACCTGTCTCATATACTTTTTCACACTGCCTCCCCCATTACTAGGAATATTTTGCCTTTATTTTCTCATTTCTGTTCTCTTCATCTCTGGGTTGATATTCTTTTTAAATGTCCATGTCTTAACCTAGGGCTTGGGAAGGGAAAAGAAGGCAAACATGTTTGACAATTTCTACATGTATAACTCTAAGTTCAGCAAGAGGATTTCAAGTTATAAAACAAAAACATAATACCGAAACTCAAAACACTTTTTAAAAATTTATTTTATTGTAAAGGTGGTATGTAGAGGAGTTACAGTTACATCAGTAAGGTAATCAGTACATTTCTTAAAAAAAATGTCACCACCTCCCACATTTTCTCCCACTTTCCATCCCCCTGCCTGACTACCCTTCCTCCGATTAAAATATTTTTTATTTTATTTTATTTTTAATAAGTTTTTTATTGTGAAAATACTATACAGAGGGGTTACAGTTACATGAGCAAGGTAATGAGAACATTTCTTTTTTTCTTGTTTTTTTTTTGGGGCTTGAACTCTAGGCCTGGGCACTGTCACTCAGCTCTTCAGCTCAAGGCTAGCGCTCTACCACTTGAGCCACAGCGCCACTTCTGGTTTTTTTCTTTTTGCTTATGTGGTGCTGAGGAATCGAACCCAGGGTCTCATGCATGCAAGGCAAGCGCTCTACCACAGAGCCACCTTCCCAGCCTGAGAACATTTCTTATCAAGCATTGTTGCCTCCTCCTTTGTTTTTCCCCTACCATCCCTTCCCTCCCATCTCCATCACTACACTCCCTACCCCCGCCTAAATTTTAAAGTTCACTTTTCAACATAGCTTCTTGTACATCTCATTGTTGCAATGGGTCAACCTGTATGCCTATTTAAACATTTTGCCTTTTCCTCTCCCTTCCCCAAATTATACCGATATCAAATATAGTGTAAACAGGGGTTATACCGTGGGGGAGGAACATACAAAGCAACAAAATTAAAATGTTAAAAAAATCCAACCTATCACCAATCCAGATAAGGTACAGAACTTACTAAAGTTGCCCAAAGTGAGTAGGCCCTTTTACGGGCCAGTCTTCTGGAAGGTAAATCGTTACACCTTCACTGAGCAGGAAAACTGCATCCCTTCCTGAGCACCCAACCTGCACCCAAGCATCTGTAGGCAGTGCGGCTGGTTTGGACTCCATGTCCAAGGGAAGCAGATGGCTTTCAAGAACTGATTAATCACTTTCTTCCTGTGCTCAGGTTTCCAGCTGTGGCTCACTTTCTCCTTCCTGGCACTGAATCATTTTTTTTTTCTGGTTTCTTTGCTTCCTGGCAAAATGTCAGACATGCTCCTATCTTTTAATAAACCCCTCTGGTCATCAGCTTCACATTGCTCATATTCAGCATTACCATGTGGCTTAACACAAAACCACCGATAGGCTGCAACCATCATATATTATGGAATGAAGAAGGCAAGCTGGCCTCATTACTCCTTGACCTCTGTTTGCATGGTATGACGAAAGGAAATCGGAAAATCAAGCTATAGGAAACCTTCAAGGTCAAAGAAGTCACAAGAGAAGTCATGTCTGGGGGTTTTAGCTCCCTATGTCAAAGTTACATGGTACATCAAGAACCAAAATGGAGTCATTTCATGATGAGGTGTTGGATCCTGGCAAATAGGAGTTGGTGTGCTTTCCTTCATGATTTGGCAGATCAGCAATCTCTCCCAATTACCTCTTTTTCTCTAAACTGGGTTTCCAAATCCAAGACATGTACTAGGGGTCCCTGGGAAAGTTAGCCATAAGACAGGTGTCTAGGTTCTGAGATATTCAGAGAGCCAAGTCATTTGTGTTTTGAAACAGATATCCAGGAGATTTTGATTAAGAAGCATTTCTCTAAAGAAATCTCTCTAAAGTAGAAGTGACAGTATAGTGTAATAATCATTAAAGAATAAAACCAGGCATATCAGACCTGTGTGCAGGTCCTGAACTTGGCTACATTGCTTTTCTCAATAGCTGGGAGACCCTATAATTTATCATCCATACATCTGAGAGGGAGCTATTCATAATTGTGTCAGAATAAGAGGTATAAATTGAGATTTTCCGGACAAACCAGTCACCCAACTGATTACTCAAATGAGGGACTAGAGCAGTCAAGTTGGAGGTCCCTTCAGATTTATGATGCTACCTTCCTGATACCCTGGACGAGCGCAAAGCATGTTCTCACTTCAAGTGTAGCAGGACAGAGTGGTGGGGGCACTGTCTTCACGCAGGGAAGCTAAAATGGGAAACATACCGAGCTCAGAATCTGACACCTGATGATGACACGTGAGGGGAAAGTGTAGGAGATAATACAAACAGGAGTGCATGGCTCCTACGACCAAGGCACTGCCAGGGGTGAGTCCAGAGGGACAGATCCACAATCAGGATTTGTCAGAGGGACCAGCTATGGCCGCCAGCAGTCCAATGATAGAGATGACTACTATGGGATGTCAGTTGACATTTACGACACTTCTGGGTCATCATCAGATGTGGCGCTCTGAAATTTACACACACTTCTGTATTATCTTCTGATATGTTCTACAAACAATCTGTGTGGCCATTTTCTTTGTGCTTTTCTGACATATGGCACAATTAGGGTGCTATGTTAATCCAATGCCATGCTTAATGATAAATTAGTACATAAATGCATAAATTACCACATTCCTGAAAAAATTTTAAGTGTAACACATTCCCAATGACCTCAACAAATGGTTTTCTATTTCCTGTTTTAGAAATCATTTTTTTTTTGCTGTGCATTGTCATAAAAAAGACCAGGTTGCTCTGTAGTGATGAAATACCAGCCTAATCAAATACATGGTGTCAACAAGTTTTGATGAACATAAATAAAAGTTTTATTTTAATGGCTTTGTCTCCAATATTTGTTATGTTGGCTATCAAGTATATATTGTTAAGAATATAGTAAGACAGTATTTTATAATTTTGGAGAAGCCAATAGAAGTTCCTTGTTTGTGAAGTTGTAGGCCCTAGGAGAGATAAGAGAGATGTGGAGGTCAAGGGAATAGGGGGAGGGGAGGGAGGAAATGAGAGGAAAACTGGACAGATAGCACAAACAGAAGAGATGGGAAGGAGAAACGAAGAAGAAGAAGAAAGAGGAGAAGATGGAGAAAAAGGAAGTGGAGGAAGAAGAGGAGGAAGGGAGAGAAATAAAAAAGATAGGAGTGAATAGAAAGATAAAGAGAGAAAGCAGAAAGAGCAAGAGGAAACCTAATAGGTGAATGAAGACAGAATGATATATGCATGCACACAAGTGTGTCTAAGGATGGAGAAAGATAAGTCCTAGATTAAAACTTTTAGTGTAGACCTTGAAAATCCTGACTTTAATACAGGAAGTGGAACCACTCACATAGCTGTTGAAGTCATTCTGATGCGTACAATCCAGATCATTTCACATAGATTTCAGCTCTTGCTGTCTGGGCAGAAATTGCTCACTGTAGCTTTGCTTTAGGGTGTCATCAGAAGGACTGGCATTGATGGAAAGTTGCTCACCACTGCTCTAGGATGAAGCCAGCAGGCTGTAAGCAGCTCTGCATTCACAACTGTGGCAGTGTCAGTGTCATCTGTTAGTCAGATCCGTGCTCTGCATACATTTGTGCACAGGCTTATCCCAGAATTAAAATTCTGGCTTCAAATTGGCTTTGCTTCTTACTGAGTCTTACCAATAGCCAAGAATGGCAGCGTAGCAATGAGAAATGTTATTGTCTGGCTAGGATTCTTTTTCAGAGAGAGGGAGGGGGGAAGGGAGGAAGAGAGGGGAAGAGAGAGAGGGGAAGGGAGAGAGGGAGAAAGAGAGAGAGAGAAGAAGAGACAGAAAAGCCTGAGGAAATGCAAGAGAAGGAAGCCAAGAGGCAATCATTTGGATCATCAGATGACATGAAGCCAGAGCAGCCAGCATGAGGAGGCTGTAGGAACAGCTTGGAAAATACACAGCAAAGAATACTGTGAGAATACTCCATCCTGCCACTGTTAGAAGGACATAATGGACTGGAGAAGGCCCAGGGATGGGCCAATGTAGTAGCAAAGGAATAGGTGTCTTGGTAAGTGGGAAAGGTTGGGATCTTTAATCCAGAGTCTGACAAGAGATGGAACAGATCTCTGAATGAATGGATAGGGATGGAGCACATAAACCTGAGGTTCCTGGATACTAAAGGTTAAGACAGATCAAGATCATTTAAGATTTAGGAAAGTTTTTTTGGAAAAAAAAACAAACAAACACCTCTCTGAACATAAAGCATGGATTTCTAGTGAGCAGTAAACCTAGGAAACTTGCAGATGCACAGACTGAACATCTGTAGAGATGACCCATGCTGAAAATGGAAAAACATAATGAGGAAGGATGTAGACAGTGCTGTCTCTAGCACATGAGGCTGGCTTTACCTACTCATATCATTTGTTAAGGGAATTTTCCTTCCCATAGTCAGGTTGTCTAGCCAGCCTGGCTTTGGCTTCAGTTTGCCCTTTAGAGTCTCTGTGGCCATGTGGACTGGGCTGAGGAACCTAACCCAAGGGCAGTCAACCATAATTGTTGGCTGTTTGACATGATTGCTATTTTTTAATTTCATTTGATCCTGCTACTCTCTTGCAGATTCCAGTTTTATTGTACCTTATCTTACCCAAGTTCTGCTGAGATAATCTCATAATGAAGTAAATATGAGAAGAAAGTTGTTAGTACCTGGGATTGACCCGACCAAGATTCCACCCTTGGAATACTTAACTCTGCCAAATATCCCACTATGTGCTTTCTACACCTTGTCACATTTGATTCTCATAATTCAGTGAGAGCAACTATTTTTAATTCCCCCTTGCAGAAGAGACCATGGAGTTTAGACTCAAACCAGCACTAGATGATTTTCATCTGTCTCTCATAGTTCCTAGCACTACCCCATTCATAGAAATGGGTTAACATTATTTGTCTAGATGATGAGTTCTGCACTAAAAAAGCACTGTCATTCCTTTATCAAAGCATCTTTTGTCTGTTAGATGAATAGTCCAAGCATCACCCTGGGATATGTGGTTGTCAATGCAGGCTCCATGGGTTTGACTTGCCCTTCCTGGAGCACTTTGTACCCTGCTGGGGTTCTTCTGCTCTTCTGTCTTCAGGTTTAGATGCAGTGAAAAGTGGATTTGACAAGTCCTTGGAAAACAATGAAGCCTCCATCTTATAGAAGCAAACTCCAAGGTTCATACCAGGAAAATAGAGTGAAGCCAAAGGTAAGCAATGGATTCACAGTACATTTCCAATCAGATTCAGGGCTATACTGTATCATCAGTCTTGTTGCTAGGCAACAGTATCTCAGATATTAGAAATTCACTAAAAATTCTGGAGTAGAGCAGTTTCATTGGTTTGCTCATTTTCTTTTGATAGAGGTTGGAGCTGAAGTGGAATGCGTTAATTCTATCACGATTCTTTTGCATATGATTTCATATTCCTCACCATATTCGTGACAAGGCAAGGAGAGTGGGCTGGATGGTACAGAGTGAGCTACAGGAAGGAGAAGGCCTGATGAGACATAGGAGCCCAACAGATTTGCTACGGGCCTTCGCTGTTATTGCAGTTCAGCACTGTAGATTGTATTCAATAGCCTTCCTGTTCTTTGCCCCAACTGCTTTGCTGGTCATATTTTTCTAGAACTTGTATTTGTGTGGCTGTTTAAATCCTCAAAGAATGGTCACTTCTTGGGGCTGGGAAGTTGCCTCAGTGGTCGAGTGCTTGCCTGGCATGCATGAGGCCCTGGGTTTGATTCCTCAGTACCACATAAGCAGAAAAAGTTGGAAGTGGCACTGTGGTTTAAGTGTTAGGGCTCTAGCCTTGAGCTGAAGAGCTGAGGAACCCATGCCCACAACCAACCAACCAAAAACAATAAAAGAATGGTCACATCCACCATGACTTTGATTCTCACAATGACAGTATGAGAGAGTAAGGGGTCATAGAAGAAAGAGATGGAGCTGCAGTATCCTACTGACTCTGCCGAAGCTCCTCGCCCCACCAGAAAATACTCTTCCAGCTCTTGTGTGGTGGTGCTGACCCCATAAGCTCTGTTCTCTCGGTACACATGTTTTCTCACTGCCTGGATCACTCCCCTTTGGCACAGTTGGTTGATCTTTGCTCTACTCTGAATTCAAGTTCCACCTCTTCCAGGGGCCTTCCCTGGACAACCTGACCTCCTTCCAGTCCTGTAACTCTAGCCTGTTCTTATGTTCCCCACCTAAACCTACCTTAGATTACTTGGTGATTATTATATGGCTATGTCTGTTTCTTAAGTATATGTACACAATAGACATCAGTTTACTCACAGAGCCTTGCACAGGCTCGGGTTGTCATCAGAACTGTTTGGAGGCTACATATCCATACAGTTATGACTCGCGATGGGAGCTGAGCTGGCATCCATCAATTGTAAAGACCTGGGTCTGTGTGGTAAGACCTGGCTGGACTTAAACACCTGTTACTACTGCTCACCTTTAGGGAAACCACACCAGTCCAGATGGCTTGAATTTGATGACTATTTTCTGTTGAAAGTACCATTTCCCTTTACTATTTGGAAGATAATTGATTGCTGGTAGTGCAGTTCTATGGAGGGTTGAGAGATTAAGGCAAGGGGGAAGTGACTTCATAAAACTGCCATCGAGCTGTCACAAAGACAAATGACACTATCTTTAGCTACCTGAAGCCAATGAGGATATTCGATTAGAGCTCAGGTAAAGGATGTTTGATGAGTCTTTCAGTTTTCAGAGGAGAAACCCATGTTAAGGCACTGGCTTGCCAAAGATAAAGCAGAATTTTAAAAAGCAGATAACTCCAATATATCCAAATAAAATGTTGAGATTTTTAATAAACTTCAAACCTTGCCAAAGGAAATGCTCTATAACTTATAAGGCTGGGAGAAGAGTGCTTACAAATAGTACAGAGAGATCATGAATTTTTCATGTTTTTTTCTCATGCACTCACTCAGTGACGGTTTTCAGTATTTCCTCTGTGCCAGACACTACTCAAAGATTTAAGATAAAACTTCAGAGGATGTTATCCTGACCTATAAGCAACTCCCATGCTGGTAGATTGTACTTAATGTGATAAGTCGAAGCAATATCCATTTTTTTTTAAAGAAAAAACTTCTAAGAAACCTGATGAAGTGTCTAGGTTACATTTCGAATATTGTTTAGTGAACCTTTTAATAGTTTTTGGAACCCTCCCTTTCCCTCAAACCTTAACAAAAATTCTCCTAAGATCTATAATTTATCATGTAAGTAGGTACTTCTGGATTTGATTAGCTGTATTTTCTTTCACTGAAAATATTATATTCGAAATAAACCTTAAAAACTGCAGGCATGAATTCAGGTCTGCACAACTTCAGAGTTCAAAATTATATAGCTGAACTCTATTGGCTCCATTGTGGTGTGACTATCAGCCTGAAAACCAGAACATCCCCGGCTTACACAAACAAGCTATTTCTGTAAGGACAAAGAAAACTTTCTTAGCATCCCAAAGCTAATCTTAGGGTCACAAATATCCTTAAAGACTTCAACTAGGAAATTCTGTGACGTTCATTTAAAGTTTCATGAGACTAAATGTATTCCTCCCTCATGCTTAATAAGTGTGTCAATTGCTCCTTCTCTAGCTCTAGAATCTTAAAGAAAAATCTAGAATTGGCATAGAGGAATAGACAGATGTCTTCTCCAATTTAATAATTTTGTTCCTTTTTGAAAATGACAATAGAGAGTTAGCCTTTGAAAAGAGAAACTATTGCAACAAGCCCTCCTACTCCGCTCTACTTCCAACCAATTGCAATAAAAAAAAATACCCAGCCCTGGCCCTTCTATAAAAATCACTGCATTTTAATATGGGAAAAGATGGTACTATCCTGTCAAATGAATGAGCATGTTGATTGATAAGTCAGGTTTAACCATTTCATTTCCTGCACATTGGCTCTCAGGAGCCACTTGTAGTTACCGCCATTTGTCTATTCCCACATTGTTTTTTATCTGTGTAGGAGGAAGACGAGGAAACCACGTAGAGGGGAGTGAGTGATACTGCATTCACAGACGATGACTGATCACAGAACTGGGAATGTGGTGGTTTCCAGTGGTGGGTGCTTGATTCATTTGTCCTTTTCTTGTCTTCACTAATTCATGTTTTGGAGGATTGCTGATATCATGCCTAGGGATCTCTTCAAGTGCTCTACTTTTTGAGAATGAATAGCTCTCATCTCCTCTTGCCTCTTTCTCATCTTTTCTGTAGACATTGTGTGGCATAAGTGGCCGTTGTGTCTCTTCAACTTCCCTTATGGAGATTCCCTGCACCCTCATATAAATCTGGTTTAGAAGCTTTTGCCCTCTACCTTGCCTTTTCAAGGAAGCTCTCATGTAAGCATTGACTTTTCATTTCATTTCTCGTGTGTGTGTGTGTGTGTATGTGTGTGTGTCCGTGTCCTGGGGCTTAAACACCAGGCTTGGGCACTGTCCCTAAACCTCTTTTAGTCAAGGCTAGTGCTCAGCCACTTGAGCTACTTTTTGATTTTTTTGGATAGTTTATTGGAGATAAGAGTCTTAAAGACTTTCCCGATTGGGCTGCCTTCGAACCATGACCCTTAGATCTCTGCCTTCCAAGTAGTAGGATTACAGGTGAGAGCCACCAGTGCCCATTTCTTAAAATCTCACCTGCCTATTATCTCTCTTCAAGAACATTCTCATTAGAAAATGGCAAGGCAGAAGTAAAAGACTTTTGTCTTAGCTCACTTTTGTGCATAAAATAGACTCTGAAACTATGGACTTATTGAGGCATTCTTTCTGGGGAAAACTTCTTAAGCCATGACCAGTAAGATGTCTTATTTCTTAAGGAGAGGAGACACCAGAGTGCCCAATTTGGAGAAGACCATTAAGAATAAGAGATCACGGGAAAAAACAAAGGAGGCAATGCTCGATAGGAAATGTACTCATGACCTTACTCATGTAACTGTAACCCCTTTGTACAGTATCTTTACAATAAAAAATATATATTAAAAACGAATAAGAGATCACTTAAGCAGAAAGAAGGCAGTAAGCAGAAGACAATTCTAGTCCTATCTCCTGTGTTTACCAACATTGTAACTTTGAATGCACTGATTAAATTTTCTAAGCCCTCATGTCTTCCTTTGTAAATATTATTACTGGGGACATGAAAACTATAGAGCTTTCAGAGCAAAATTCTTAGCACTGTGTGCAGGATGTAGAACACTCTCATGAGCTCTTAATGCTGCCACAATTCTTACCCTAACAAAGAGGAAGGGTAGGCGCACTGAGGCTTAAGATTCAGAAGCCTGTGAACCTGCATTTACAGTGGTGTTCTGAAGGTCCCATCCTCATCACTGATTCACCTATGGCATCTAAATGGCATGTTATACACATCCTCCCTCCCCACTGAGACTTAAGAAAGGAAAAGTGAAAGTCAAAGTTTGATGGAGAATGTTGCCAGGTAATTTATGAAGTAGACTGACTTTATAGGCTTTTCTAAAAATGCTCGAGGCTGAGTTGGAGCAAAGCTAATAGGAACATTTTCTGAGGAAAAATGTTCAGCCAGCTTCACTTGAAGAGATTGGACCATCTTTCTTTTGAAAAGCTTTTTGTAAGGAGCTACAGATGAGCCACAAAACAACTAGATCCATCACCTTGGCAGGATGGTTTTCCAAGGGCCCTCAAGCACTGACTGTAACCCTAAATGGCAATCTTACTTATCTGGGACAATTTCACAAGAAAAGAGGAGAGGCAAAGCCACTTTTCATAGAGTTTCTTACTAAGTCTGTATTGAATTCTCACGCAACTTTTGAGACAAGAATAATAGAATATTTTAAGTGTTTTGATGATGATTTATTTCCAGGAGTACAACTCCTTCCAACCGCATACTCCTACCTAGTATTCACATATATGTATGTATGTATGTATGTATGTATGTATGTATGTATATAAGTGATGATTTCATTTGATACAGCTCATCCATTATAATAATTTTCAGCTGTGGGCTTTTCTATTGTCATGTCATAAAACTAGATATATAGAATAGCATAACTAGAGAGATTCCAGGAGTTACATCTCATAAGACCCCGAATTTATGAAGTTCTTAATATGTATCATATGTGGTAGCAAGTGTTTTAAACTGTATATTTATTGTACTTCATTATCGCAATAATTCTGTAATATAGGACCCATTAACATCTCCATTTCACAAATGAGGAAAGTAAGTCTACAGAGGTTATAGACCTGCTTAGAGTCCTGTACCTACTAGGTCATATTGAACCCAAAAAGCACTTAGCCATAGTGCTACAAGCCAGGTACCATATGGTCTTTTACTTTCAAAGTTGGATCCTGGACTCCCAGAGGAGCAAGGTTCAATTGCTGAAAGCCATCCTGTTAGCTGGTAGCTATCAGTTCTGGACCCAGTTTTCTGGATTCCCAGACCCATACTCTCTTCCCTGAGTGTCTCATCCTAAGAGGTAGAGCTCCCATATTCTATTGGAACTTTCCCTTTTGTCTCCATTGTGCAAAATTCACAATGACTTCTATTCAATTCAAAATGAGATTTTTGTTTAAATTACTTTCAAAACTGATAAGTTTCTGTTTCCCCATTCTTGCTTTTCTAGTAGTATTTTCTTTGGGCAATGAAGGTTTAACACGTTTTTAGATACAAAAAGTTTACTCTGAATTAATGGAAATTCTTCTAGAGTCATCAAATCATAGATTTGAGGCACCAGATTCTCCTGGGAGGAGAGAGTCATCCATTTTGCTGGCTCATTCCTCAGGCCTTGGATTCCTTAGAACCAGAATAGAAGTCACATGCTCTGCTGATAATAAACCCCATATGCAGAAAATGATCAAATGAGAAACATACTCATATCCAAATTAAATTTTATTTGGCTTATTTCCCTCTAGATACATCCCTGGTGTATCCCTAAACAAATGGTCTCCATGTATATTCTGCATACCTGTCAAATATCTCACCCTGTTTTATTGGATCAGGATATCTCTGTTTGGATCATCAGAACAGAGTGATGGATGAAATCTGCTTTTTGTATGTGACATTGTTTACTTTCTGGAAGAATTCATTCTGCAAAAAGACTCTGGAAGGGTAGATAATTATCCCTGTAATCTAATTTATTGTTCCAGGAACCTCATATGTTCTATACCTTAGATAATGTTAATTTTATTCTTTTGTGAGCTGAGCCTGGTGTTCACAAAAAGCTATAAGATGTAATTTATTTCTCCCTGCTTTCCTTCTAAATATTCATTCTATTGAAAAATGATTAAATAGATTATGTAAATCATGGCCATTGCATCCACTTTAAAGGTTAATCCTGCCATCGTGTAGCCAGATAATTAATTTGAATTCGTTTCCAAGCACTAATGCTCAGGGAAACCAAGGGGCAATGGGTGGCATTACCTATTATGGAGGTCACAGTGTGCCTGTCTGTGATAAAACTTGGAAGCCATAAATTGAAAAGCTGTGAGAATGAAAGTACCTTTGGGGCCTTCCCAGGCTAAATGCATCATGGGATCATCACTACACTTTCTCCCGAGTTTTAGGAAATAAGTTTTATTGACTGCTATGATCCAGATCAGTGTCTCCCAAAGGTCTGTAGAGAAAGGTTTGAACCCCAAGATGGCACTTTGAAAGGTGCTGTGAACCTTTAAAAGGTGGAGCCTTATGGTAGGTTATTAGATCATTAGAGGCATTCCCCGACACAGGTGTGGGATGCCGATCTCTCCCTCTTCTCTTCTCTCTGCTTCTTGGCTCAAGATGGGAGTATTTGCTCCCACAAGGGCTCCCACCGTGACATTCTGCCTTCATCAGAGACAATTCAACCCTACCAGGCGGCCCAGTCTTGAACTGTGACTTCCAAAGTGTGAGTTCAACAAACCTATTCTCTTTATAAAGTTAATTCACTCAGATATTTTATAATTCTGATGTAAACTGGCTGAAACACTGACATAATTTCCTCTTCCTTGGGTTTATTTAGGTGTTACTTACTTTGTTGAGCCAGCTGCTGTTTGGTGTCAAGGTCTCTGAGATACTTCTGGTACTTCAGAGAATGAATGTCACCCACTGGCTAAAATTTACAGGCACGTGGAGACCATATCAGAGCTTCATATGGCCTCATCTGCCCACTGACATGCCCACTAATCAGTCATCTCTGAAGCACTCAGCACTAAATGGAGTCAGCTACTGGCTGTCTTTGTCTCCTGGGTTGACAGGGGATTTCTCCTCACAAGCCTACCAGTGAACCCTCTTCCCTGTTCCATGCTTTTCCTTAATTCATCTCATCGAGCAGAGCTGATGTGGATTTTGATGTTGATTCAATTTTGTAAGCCTTGTTCAAGAAATGGAGCACAAAAATATAAATTTTAAATTAGATACAAAATGAATATGTATTTAGAATGCAAAAAGAACTCAAATCATAAATTTAAAAAAGAGATAACAAACTATAAATATCACTAAATCCATGAAACTAGGTGTTTTTCTTTTTAAAATATCCTAACATAACTTTATAATACAGAGTTTGGAATTTTTTTGGCTGCCACTCCCTTCTTCCTATGACAGTAATTTTAAAATATCATTTTATATAGAGAAAAAAGAAGATAATGCAGTCTTTTCTTTAGCATAGATCACCAGAACTTCTTCCTTATTATGGATAATTAGGCTGAATAAAAGATTCCAACTTCACACACACAGGCATACTGTTTTTAGTATTGCTTTAAAATTTGAGCCCTACAAATCTATTATAAAATCTATTTCATACAATTTCTATAACAAGAGAAAAAGTACTTTTAAGGAGAGTTTATGGCTGTGTATGCTGTATTATTAAGCATGTCCCTACCAAAAGAAAGGACTTTAGCTTTGACTTGTATCAAATCCTCTGGTTTAGTTTTACTCACATGATAATTAGAATTTCCCCAGCCTAGATTCTTCACTTTCTTGTCTGTCACTGCAAAATCTCTAATCTCTTGATGTGGCCCATGGCCACAGCATGAGGCTGGCTTGGCAGTCAGGGACAGGAATTTTCCCTATTGGGATAACTTTTCCATATGGGAAATTCCTATATGAGAGTGAGACAATCCATGAAATGATTAAAAACTTTACAAAAACGCATTCCTTAGCTGGGTGCTAGTGGCTCACACCTATAATCCTAGCTATTCAGGAGGCTGAGATCTGAGAATGATGGTTTGAAATTAGCCTAGTTTTTTTAAAAAAGACTGAGAAACTTTTATCTCCAATTAACCAGCAAAAAACTGGAAGTGGAGGTGTGACTGAAGTGGTAGAACACCAGCCCTGAGCAAAAAAGCTAAGGGACAGCACCCAGCTGCTGAGTTCAAGCCCCAGTACTGGCACCCACCCAACCTCCACCCGCCCCCACCCCCAAACAAACTTAACTAAATCAGATGACTGTATCTCCAATACAAATTCCTTTTAGCCACATCCCAGACAGATCCATAGACCTTCTAGAATCACCTGATAAATAGGAAGGAAGGATAAAGGAGGGGTTAGAACAACAACAAAAGTCACCAACCTTAACTAATTTCATTCAAACCATGTTCCCCTAATGTTCCAATTATACATATGACTACACTGCTGCCAGTGTCCTACATTGGCCCTTAGACAAGGGTCTTTTGGAATGAGGGACCCTCCACCTACAAGCTTTGTAGAATAGCTTCCACTGGTGACCAGTGGTTTCCTATCTTCCTTTTCCTGCTGGCAGCTAATCCTGCTCATCAAATTTTTGGCAGCGATTTACATCCTTGCCTGCTTGAACTACTTCTTTTTAATTTCTCTCTTCAGTTACTTCTCGCATCATGTCTATGAGGCTTTCATTTTCTTCAAAAATACAACATATTGGGAAGCATCTTTCAAATCTTTCACCTTCAGAAGCAGATACCTAGTATACCCACAGGATCTACAATTTGTCAATATCTATCTTAGACGGGGTAACAAATAGCACACATTCTGCACATGTTCTGGTCACTGGAATGTTTTATTTTTTGGGGGGGTCTTTATCTATTATAGCCTAGCTGGAGACCTCTGACTTGTTCCCAGGAAATTGGTACGGGACGTGTCATTGGACTTCTGCATGTATGGGGCTCTTAGGAAGGCTGTTTAAGGCTATCGCTCTCTGTTAGTTGTAATTCATCCATGAGATTATTCAGGGGGAAAAATCCCCTCTGTTGACCTTCCCAGCCTTCTTACTAGGTATATTTGTCCATTTTTCACTACTCTAATTTAGTCCTGAGGCTACATACTTTATTAAAGCAAAGAGTTCATTTTATTCACCATTTTGGAGCTTTGGTGAGGGTCCCCTACTTTATTACATTATGGCAGCTGGCATCATAGCAGAAGTACCTACAAGAGGGAGGGAGGAATCATATGCTCTGTTCATAGCCATTTGCTCTTGCAAGAACTCTATAAGACAAGCATGCATGCCCCAATAACCAGATTACCTTGCACTAGGTTGTACTTCTTAAAGGCCTGCCACTTTTCTCCTCCTCCTTTTCTTTCTCCTCCTCTTCCTCTTCCTCCTCTTCCTCTTTCTTTTTTGCAGTACTAGAGTTTCAACTCACAGCTTTTCAATGGTCAGGTGCTTCTCTCACTGAGCCAAGCTCTAGCCCTTTTTATGACCCTTCATACAGGGTCTCAGTTCCTGTTCAGAAATGTGCTTGGACCAAAACCTATTTTAGGCTTCCCATCATAGCTGGAATGACAGGCATATACCACCACACACAGCTTCTTCTATTGAGATGGAGTCTCATGAACTTCTATGATCTTCCTGATCTCAGCTTCTCTAAGGAGTTGGGATCTTGCAGGTGAGAGTCATTAACACCATCTGGTCCACCACTTCTCAACTGCACTCACTATTCAGGGGACTTCTAAGACATGAATCATTGGAGGACAAACCATACCCAAACTGTAGCCACAGACAACAAAATGTCAAGAGAACTTTGAAACTTCCTCCTATACAAGCCTTTATGCCTGAAGAAATCCTTTTTTCCCTACTTCTTACCTTCAGATTCATTTCTGACCTTATCAATCTCCTTTGAATTTAATCACTCTTGAGAGACGGTTGAGCAGGGTGCAAACAAACATAGCAGATGTATGGGCTGTGCGTCTTTGAGGAAGTTAGTGTTAGGTTTTAAAAAAGAGGTAGCCGAGTAAGAACTGCACCAGCACGCACGTGGTATTCAGGTAAGGGGTAGGTTTATTCAGTAAACCTGCTGGGACCAGGCAAGGTTGGCACTCCACGTGGCTGGGAAAGGGAGAGAGCAAGAAAAGAACAGAGAGTGAGCTAGAATAGAACAGAGAGAGCAAGAAAAGAGCAGCAAGAGCAAGAGAGAGAGTGAGAGCAGAAAAGAAGAGCAAGAGAACGTCTGGGCCTGGGCTAGGCCTTATGTAGGGTATGGGCGGGGAAAGGTGTGGCCACATCAAATTCAGATGTGACCTCAGCGGATGCAGATGTGACCTCTTCCAGGTGTCCCAGTTGCCTAGGTAACGCAGGTACTGGGTGGAGACTTTGCTGCGAGGAGGGTGGAGTCTGCTCACCATCCAGGAGCAGACCTTACATTCCAGCCTTTTAATAATCATGAAATAGGGCGAGGATTCTCTCTGGCTACTTCCTGCTGACAAGGGGTGTCGACAATAGGGGTAAAAGGCTGGAATTTGGTCCCCTCCCAGAGAAGGCAGTGAGCAGCAGCTGTCCCTTGGTGGCGTGAGTCCTTAGATGAAGTCTGGAGAAATCTCATGAGCATTGAGGGGCTGGAAAAAAAATACTAAACAGCAAATAAATGGCAAGAGGAAGGACTTGGGGCTGAAAATGTTGGTAGAAATGTCCCTAGCTACTTCTGACATCTGGCGACTAGGTAGAGAAGTCAGTGACAAAGGCAAGAATATAAATTCCTGTTCAGTTAATAGGTAGACAGGTATAGACACTAGATGGGCAGGCTTCTTACTTCTACTGACCTCCCCCATGTTCCCTTGTTCCCCAGACTGGCTGAGTCTAGGTGCTCCTTCCTGGGATGGCTTGTCCCAGTTGGTATTCACGGAGGTTTGAACTCAAGGCCTGGGCACTGTCCCTGAGCACTTCTGCTCAAGGCTAGCACTGAACCACTTTGAGTTATAGTACCACTAGTATTCAAGGAGGTTTGAACTCAAGGCCTGGGCACAGTCCCTGAGCACTTCTGCTCAAGGCTAGCACTGAACCACTTTGAGTTATAGTACCACTAGTATTCAAGGAGGTTTGAACTCAAGGCCTGGGCACTGTCCCTGAGCACTTCTGCTCAAGGCTAGCACTGAACCACTTTGAGTTATAGTACCACTTGCAGAGTTTAGCTGGGAGATGGAGTCTTAGGGATTTTTCAGCCCAGGCTGGCTTTGAACTGCAGTCTTTGCCTCAAAAGCCCTTTATTATTTCCAATTAAAGCAACAAGGAGATCAAGTAGAATAAGTAGAGCTTACCTGGTTCTTATCAAGAATTGCCAACAAATATTCTGAAATGACAAAACTCAATTAGATGTGATGAGAATTTTAGCACAGATATGCCCAGTATTTTAGAACCACGTAGTCAGTAGTAGAATACAAAACACAAAAGGCAAAACTCAAAACCTAAAATTTTGACAACGTTTAGACATCTTTGCTAACAAAGCACATCAGATGGTTGGGCCTCAGTTACTAGGGCCTGTGAAAAGAGCAACTTGTTAGCAAGGCACCTTAGAATAGATGGAGTAGTAAACTTAGTGGAAGGTTAAGGGTCAGATGGGGCCAAACCCTTAACCCACCACGTGGCCAAGATGGCGAATTCAATATGGCGAACTTCTGAAAAAATGCAAAGAAAGCCTGAATAGATCAAGCCTACATTGGCTAGCCTTTGAGAGGGAACCTAGAGGGGGGTCCCTGGGACCCAGCCTGTGTCGCACTCTTCAAGGCACAAGCCAAAAAGTTGTAGAAAAAAGGGTAGAAAGTTGCACATGAATGGCAGAGAGAGAGCAAAGAGAGCCTGAAATTAAACAAACTTCTGATCATTTACCATCGCAGTAGCAAAAACTGTGTACTTCTGAGAATGGCATAAAATTAGGCTGTCTGGCTTTCCAGGGAACGCAGGAGGCATTTCAAAGGGGTTTCACGGCTCAGGTGTGATTCGTAGCACCCCATTAAATGAGTAGAGTCAGTCTGGTGAGTGAAGGAGAGCTGACCAGGCAGAAGCGGTGTCCCTACTTCCCCCAGTGCCCTCTAGAGAGAGTAGTTTCACTCACCAGAGTAGAGAAGTGGTATGGACGTGGATGTGAAGGCAGCAATGGTATCGATGCGTTGATTCTGCTGCAGACAGACTGGTTCGCAAAAGGCCGTCAGAACTGTGGGTATTCCTCAGAGCAAATAGGGAAGAACAAAAAAAGAAAAAAGAGGGAAAAAAACAGAGAAATCCCAGCTATCCTGACTTTAAGCCTTTATCCGAGTCAAGGCACCATTTACGTTAGGTTTTTAAAAAGAGGTAGCCGAGTAAGAACTGCAGCAGCACGCACGTGGTATTCAGGTAAGGGGTAGGTTTATTCAGTAGACCTGCTGGGACCAGGCAAGGTTGGCACTCCACGCGGCTGGCAAAGGAAAAGGGAAAAAAGGGCCGTCTGGCCGCGGTTTAGGCCTTATATAGGGTAGGGGGTGCGGAAGGGTGTGTCCAGGTAAAGGGAAGTGGGGTCAGGTGGGAGAAAGGTGTGGCCACATCAGGTTAAGATGTGACCTCAGCGGATGCCGATGTGACCTCTTCCAGGTGTCCCAGTTGCCTAGGTAACGCAGGTACTGGACCTTACAGTTAGTCAACATCTTCCAGCTTCCGGATTGTTTTTTTTTGGTCTAATATCCTTGAAATAACAGCACCTGTGAGTGTAGGGTGTAATTCATGGAAAAACACAAAACAATATCTGGAGCTTAGTTTTGTTCCCAAGAAGGTGAAGAGAGATGATGGAATCAAACTTGCAGTACACCTTAGGGGCACGGATTTCTCAGGTTACCTCCCTTTCCCAGGTAGCTTCCACACCCACCACTTCCCACCTCTTCTCCTTGCTTTCCTTTTTTTCTGAAGAGTATACCATATACCTCTGTCTTTGTGTGGATAAAGACATTAACTTCAGGCATAGAGTCCTAAAAAATTGGGGGAGTCTCGTGGGCAGGCAGAGTCCTGTCTTTCAGCCAAAAAGTGCTGCAAAGCCTGCCCAGGTGAGCCAGTCACTCCCTTAGTTTTAGGTTGATATTATTGTTACAAGTCAGCCAGAGAGAGCACAAACATCAGCATTGTTTGCTGGGTGAGGTGGCAGAATGTTCTGCACATCTTGTCTCTCAGGAAATGTTCTGTGGATTCAAATGCAAATGAGTGTGAAGCTAGCCTGTGCTTATTTGCATTTGCTCCTGGTGAACCTGTTTCTCCCTCCCTCCCCATTTCACATTATGTGCATTTGCAATGCTCAAATGACTCAGCCAAAGCAATTTCTTCCCTTTCCCACTCTGTCCATAGCCATCTGTTTTTATGAATCCTTCCCCAAGTCCTTTCCCCAACTCTACTGTTTTTCACTCTATTGTTAACAGTTTCCCTTATTGCTCCAGTTCCCCTCTGCGGTGCTTCTGTCAGCCAACTCATCCGCCCTGGCTCCACTCTGTATCCAGGCCAGTCAGCACTGCTCTTCCTCCTGCAAGCCACTGCAGCACTGCTCTGTGGTTTTCCCCACCCTGACTCACTTCTTTTCCTGGTTCTATAAGACAGATGTGAGAGCCACACATGGTAGCACATTCCTGTGCTCAGAAGGCTGAGGCAGGAAGATCCTAAATTCAAGGCCAAAGTGGACTACATAGTGAGATCCTGTCACAGACAGACAAACAGAAAAACAAAAAACACCAGCAGAGGGGAGTCAGCTATAGAGGACGGGGAAAACTGGATATGCTCTGAATCAGACATCAGAATTTTATAAAACTCTAGCATATATGTATGTTGTTGAACAACATCGGTTTGAACTGTGTAAGGCCATTCATGTGGACAATTTAAAACAAAAAACCCCACAAAAATTATAACAATTTGAAAAACCTCACAAATCCACTACATTGCCTAAAATATGGACAAGTGAAGAAAAAGCTACGTATGCCATAAACGCATGAAATATATGTAGATAATTGTCTATTTTATTATTGGCTACCATAAAATGTATATGACTCTATTATAAAAAAAAAGTTAAAGCTTGCCAAAACATATGGGCTGTACATGGTGCCATCTGCAGTTGGGAGAAAAGTAAACAAAATATAAATTAGACAGTATTAAATCATACCTGTTGTAAGTTAATGGTAGTATATGAGAGGTGCTTTAGTGAGTTCTCTGTAACTGCTACACAATACCTGAGGTGACTCACTTGAAAGGAAAGAGGTTTATTTTGACTCTCGCAGTTTCAGAGGTTTTCATCCATGGCTGACTACCCTGGTTGCTTTGGGTCTGTGATAGCAGATCTGTGTACCTCATGATAGCCCGAGAGAAATGGGAGAAACAGAAATGAGCTGGGATCCTGCTATCCCCTGTCAAAGAATGTCCCCAATTACCTACATTCCTTCCACAGGGCCCTACCTACCTCTTAAGGGTCCCCCAATAGCACTACAGGCTTGGGACCAAATCTTCAATATGCAAGCCTTTGGGGGACATTTCCCACCCAAAATATAGCCATGGGCTACAGTAATAATCTTCTAGGCAACTCTTGTTGCAATAAAAAGTCATCTCCTTTGGTTCTTGAACATCCTTCACTGTGCATAGTACAGACAACATACACATGTCCATTATCCTTTTATGGCATTAAATGGCTTCCAGTCTGCAGCTAGTTAGTAATTTTTTGGTGCATTGTAAGTTATATGGAACCTGACCCCACTAGCCTCTGTCATGTGCAAAGTTCCCTTACATAGAATAAAAGTACAAAACCCATACACGAAGGCATTTTTATAACAGGAACACATCCATGTAACAAGCATCCAAAAAGACAGAACATCATACCATTGCTGCAAACCCTCCGCCTCCTCGTATGTTTTCATCTGGCCCCCTCCTTTCTCTCCTAAGCACTAGCCTGACTTCTAGATGGTCATTTTGTCAATAATGAGCTTGACATGAATAGGTTGCTACCATGTGTACTTCACTGTGTATCATCCACCTCCATGCTGCTGTTTGTTTTCCCCTCTGGAAACCATTCTGCTATGTGATTGCACTAGAGTTTGTGTACCCATTTTCCAGTAGATTTTTTTTTGCACTGTTTTCAGTTTGGTGCTATGAATGTTAATGTACCTGTCAACTGGCAAGTGTATTCACACATTTCTGTTGGACATATACTTACAAGTGGTTGCCCATGTAATTGTAACCCCTCTGTATAGTATTTTCACAATAAAAAAAAAAACAAACAAGTGGTGCTGTTACATCATCAGGTACAATTTGTGACTTTTGATGAGGGTTTTTTTTTTTATGACTAGGGGTTGAACTAGAGGAGGTCCAGAAAACTTTAGTCACTGGCTGGCTTACAGGACTACAGGTTTGTTTTGAATTCATATTGTGAACTCAAGCCCTAGTGTGACTATGTTTAGTGAGAGGCCTTCTAGGAAGTAATTAAATGAAGTTACAAAGTTGTGGTCCTACTCTCCTAGGATTAGTGTCCATATATGAAGAAAAATAAAGAGTATTTTCACACTCTACTTGCATATAACAAGGGAAGGCCATCTGAAGGTACAGCAAGAAGATGGCTTTCTGCAAACAAGCAAGAAATCTCACCAGAAATATATCCATTGGAAATTTGATCTTCCCTTCCTCCTTCTTTTCCCCTCTCCCTTCCTCCCTTCCTCCTCCCCCTCCCTCTCTCTCAAGACTTCAACCCAGAGCCTTGCACTGTTTCCTCTAGTGTGGCTAGTTAATTTGCTGGCTAGTTGGAGATAGATTCTTACACTCTTATACTCAGGCTGTCTTTGAACCTTAGTCCTCCATTTCTCAACCTTATGAATAGCTAAGATCACAAGTGTGAGGTACTATAGCTGGCTGAAAGAATATAAATTCCCATTGCTTAATGTCACTCAGCCTGGGATATTCTGCTACTCTGTTATAGCAGCTTGAACAGACAAAGACTTAAAAAATTGAACAGGTATCTTTTCAAGAATTATTTTTTATTGTTTGAAAACATAACATAAAATGTATAATGTTAACATTTAAAGTGTATAATATTAAACAATTATCCCTATTATCTATCATGATAATTTCATTCATCATGGAAAAGGAAAACTCTGTCACTGTTAATCAGTAACTCTCTATTTTTACACAGATACCTATGCCTTTAAACCAATTCTCCTTTCTGCCTTTATTACTGTGACTTGTGTATATTACAAGTTGTGTTGTGTTTGTCCTGTTGTGATTGGTATATTTCATTTGATGTATTGCTCTCATAGTTCATCCATGTTTTAGAATAGGTTACAATTTCCTTCTTTTCAAGGCTGAGTAATATTCCAATATATGTATATACCGTATTTTATGGATCCATCCACTTATTGGTAGATATGAATTGCTTCCACACTGGAGCTTGTAAATAATACTTCTACAAACATGAACATATAAATATCTCTTTGAGACTCTGGTTTTTCAGCTTGGGGGCTATATACTCAGAAGTAGACTGTCACATCATAATTAATTCTATTTGTATTTTTTAGGAACTTTTAGTTTTCCACAGTGGATATAACCATTTTATATTTCTACCAACAGTTACTGAACGTTTGAATTTCTCTACATTTTTGTCATCAATTGTTATTTTATGCTTTTTAAAAAAAAAACAGTAATTGTTTCTTGAGTGAGAAGTGGTATTTCATTGGTATTTTGCTTTAGATCCTCTGATTGCTGATGGGAAAGTAACATTTTAGCATTGCTAACCATCATCTGTTATCTGTAAAGCATGTCTGCTTCATTTGGAGAGAATCATCAGAAAGGGCCCTTGATCACATAGGTGTGAAACAATCATTTGCCTCTTATTTGAAAAAGCTCTGATATCATGAATGACAACTCCACTGTCTTCCCATGAGATGTGGAGTCTATGAATTCTTAGCAGGCCTGAGTCTTTGCTAACTGGAGACATGTTTACCTGTCTTCTCCCTATATCTGAATTTAGATTAAACTGGTTCTGAAAATTGCCAGCTGTTGGATAGTAAGTGAACCTCTTTGTTGAAGAGAGGCTCAGAGAGGATCAGTCCCCACCAAGGACCTTCTCTGCGAATATGTTGTGTTGAACTGTATCTCAGCACAAAAACTCTTTAAGGTGAATACCATTATTATCCTCATTTTATAATGAGGAAAGTGAATCTTGAATTAAATGATTTATCTAAGAGTATACAATTGGTGAGTTGTTGAGCTCAGTTTCAAGCTCAGTCTAATTTCAAAGTCAGAAGCCACAATCACATGTTCACACATGCTTGGCCTCGCTGCCCACACAGCGGTGCAGGTTCTGCTTGCTTTCCACTGATCCTGGTTGAAAGAGTCTGAAAATGAGGAAGACCAGGTTTGGACTTGCAGTTACATGGATCTACTCACGGCCCACCTGGTACGGTGATGATTTTCCTTCTTGTCTCCACACTTTTCATAGTGTGTTCTTTGCCCTCTTTCCACCCTGCTTTATGACCTGAGACTGCATCCCAAGAACCGTTTCATGGCTGGCTGCCAGGTAGATTTGGTCCAGGGATACACAAGTGGCAGAATAACAGAGAGTGAGTGGAGGGGGAGAACAAATGGTTATTTCTTCCATGACTTCAGTATCTGCCAGGTGCCCTGTCTTTCTCTCTGCATTAGAAGTGGTAATGGCTTCTAGTACTGAGAATCTCTAGATGTCTCCAATCCGTGCTTTGTTTCTTTAACCTTATCAATGCATGTATACATAGTTCTTCACTTGACTGCTTGAGGTGAATCTTGTGGCCCCCCATAACCTTGGATGGTACACATAGTCTCAGCTAAGACAAGCCACCCAGACTTTGGCAAATGTACTGTTACCATTATGATTGTCTTCTTTCTGTTAATTGACTCAGTGCTTCAGAGAACAGGTGGCTTCTTCCTTCCAGGGCAGGAAATATTTTCCTGCCGTTGAAAAAGGGGGACCATAGTCCCATTGGTGGTGAGTCATCTTCCAACATGGTAACAAGTAGAGGCTAGTAGGAAATTCCTTTTGGAGGTCTTGGACAATAGACTCCAATAAATCAAGCTTATATTAGTTAACAGAGGTTCAATGGTTGGGGAGTGAAACATACATTTTTTGTTTTTTGGGTTTTTTTTTTTTGTTGTTGTTGTTGTTGGTCATAGGGCCTGAACTCTGGGCCTGGGCACTGTCTCTCAGCTGTTCAGTTCAATTCTAGCATTCTACCACTTGAGCTACTTCCACCTTTTTCTGCCTATGAGGTGCTAAGGAATTGAACCCAGGGCTTCATACATGCAAAGCATGCCACTTTCCCAGCCCCACACGGTATCTTTTATAACTAGTTTATTAGAAGCTTATGATTTATCTGTATCCTTCTTTGCAAAGTCCTTAAACCAGAAACCAGAAACAATAAAAGATATCCCAAACTTGATTATCTATTTATCTATCTATCCTTAGTTGTTAGTTTTAGCACTTGAGACATTGGTATTAAAAGTTTTGTTCATAGTTGTTCATAGTTGTGATTGCATAAGAACAAGAAGAATTGTGCCCCACTCAACTCTTGGCAAGAAGTACCTTCCTTTTTCTCTTTGCCTTTGGAACTCTTTATTATACTCCATATGATCTGTGAGTTCTGCGAACTGAGGGCTCTCTCTGCCTCTTCCATGAGACAGCCGCTAAACCCAGCCTGAACTGGGGGTGGTGTACAGACAGACTAATCCTAAGCCTGGTTTGATGTGTGTATTGGGAAAAAACACTTTAAGGGCTGCATGGGCTTGAAGCTGCTTGTGGCCATTTTGCTTTGCATGAAAGTCTTCCAGACAACAAAGCCAGGGCTCTAATGTTTGAACTTGATCCAGTGGTGCTTGTGGTCCACCCATTGGACTTTCCTTCACATCAGCCAATGCTTTCCTCATTTTGAAAACAGCCAATTGTGCTCCTGTTATCACAAAGTGAAAAGTCTCCACTGGTTCTGTGTCCTGCCTTGAAGAATAACTAATGTCAGTTAACACAGGGGGTTATGTTGTGTTTTTCCTTAGGTTTCAAAGATGAGAATCCTTGCTGCTTCAACTGTTTCAGTAAAGTTCTTCTTGTGCAGATCTCTTTAAGCCCTTTCTGTGGCAATTGGTCTAAGTTTCTTTATTTCCCCTTTTCCTCCCTGCCCCCAGTGAATGTGCAAAATAGCTGGTAACCATCTTCCACAGTAATCTCTCTGTACTCTATGACAGACAATTGTAGACAATTACCCCAAAGCAATTTTCTCCAGGCTAAGAATTCTAGTAACTTAAATCTTTCTCAAAGATCTTTTTTTTCCCCAGCACCCTTCTCTGAATTTTAGCCCTTTGAACCCTCTTATTTGATGTGGAGAGAATGGTAGGAGGCTCTGTGATTTTATATAAAAGGATTTTACTGAAAAAAATTGCTCTACTCTTAAAAAAAAACTCTATTATTGAATTTTCTATACTAACCAATGTCATTAAGTAAACAGGCATGAAAAATTTAGGCTGAAAAAATTTACACAAAGATGCATATTTATAATTCCCCTTTGGTTCCATTTGAAATAGTTCAATTGCAGATGGCAGTTTTCTGGGGTACAGTTGGTGATTGGGTTTTGCTGTCCTACCAATGTGTTTTCACTGAGGAGGAGTGTAGGAAGTGGAAGCATTAAGGATTTATGGTGCTCATCACTGCCTGAGTCTCCCTACTCCCAACAGAGGTTTGATTATGTCAAAATTCTGTGAAAATAAGCATTGAGAGAATCAAGCCAAGAGACCTAAAATTTCTGGAAGCATGCCTTATGCCAGGAAGTCTTAATTAAAGAGGGGGAGGTATTGATTTTCTTAACGAAAGACCTCTGTTAAAGATTCTACTTTTTGACCATAATGAATATGCTATTACTTAAAAAGTCTCCTGGATGAGACCCAAGGACTTAACATGAGACTGGCGTAATCTATGTTTAACTTAGGAACACGATACACAATGCCTTAAATAGATATCTTAAGCTTAAAGAGAATTCTCTTGCTAAAATAATGTTCAGAATAATTAGCTTTAAATTTGCTTTAATTATTTTTAAGTCTATCTGCATTTTCAAACACTGAGATAACGCAGCTCTAGGGAGCCCAGGGAGTTGGCGAGTGGCAAGGGGCTGGTTCCTGAAATGAGCTATGATTTTTTTTATATCCAATAACTACCTTGAATGCATGTCCACAAGTAAATGAACAAAACTAAATTCGCTTCCATTTCCCATTTCTCCTCATCTCTAATCTCTAAATATAACTCAATTGTAAGTTTGAGAGATTACTTAAATTATTACTCCTAACTGAAAGAAATGAATCTGTTCCTGGTTAGTAAATTGTTTGGGGGCAAACTGAGCATTTAGAAAACCAGCTCTTGTTCCTGTCTGTACATTAGCATTACCCAGGGAGCTCTTGAAAATACCAATATCCTGGGCCATTTGCTCTGAGGTTCTGTTTGATTGGAGGTGGAAGGAAGGACAGCAGCTAGTAGTATTTTTAAAGATCTGCTCAATTTTGACCTGAAGTCCAAGTTAAGATGCATTGATTTACATTCAGGAAGGATTCACACCTGCATTTCTTAAGCAACCCACCAGGAAGCAGTAGGGTTTATAGGAAGAATATGGGATTCAGAGGTAAGGATTATAATCCTATCTCTGTCCTCTGCTTGGATTTGACCAGACTCGTTGTGCACTGCTTCTTTGTCGGAAAAAAAACTGGGAAATGTGAGCCCACCTTACAGAATTATTTTGAAGAAAAGAAGTATCTGGTTCATGGAAGAACCTCTGAAGTAAGTACTACTGTTAATTCAGCATTAAATGACTGGGAAAGGTATTTTCTCCCCTCTTCTTTGTCTCTCTTAGTTATCCACCTACAGTTCTGGGAGACCTGGAATTTCTATTGTGCATGGATAGTCCTGAAGGAGGGGTACACTGAGGTTACACCATATTAGAGTTTCAATAGCTAGGACCTGTGAGCTCCACATTTTGTTGAGAACACATGAAGCAGTGTGGCTTAACAAAAATACATCTGAAGGTCTGGGTCCAGCTTTTTCATAAACTGTGTTACTGTCTTTGTTGCTATGGAACACTTATTAACCACCTCTAGATCCCTATGTTTTTTAATTGGTCAAAATGAGATTTGACTAAATGAACTCTCAATTCCCATCTAAGAACCTTGGTCTATGAGCTCTAGAGAGCTTATGGATATATTCCACACAATCCTGTAAGTATTTTCACCTGTGAGTAGGAGAATACAGTGTCCAACAAGCTTCTTCAAAGGCAATTCCATGAAGAATGGAGAAACCCTGGAACTGGTCCCTTTACTAATCTATGAGTCCAACTGGATATGTAACAATTCAATTAAACTCTGACACAAATTATCCAGAATTGATATAAAATTCCACAAGTTAAAGAAGAGAATATAGATAGCAAATAACACTGATATTGCTTAGGATATTGCAAATTTTGAAGCTCTGTAACAGGATCTTGGACAAAGGACCAGATTACTTTTGCTTGATATTATGTTTCTCTTTCTCCCCAAATTATGTCTTCCTTATGAAGGCAGATATTATCAGATTCTCATCTAACTGTCTTTCATATTTGCAAAGGGTAAAGCAATTTAGCAAATAATTTAATAAATTTAGCAATTTATTCAAATGCTGAACACAATTGCTCAGTTTTTTCCTTAAAAATAGATAAATAAGCAGACAAGTTTTTTGCCTTCTTTTTTTATGAATAGAAACAGCCTCTGGATTGCATATCAGCTTAGTCCTTGAGCATTTTCATTTCTCTCTGAATGTGTACAGAATTGGCTTTTGTCCAGCCAGATCCCAGCTGTTATTTGCTCATTCCATGTAACATGGTTCAGAGAGACTATCTCCTAGTTAATGATACCTGCCTTTTGTTTATTGCATTGCAACTTTCAAAATACTTTCATGGTTCCAAGTTTAATCACCAGAATTAATAAGCCTATGAGATAGGCAGGGAAAGGTAATGCTACCTGTTTTATTTGACAAACATTCAGTGCTTCCTGTGGATATGATCAGTACTAGTCTAGCTATCCAAAGACAAAGATAACAAAATGTGGTCTCTGCTCTCATTGGGCTGGAAAGCCATTGCTCAGCTAAGTAGAGTGACTTGTTCAAAGCCAAGTAGGTCTCATCATTCTTTTCTCTGTATTTTCTCAGTTGCAGGTGCTAAGATCAGGACCCTATTATTTGGAGAGTCTCAGGGGTAGGCTGTCAAAATGCCAGGTATGCCAAGGGGGCCTGCGGAAGATGTGAATGCTTCTCTGAGAAACACTCACTCACGGAGGCCTTGTTTCTTGTATAGCTTCCTGTGGCCATTAAAAACACTTACCACAAACTTGGTGATTAAAACAACAGGAATTTAGTCTCGCAACAGTTCTGGAGACCACAGGTTGACAATCAATATCTCTGGTTTTAATAGACCGTATTTTCTCCAGAGGGCCTAAGGGATAATCTATCTTTTGCCTTTTAGCTTCTACTGGCTGTGACATTCCTTAGATTACAAGCCATTGCTTCATCTTCAAGGCCAACATCTGAGAATCTTTCTCTGCTCTCTCTGTGTGTGTATTTAGAAACTGATTTTCCTTAGAAGCAGTAAGCCTTTTCTAGGACCCACAAATTAACTAAAAACAGGATGAAAGCCTTGCATCTCTGTCCCCATTTTGTTCTTGTCCTTTGCTCTGAGCCATTTTCTCCTGCATTCACTTGGCAATCACCTTGGAATCCTGGAAGGCCAGAACTGATGGATACCTATCATCTTTACAAGGAGGGAGGGACAGGAAACTGTCCTCAAGGAAAGAAACATAGGGCCTCAACAGAACTGACCACCCACCAGAGAGCAATCACTTGCTTATCTGGATCAGATCACTCCCTTCAAGCCAGGAAAGAACAATGTCTCTGGAATGGAGATAATGCTGAACCAGGCCACACTGGCTGGGACTGTTTATGCACATCTCTCCTCCCTCCTCCCCCATTCTTTCTCTTTTTAAACCAAAGGTTTATGTCTGCCTGAAGAGGAGCTGAAATGCTTGCTTTGCCTCTCCTGATGTTGTTGTTCCCTGGCTGCAAAATAGATTTTTTTCTCTTCCCTTTACTGTCATTCCTCTCTTTACTTAGATTATTAGACCAAGTGGCTGGAGCTGACATGTAGAATCCTTGGAGTTTGCATCTAGGACCTAGGACTCCAGTTTCATTATGATGGCATTATCCCCTCCTGAGCCTCTCCACAGGCTTGTCTGGTCCCCTGGCCTCCTCTACTGCTGCTGTGTGAGAGGTAGCAGTAGGTTCCAGACTGGTCTAGTGATTGCAGGAGGACAGAGACTGGACATTATTCATCTGGCAGTGGGAAGATATTTAGTCTGGTTCCAGCCAGCCAGACAGCTGCCAGCATTCCTTTCCCTTCTCCTTCTAAGCAGAATTGCCATAAGACTCCCCAGAGGAACTGATTCACAGTCTCCCACAGAATCCCAGAGCTGCCAAGGCAGATAAGAGGCCAGAGCAAAGGCATGCCACATCTCATTAGAGCTGAGCTGCAAGGTAGCTCTCTGTGAATGCAGAAACAGACAAGCCTTTGAAGTGCAAATTCACAACTACAGATTGATCCTAGTTCTGTAAAGGGAGATTTCCTCCTAGCCACTGCTCAGAGGGAAACTCTGGAAGCTTTAAGCCGCACAGCATAAAAGCCAAATACTAGCTGGATATGAACTCCTAGCACTAGAAAGGCGGAGGAAAGAGAATGGCGAGTTCAAACCCAGCCAGGACTCTATAATAAGACCCCCATCTCAAAACAGAAAACAATAGTAATAACAAGCTAAATACTAGTAACGGATTTCCCTAAAAAGACAAACACACCTGAAAATAAAGGATTCCTCTTCCATAAACCAACTTCTCCTACCCAGATGTTAGCAGGTTCACTCAGACTGGAAGTCTGGAGTAGTCTTGGATTCTCCATTGTTCCTGGCATCCAGCCAAATGGCAAATCTTAGATTCATGATGTTGATACCACATCCATATTTCCCTTTTAGTCTTCATTACTTTATTCCTGGAGTTCTTTTAGTCTAATTAAAAAAATATATATATATATATTTGTTCCAGAAGGAACCAGGAGTCAAGAAATGAAGGGAAATGCGGCTCTAGAAGCCAGAAAGGAAAAAGACAAAATTCTCTTTTAGAGCTGTCACTGGATAACGGATTGGGGGAATCCTTCAGCTTGCTAGTTTTCACAGATTCTTGGAAATACACTCATGAAGAGCACTTCAAGGTGTTTTACAAACTTAAGACTCTCTCAAGGTGAAAGTTTTAGTAAGGATTTTTTTTGAAGGGGAGGGGAGTGGGTCATGGGGCTTGAACTCTGGGCCTGGGTGCTGAGCACTCTACCACTTGAGCCACAGCACCACTTCCGGTTTTCTGATGGTAAATTGGAGAGTCTCACAGACTTTCCTGCCCAGGCTGGCTTTGAACCCCAATCCTCAGATCTCAGCCTCCTGAGTAGCTAGGATTATAGGCATGAGCCACCAGGGCTTGGCTAGGATTTTTTTAAATAGGATGGGGTAAAGAGAGAAATATTAAAATGAAGAGAGAGAGAACTATTTCCTGTCCTACCACACAGGAAATGGGAATTATAGTCTCAAGATGGCGGTTCTCATCTGGAGCCTTTATTTTTTATCAGAGCTAAGGGAATATATTTGGTCATGTCAGCTAGCAACTCTTATTAAGCAATGGTTCTAGGTGGCCAATATGGGTGCTATTTGTTATTGTGAAATGTAGAGAAGTGATGTGAACCTACCTTAATAGGTAAGTTTTAGGGCTTTCTTTTCCCAGATATGAGTCTTTTTTTCTTGTCTCGATTTATGAAGAAGTCACAGAGACAGGCCCTGGCAGCTCATGCCAATAATCCTAGCTACTCAGGAGACTGAGATCTGAGGATTGCTGTTTGAAGCCAGCCCAGGGAAGGAAAGTTCATGAGACTCTTATCTACAATAAGCCACTCAGAAAAAAGCCAGAAGTGGTGCTATGGCCAGAGTGGTAGAACTCTTCCTTGAGCAAAAGAAGCTAAAGGATAGCACCCAGTCCCTGAGTTCAAGCCCCAGGACTCGCAAAAATGAAGGAGAAGGAGAAGTAGAAGAAGAAGGAGACAGAGCAGGAGAGGAATAATAATGATAATAATGATAATAATAATAACAATAATGTGCTATAGGGTCCAGGGGAGGTTACATTCTACCAGTGGGGATTTTACATCGCACTGGAGTCCACCACGCAGAGACAGTCTCATGTAAAAAGATGAATTTATTGGGGAAGTGGATAGCTGACTGGCCAGGGACGCAGCACAGACTCGGGAGCTGTGACTGAGTCCCTAAGCAGTGCTCAAGCTGGGTTTTTAAGGGATAGGTTACATAGAGTTACATAGACGATCCAGGCAAGGCAGGTTTGGCACACTATCATTGGTTATAGTTATATGACCTCTAAATTCATTTGTTCTTTATCATACGTAATAATTTTGCAATAGGCTGTCCATAGTGGGACCATTTGGTGGTGGTCTTTAATTGGTGGGCTTAAGGCCCTGTTCCTGAGGCAAGCAAACAAGATTACAGAAGCAAAACATAGCCTTGAGTCACAGGAGCATAGGCAAAACATAATCTTGACTTGGTCAGTATGACCAATGCTGTTGACACTATTACAGAAATTATTTTTGTTATAAGCTCTTGACTAATACAGCAACTCAGTGCAGCTGGTGATAAGCCTCAAGGTAGTTAGCAGCCTTCTGAAAAGATGCCAGTTTGATAAACTTGAATGAGGGAGAGATGTTCTTTTGCTTCTTAGCAAGGATGGAGAAGGGACAAAGGCCGACTTGTGGCAGCCTTTGTCTGGGGTTTTTCTAACTTTGTGCCAGTGAATAGCAACTCA
>NW_012267220.1:24343498-24388224 GCF_000151885.1 Dipodomys ordii | reverse complement strand
AGAAGAAGAAGAAGAAGAAGAAGAAGAAGAAGAAGAAGAAGAAGAAGAAGAAGAAGAAAGAGGCAGCAGCAGTTGACGACACAGCTTTCCCCTCTTTTTAAAGGTGAGGGCAGATACAGAAAATCCCTTTGTCTATTTTTTTTAATTGAACATCTAAAAGAAGGGGTGTGTGCGGGCAGGGGAAGCCACTTGTTCTTTATCTACTTCGGCTTCCAATGTCTGAGAATGACACTTTCAATATTTATTAAAAAATAATAAAATTTCCCTGACTCCTCAGGGATGGATCTTGTCTCAGAGCCACTTTGGAAACTCATTTTGGACATCTGAACTTGAAAACTGTCAAGAGAATAATGCATGTTGTTTTAAGATGCCCAGTTGGCAGTGATTTGTTTCAGCAGCCACAGGAAACTAACAAAGGGTGTTTCTAATCTTTTGGAATTATAAATATTTTAATACGTCCTACTTCTTGACAAGAACCCTTGACTTTAACCTCCCCTGGATTCCATCTCTTACATTCTCCTTCTTGTACGGCAGGCCTAGAATGAATCCCTGTTTCTTGAAAATGAAATTCAAATTCTTTACTACAGTGTATTAGGACCAGTCCCCTTATTTTAGCCTTACAACAGAACACTGAATGATTACCAATACCCTCACCATAGTGAGGCAGGTAGATAGAATAAGACTGATAAACACAGATCTACTTCTGCCTAAGGAACAACCCTTGTAAGAATAAAACAGGATACATGGTTGCAGTCCAGAGATCCATATACAGGCCTGTCCCTGTCTGAGAAATACTCAATACCCTTCCAAAAGACAGCCCTGAGATTGCAGAGGCTGCTAAAGGACTTCCAGTGGCCAGCCTAACTAGCACTATACCCTACTAACCTAGATGTTTGTTCTTCCCTGGTGTGCATGTGTAGGTATAAGGAAAATGACCCTACAATGACCCTCAGGCCCTATGATGCCCAGGATCTTGATTTGAAACTGTCAAAACTTTATGAGGAGCTGGTTCATACTGGCAGGTCCTGACAGATCTGGGCATGTGCAAACACATAAATCCCACCTGACACACAATCTGTCTATCAGAGTTCATGCCAAAGAAAGGATAGCTCTGGCTCTACTCAACAATCTCCCTGCCTTTCTTGATTCTCCCCAGACAGGGGGATCAGTGTTACCCCCACGGCTGAAACACTCCAGTGTCGCTCACCCCTGCACTCTCTTGACAGGTGCACTTTATATTTCCTAATAAACTTTCATTATGTGGTCTTGCAGGTCTCAGGGCGTGAGGCAGAGATCTGCATTGACTTGTTCTGATGATATTTTCTATATTTTTAGCTTACAAGGTTTTCTACGTATGAAATGACTTCTCCAGTTCATCTATGCAGATCGTATTTCAGATTCCAGCTTAAACAGAATCTTTTCCAGCGAGGCCCTTCCCTGTCCTCAGTTCACACTCATCATTTACTTTCTTTGAACATGCATAGAACAGCATCAGTCTTCTGGCTAGTATCCTTTTTGCCTTGTGTTTGAATTATGGATTTACTTGTTAAGTTCACAGTACTTAAATCATTTGATGAATAACTTCTTATTTAATTTGCTTATTAAATAATTGAATTGAAATATAAACTGTGCTGTAGAACAAGACCTTCTTCCCGCTGGTGTTCCACTTTGATACCCATGATGAGATGGAAACAGCAAAAATTTCAACAACAACAACAAAATAGACATTTAGGGCTGGGGAATGTGGCTTAGTGCTTGCCTAGCAGGCATGAAACCCTGGGTTCGATTCCTCAGTACCAAATAAGCAGAAAAAGCTGGAAGTGGCACTGTGGCTCAAATGGTAGAGCACTAGCCTTGAGCACAGAGAAGCTCAGGGACAGAGCCCAGGCCCTGAGTTCAAGCCCGAGGACTGGCAAAAAGAAAAGAAAAATAGACATGGAATAAGAGGGCAGAACAAACTAACCAAGCTTTATTTATGCTTCCATGTATTCAGATCTTGTCCTAGCTTCACTGTGTTTTACCCTTAGAGATCCAAGAACAAATAATGATGGTAATTTAACAGAAAAGGACTTGAGAGTATCACCTGATTCAAGACTCCATAGTGATTCTCTGCTATGACTCTGTCCCTGAACATGCTAATTTTCAATGCTCATCAGGAAAAAACTGACATGATGACAATTCCAGAACAAAGGGAGAATTGGATATATCTTCTGTGGAAGGCTTGGTCAATGTGATTGCTGTTTCAAAACTAAGTAAAATGTAAGAAAAGCCTTAATCCCACATCCCAGGAATTCTGACTTACAAGTTAGGGCAAAAACCTCTATTTTAACCAGCACAAGGTATTTGAGGCTCACAGTCTAAGGTAGTTTTTGCTGAGAAAGTGACTTCTTCCTTGGACTCATAAATTAACTGAGAAAAGGATAAAAGCTAAGCACTTAGATCTTACTTTACATGTGTATCCTTTGATCTGAGCCATTCTCTCTTGAAGCCAGTCATTTTGCAGTCACCTTGGACTCCAGGAAAGACAGGATTCGCCAATAAGCCATCTGTGGCCCATGACAAACTACCCTTCCCATAGGCAATGCCTTCTTCTTATCTTCTTGTGCTGGAAGAGGAAATTGCTCCAAAGAAGAACAGCCAAAAACGTGGCACAGACTACCCATTAAGCAACAGGCAAGAGACCCTGACTTGTTCCCACTCCTCAAGTGATGAAACTATAACTTCTCCGAAGTCCCACCAGAGACAAAGCTTGAGGTAACTGTCAACCAGACTAGAATCCTTGATTGGAACTGTTTAGTTACTATGTACACTACTTTCCCTCCCTCTACCTCAAGTTTTTTGGCTATAAAACCTAAAACTCATGTCTGCTCAATTAGGGCTCTAGACAGCCAAAGCTGAGCCCCAGGGCTGTCTTCCCATGGCCTATTCATGCCATATGGTCAATCTTTCCCCATGTGTCTTTATTTGGTATGTAGAGGTGAGTGACTGGATCTGAAATGTGGAACTTGTAAAGTTGGAGCTTGAAGGACTAAAACTCTAGTTTCATCACTAGTCTGAAGAATCCTAATCTGGAATTTGATTATTATCCACTTTCTGACTCTAGAGTGTCACATTCTCTGATTGCTGCCTCTGCTCATTTTTTTTTTAAACCATGGTTAGTCCCAGCTTTGTCCTTCTAAGGCTCTTGACTATTGAGATGAGAATCAGCCAACAGGTCAAGTTGGGGGCTAGGGTGCGTAGTCAGCTGGCCACCAGAGAGTTAGTGACAGTGTACCTATCTTCAATTTCCCCATCAGGAAGGTGGGGGGCTGTCACTCACAAGCTCTACCACTCTGTTTATTTCATAACTTTGAGTGAAATGAGCCCAAGTATTACCAAATCTGAAGATCCACCAAAGACAAAAATACCTAAGTGTTTTCAAGGTGTCTAGAGCACCCGATAGTGATCATATCAGGTTTTCTTGGATACCTGATGATCATAAGATCCCTATGTGCAACATGTTGGGGTGGGATAATGGGGGAACATGAAAGGATCGGGGAAAGGTGAGCAAGTATAATCGTTACATTCATTACACATTATATAATAATTGAACTACATAACTTGAGGGTAGGGTTGGGGAGAAAGAAAAATGAGGGAGAACAATAGAAAGGGTGATATTGGTCAAGATCCTGTACTTCTCACATGAATATGGAATTGTAACTTCTTTGTACAGCTACTTAATAATTAAAAAGAGAACTGAGATTCTTGTTCATTTGTTTGATTTTTGGCCTTTGGTGCTGGGATAGATCTCCTGCAAACACTATACCACTCCTGAGTCTCCAGCTCAGAACTATTATGCTGATTAGACTGTTTTCATGTTCTAGAAGGAGACCTAATGATGAAAAAATGTCTTACTGCCCACGACTCTTACCTCACCCTAGAGACAGAGCAGTATTGGCCTTTTCCGCTGATTTGGTCATGGCAGAGAGGGGCCAAGGCCAGGGGGTCACAGTGATGATTCTTCTTGCTTGCTGCATGCTCATTCTAGAAATTTACTGTTGCCTCCTAGATAAATAATGCCACTGGAAAAGTCCAGTCCAAACAGATGACCATGAGAAAATCATTTTTCAGCCTTCAGGCTATTTGTTTATCTTGTGACTGTTATGATTAGCTCCTAAGAGAAGAAGCAGACTGATCCATATCATGTTCTGACTGTCTAGTTTATGGCATCATTAAAATTAATGGAGCACTCATTTCAGAGTAGGATGAACAGGCCGCATTGAGGAGGCAGTGTTCCTGGAAAAATATTGGCAGAGAGCAGAGAGTCTGAGAGGGTTTCTTTGTCAGAATGAGGCAGCCCAGGCCCATGTCCCACACAGATTGTAGAATCTTAGCTGGGACAGTTGTGCTGTGCAATTCTGGTAGTAACTGCTTCTTCCCTATAAGGCTGTCACCAGCAAAAGGCTCTATGAGGCTGGAACAGTACTCGGAGTCACAGAGGGAAAAGAAAGACACTTTGCACATTCATTTTGTGATGAAAGAAAGAGTTCACAGATTCTATGTGGGAAAATAAGAAACTTCTGGAAATTGTAGTGGTGATGATGGCTTAAAATGGCCAAAATATAGCCAGGCATCAGTAGCTCATGCTTCTAATCATAGCTGCTCAGGAAGCTGAGATCTGAGATCATGGGTTGAAGCCAGCCCAGGCAAAAATGTCTGTGAGATTATTTCCAATTAACCACCAAAAGCCAGAAGTAGAGTTGTGGCTTAAGTGGTAATGCCAGCCTTGAGCAAAAAAACCCAGGGACAGCACTGAAACCTACATTCTAGCCCCAGTAGAAAACACACACACACACACACACACACACACACACACACACACACACACACACAACTCTAAATGGTTACAATGTAAAGCGCAAACTTTGTATTTTGTATATTTTACCACAATTTGTTTAAGAAAAGAATTGGCTTATCTAAAAACCAGACCAGTCATAAAGAGAAAGGTAATTAACAGCTTGCTACTGTGCTTTTTACTTTTGTTTGGTTTTGTTCTTTTTGATTTTTTAAACATAATTCAATTTTTTAAAATTATCTTTAAAAAGTTGTACAAAGGTATAAATGCATTTTGAAGTATCTCCTACCAGTATGTAATTCAGTAATAGATTTAGATGGGTTCTTTTGATCTCTCAAGAAGCCTTACTTGGTTCAGATATTTTAGACCAAATCACAGCTTCTGTCTGTGATTTCTAGCTGGAATTATGTATGGAAGCTGAGTCACTTTTCTCTCTGCCTGAGTCTGGGCTGCCTGATACCAAGGTCTTCCTCATTATTCAGGCTCATTCATATGAATACTTCTTTGGCGGTAGAAGATTTCCATCATCTTAGGCCACGACATGCACAGGGATATTTTTTTGTTTATCACCTATACTGAGGATTTATGATTGCCCAGGTGTTATATTTCTAGTGACTGTATTCTGAACTAAAGACTCCTGTTCTTTGGTAAGGACAACTTCTTATTCACATTGCAAATGACAGTAGGTAAAGGGCAGGTATAAAAAATTCTACTTTTAGCATGCTCAGAATGAAAATTTATTCAAGTAAGACCTTTAGAGTGTTTCCTTTCACTGTTCATTTGGAAAGATATTTTGCAGGTGGTATAGACACCCTGAAATGCTGCCCTGTCTATAATCTTTTATCTGGAGCTTTAGCAGAACAAAGGGTATAACATATGGAATGGGGAGACCAGCAGTGAAGGCAGAACTAAGGACAGGTGCATGAATGCAAATTATAGAACTAATTCTTGCCTCAAAATGTTTCTGGCTGTTTTTCACACATGGAAGACCCTATTTGGGTACAGGAGAGATGATTTGTGAGGGGAAATGAAGGGCAGATGTGATTCCTTGATAGAAATGAACAAATACAAGCTTTGCAATTCCTGGCCATTACCAAAGCCACAGTTCTAAAGGGAATGAGGAAGGTAGATTTCTTATTGTTTAGTCTGATTTAGCTTCAGATATGTGTCTCTCTATCCTCCATAATTCATATGTTCCAGTATGAACATATCAATGTTCCCTTACTTGAAAATAGGGTCATTGCAAATATAGTTAGTTATAGTGGCATAGAATAGAGATCCATTGGAGTAGAATGGGGCCCTAATCTAATATGAGTAGGTATCTTTATAAAAAGAAGAAAGTGGAAACTAGAAGTGGGGGCCCACACCTGTAATCCCAGCCCTAAGGAAACAGACCACTCACTGTGTAGCTTGGATGACATAGTCTCAATAAAAAGAGGGAATGGGAAGGAACTTGTACACCAAGACAGATACTGTAGAAGGAAAGACTGTGAAGACCCAGGGAGAAAGCCATCTACAAGGAACACCAAAGATCAGCAGCAAAACACCCCAGGCAAAAGAGGAGTGTGAACAGATGCTTCCTTCACAGCCTTCAAAAGGAACCAGCTCTATCTGCTCAGACTTTCAGCTCCCAGAGCTGTAAGAAGTCACTTAATCTAGGATTCTTTGTAACAACAACCTTAGCATATATATACATATATGTACATATGTATATATATATATGCATTGTTCAGGCTAATAGCTTTCAGCAGAGCATGATGCTTTTTATGAAATCATAGAAGATGGACTACCTCAAGGTGCAACTGTAGTTTTAAAGCTTTTACAATTAGAGAAATATTTCTTTGTATCTTGGCTTTCACAGGTATTATGAAGACCCTCACTAGATAGTAGCTTCTCAGTCTTGGATAGCCCAGCATGATTGAGGCTATGAGTCTGATCCTCAGTACCAATTATTATTATTACCAAATAATTACATTATTTATATTACCAAATTATTCCTATGCCCTTACATATCACTCCAAAATATTCCAGTGTAGATGTGTATGTATTGAAAAATGAATAGCAATAATTGATTCCAAATGTTTATTATTATTCCAAATAATAATAATAGTTATTATTATTATTTATTTATTTGGCTACAAAAATAGTATTTGAAGAAAAGTGACCTAAATAAGAGTGGAAATGAAAGCTGAAAAAGATTAGGAGAAATGAAATTAGTCTATGTGGTTCTAATATGAACGCTAGTGTAAAGAAGAGGATCCACAGGTATGAGCACCTGGGAAGAGTGAAGCCCCTGATTTGGTACTGAGCTTGAACTTAAGGCCTCACACTCTCAGTTGGTTTTCTTGAACATGGCTGTTGCTCTACCACTTGAGCCACAACTCCATTCTGGCATTGAGGTCTTAGTATATTTTAGATATGAGACCCTTGTCTGTTGTATGGCTAGTGAAGATCTTCTCCCAATCTGTGGGCTTTCTATTGATCTTGCTAGCTATGTCCTTTGCCATGCAGAGGCTCTGCAGTTTCATGTAATCCCATTTCTTACCAGACAAGCAGAAAAAGTCAAAAGCTATATACATATAACCATATAAGATGATGCTAAGCAAAATGAACCCCAAGATAGAGACACAGAGGTTTTATCTTTGTTGCTGTTGTTTTTAATGCACTTACATAATGTACTGTGTGATTTTTTGTTTCTTTTGTATGTTCTTCCCCCAAGGTAGAACCCCTGTTGTCACTGTATTTGATTCTGGTGCCCTGCATCTTGTATATACATTTTTCTTAATTGAGGAGGGGAAAGGAAATATCAAAATGCTGAAAGGATACAGGTTGACCCATTATAGCAATGAGATGTACAAGAAAACAAAATTTACAACTTGAGGGGGTAGAGGGAGGAGTTGGGAGGTGGGGATGGAAGGGATGGTAGAGGAAAAACAAAGGAGGGGGTAACAATGCTTGATAGGAAATGTACTCATTACCTTACTTATGTAACGGTAACCCCTCTGTACAGTATCTTTACAATAAAAAATATAAAAATTATCTTTTAATTAATTAAAAATACATATTTATGATATGCAACTTGATGTTTTGAATTATATATATATTATTGGAATGTCTAACTCAAAGCAATTAGCATATGTATTATTACCTCATATAAGCCGTTTAATAATTTTTTTTCTTTTGTGGTCATTGGGCTTGAACTCAGCCTGGACGCTGTCCCTCAGCTCTTGAGCTCAAGGCTAGTGCTCTACCACTTGAGCATAATAACACTTCCGGTTTTCCAAGTGGTTTATTGGAGATAAGAGTCTCATGGACTTTCCTGTCAGGGCTGGCTTTGAAACATGATCCTCAGATTTCAGCCTCCTGAGTAGCTAGGATCACAGGCATAAGCTATTGATTAATAAATTTGATTAGATTCTACAATATTGGTATGCAACACAGTGATTTAAATCCTGTGTTCTCCCTCTTTTATGGCTCCAGTGAGGCTTTTAAAATTAAGTGGGAACATCTACTAGCAGAAGATTACCAAGTCTACTGATTCATTTGCTAGGATTTCTTCTAGATCAACTAAAACCAATCACTGTCAAAAGCACCATTACACAGAGCTCATAAAACAATGCTCCAACTAATCCTCATGATTCAAAATCTAAACAAAAACCTGCTTCCTAGAGCTCTGAGAATATCACAAATATTATTGAGGTTCAAGTAAATTTTAATTTTCAGTAAAAGAAGAATCACATTTGGAATCAGTTATTGCTCTTCATTTTTCAATACATATACATCTACACTGGAATATTTTGGAGTGATATATAAGGGCATAGGAATAAGTTGGTAATATATGTGCTAATGTGAGTTGGTAGAGGTAATCAGTACAAACACATCCTGTCATAGGAATTGTAAGTAAGAAGGCTCCCTGCTGAGCTAAGTTTTCAGAGAAATACCATGGAAGGAAGAGCTGACCAACAGTTCCTGCAATGTTGCCATCAGATGTGGTTGTTCAGAATGCTATGCTTGGGTACCTCTCCCAGAATTGTCATGTAACAGCAATAATAGGGCCGATTCTCATAGACACTGAAGTTTAAGAACGATTGATGTGAATTCTATGTCAATAGCTTCAACCCAAGTGGACATACACTACTGATCTGTACCAGATCAGTATATAGTCACATATTTCTAGATCAACTCATCGCTCCTACTCATGTCCTACTACTTTATGACAATAAATAGGGCATCATTCCAATAATGGAGCTGTTTCTTCTAGTTCCTTTCCTGACCTGAAACCTGTGTTATAGCCCACAAAATTCTGTCAATGATGAAAGACACCTATACTAGACTGACATATGTTGGAGCAGAAACTTGCTCATACAGTCTAAGAAATCAAAGCAAAAAAGAAAAAAAAATAGAAATGTCCTCTCTAACAAAAGCAGCTATGTAGTGTGTTTTCTCAGCTGCAAAGACAGACTGGACACAGGGTAAACTTAACCACTGATGGAGATGAAGCCCATTAGTCTGGTATGACGCAAGAAAGGGGTTTGAGCCAATACTTTACTTGCATTTCCCAGGGTATCTTCTGTAAAACATGAATTCTACTCAAAGTACCAGGAACTAAGGGTCTCATGATTAAAAGACTTTCTTAGATTTTTCTCAATTCTTAAAAAAAAGCTTTCTACATTGAAATAAATAATGATAGACTCATAGAAAGTTACAAGATAGTAAAAGTAGCTCCATATAGTGCACAATACAGATGTATAGCATCAGCTATAAAATTGACATTGGCACATTATTAACTTGACTAAAAACTCATGTGATAAGTTTTCACCATTTTTACATGCATTTGTGTGTGTGTGTGTGTGTGTTTACAGTTCTATGCACTTAGCTCATGTGTAATCCCGAAGCAGGGTACAGAAGTATTTATCACCATAAAGGACTCCTTTGTCCTGTCCCTTTACATTTCTATTCCTCTCTTCATGCCTGTCTCCTGGCAACCACTGACCTGCAGTTCAGCTATCAAATTTTGTCATTTAAAAATGTTATATAGAGTCATATAATATTACCCTTTTGAGACTGACTTTTTTCCCCACTAAGTACTGTGCCCTTAAGATTGGTCTCTGTTACTACACGTATCAGCCGATTGCTCCTTTATATTGCTAAGTGTTATTGTATGGCATCGATATACCATATTTCATTTAACCATTTACCTTTTAAAGGACATGTGTTGTTCTCATTTGTCAGCCATTAGGAATTAAAGATACTATTAGAAGTTGTGTATATGTTTTAGTATGAAAAGCAGATTTCACTTTCGTAGGATAAACATATAAATTGTTTCACTGTGGAGTAGTCAAATGTATAATTTGATACAAAACTGCCAATCTATTATTTTATATTAGTATAAGATGATGTATCTTCTCTAGCATTACCATTATTATTTTTTGTTTGCTTTAATAGACCTATAGTGATAGCACATTCTATTTTAATTTACATTTCACTGATAGTTAATGATAGTTAATATCCTTCTTTTGAATGTAGAGTGGACTTTGATGGTTTATGGTTCCAGAGGATTCACTCCACCATGGCAGGAAAGACATGGTTCACATCATGGTGGCCAGGAGCAGAGAAAGAGAGAGAATACAACACTGGAAGAAATCTTTCTCCTTTTTCACTGGGTATTCCAAGTAGGCCCCAGCCTAGGACATGGTGTCACCCATCTCCTAAGGGTTAGCGCTCCCCATTTAGTTGGCAATCAAATTCAGACCAAGTTGACAATCAGGATTAATCATCATCACAAGTCCATCCTTTGCCAATCTGGTACTTATACACATCTCCTTAAATCTTAGCATTCCATACCTAAAAGACTCATGCCCATCTTCCAATGTAAAACATATTTTATCCCATCTTTAAGAATCTAGTTGTAGCTGTTTCAGCAATATTCACAAGTCTCAGCTCACATCTCCTTTGAGATTCAAGGGAAACACTTAGCTGTGAGCTCCTATAAAAAAATGAAAACTACATTCTTCCAATATACAATGGCAAAGAATACACATTCCCATTTCATGGAGGTGTAGAGGCATAGAAAGAAGGAATGGGACCAAACCAAAACCTAGAGGAGAAAACATAGGACTTAATGAACTCATGTAGCTCCGTGTCTTGTATCTGTGGTACATGGTGGGATAATATGTGCTTTGAAGGGCTTGGGCAGCCCTACCCCTGCAGCCTTGCTATTTGTGGCCCACACAGTTTTCTCTTGGACTAGGTCTCCTCATGATTTGTGGCTTGTCTGCAGACATTCCATATCTCTGACATCTTCAACTTCCTTGGAATTCCACTGTAGCTTCACCCTTATAGCCCTTTCAGGGGTTGCCTGTAGGGATCTTGAACTTGCTTCACCATTTTTGGGTCTCCCTGGCTTTGAAGTCTAGGTGGAAGCCTCCATAACCCCAGAACACTTGCATTTTGCATTCCTTTAAAACCAGTATCAAGTTTGCCACTAGCTTACACCACAGCTGCAGTGGCCTCTGAGTATCTGGATAGCTAAACACAGAGAAGTACTTTCCTAGACTGCCCTGTGCAAGCAGGACACTAAGAGCTGTCTTCTCAAAGTAGAGTCTTCCTAATGCCTTGAAACCTTTATTCCCTCTAAGCTGTATTAAGTAAAGTCTGCCCAAATTCCTGAGATATCTTCAAAGCATCTTTTTCTATTTCCCCAGTGCAAAATACTTGACTGTTTTTTTTTTAATGGTCTGAATCTCTTCAGTAGGCATATTTCCCTTGGCTACATCTTAACATTGGCTTCTTTGCTGAGAAATTTCAAGCTTTTTAAATTTGTTGGTTCCCAAGTCCCCAATATCAACTTAGCCAAAGACTTGGACACCTTGAAATTTCTTCCACCATATTAATCCCTCACTTTTAAACTCCATCTCCCACAAAGACTCAGGGCATGGACAAAATATAAACAAGTTATTTGCCATAATACAATGCAAATGACATTCAGTCTAATTTTTCACAGAGTTCTTGTTTCCTTCTGAAACCAAGGAAGCTTATTCCTTACTGATTTATAATGGCATTCTGGCCTTCTGAGTTCCCACCAGAACTGCCCATTAAGCTCTGCTTTCATCATTCTAAAGCTTCTCCAACTATTTCCAAACTTTAAAATGCTTCTTGCAGCCAGTTCCAAAGGCTTCTTGAACCATACAGTCAAGTAGTTGCAGCAAAAATCCTACTTCTCCAGTATTAGTTCTATTTTAGTCAGACTTTCCTTGTGTGACAAAACAACTTAATAACAAAACAACTGAGAAAACAAGATTTACTTCAGTCATGGTTGTAGAAATTTCAGTCCATTATGGTGTATAAGGAGTAGTGGAGAGAAGAAGCTTATATTGTGGGGGCTAGAAAGGAGAGATAGAGGAATAGTGTGGGAGAGAGATGGACAGAAAGACAGAGACAGAGAAACAGACAAACAGAGCAAATGAAAGAATTTTAAGGCTCTTATTTTTCACCTGAATCTCTTCTTTGGAACATAATAGATCTTTTGTCTATTTGGTAACTGTATTTTTCAGTTTTTTTGCTTACTGTTGAATTTTGAAAGTTCTTCATATATTCTAGATTCTAGTTCAATGTTTAATTTGCAAATGCTTCCTACAAGTCAAAAAGCTGGAAGTAGAGGTATGGCTCAAGTGGTAAGAGTACTAGCATTGAGCAAAAAAGCTAAATAAAAGTATCCTAACCCTGAGTTCAAGCCCCAATACTGGCATACTGGCAAACAAAACCCTCAAGTTGATTCTTGGTCCCCAGTGTGGCAGTGTTTTGAGGTAGGACCTACCATAACTGTTATATACCCGCATTAGTCTCCACAGGAATGTATTGGTATTACATGATATTTCCCCTTCTGTGTTTCCTCTTCTATTTGTGGTATTTGCCCTTCACTTTATTCCATCAGCTAAGCCACATGAAGTAGTCACCAGAAACGAAGCAGATGCTTCTGCCATGTTTTTGATTCCCAACCTCCAGAACCATAAGCTAAAATAACCCCTTTTGCTTTATAAATTTCCCAGGCTCAGCCATTTTGTTTAATAGAGGAAGAAGGACTGAGCCAACCAACATTTGTCAGAATCCCACAGTCTAAGGCCAGAACAATAAAAAAGAGAAGGCTTGGGAACTAAACTAATGGACTAATGTTCAGTACCCAGTCTGCTTTATAAAGGTGTGAGTTGCATTTTGTTTGCTTATTTGCTGTGAAACACAGTGTTTAGTGTTTGGCAAGAACCATTTAGGTTTATATACACACCCACACTTATTTTCAAGGGTTTTCTACTTTTTAATGTAAACATGTTTCTTTGGCTGGGTGCTGGTGGCTCATGTCTGTAATCCTAGCTACTCAAAGAGTCTGAGATCTGAGAATCAAGCATGGACAGGAAGTCCAAGTCAATGAGACTCTTATCTCCATTTAACCACCAAAAACGTAGAAGTGGACCTGTGGTTCAACGTGGTAGAGCACTTGCCTTGAGCAAAAGAACTCAAGGACAGCACCTAGGCCCCCAAGTTCATGACTGACAACAACAAAAAAACATTTCTTTGAACCAGTTTGCAGTAAGACCTATGTTCATCGCAACACATCTTCTCCGATTGTGGGTGTCTCCAAATATTGCTGTTTGCTTTATGGTCTTCTCTTATGACCTCAAGAATGACTCATTTACTTCTTTCTGTTCTGTCTCCTGATGATTATATATGGAGATTTCCAGTCCATGCTTATGTTAATGATGCCACTCATTTGCTCTGCCCACACCAAGAGGATTGATGTTCTTGCCACCGCCCTACCTCTGTTTAGAGAGCATTTCTAATACATTCTAGCTCTAAGACATGAGCATTAATCCATGGAACAAGCCTGAAATGCCAGTCCCTTTGACTTGTGATGTAAAACCCTGCTTATCTTCCTGAGGTATGGCGCCTTCTATGCAAGCTGATATCCTTTGGATCCTGTCAGTCAGAAATACCTGTATCCATCTGACCCATAGTTCCCAGTGCAGACCATCTAGAAAGGAATGTTTTTTTTTATTTGCAATTTACAAATATCAGGTAAATTCTGAACATTGGCAAACCTGTCATTTAAAATATGAACCTCATCTCCCAGAGCTACAAAATTATACATAATGGCAAAGTTCCTGTGCCAATCCACAAAAGCCTACTTATCCAAAATAGAGCTGAACTGAGGTCAAAAGCACCCACAGCCTGACCATGGGTAGCCATAGATTTCCATTGGAATGCATGCCTTGTTGGGAAGCTGAGAAGGCAGAGTAAAATAAATCTTCAACTTATATCTATCTCACTGTTAGGATTTTGTAGTCAGGTAGCAGTAAACTTGGCCCCAGAGAGCAAAGATGCTCACTGAGTCATTTCTCAAATCCTGAAAACTTGTAAAGGAATGTATAAAACTGTAAATGAGTTCCATGGTCATAGTGCCTTGAATGAATACCTTCTACCCAGACACTACAGTGTCTATTTTCTTGGATCAGGATGAAAACCCTACATCAAGACAGGATGAAAGCACATGTGTTGGGGTGGCATTGGGATCTGGTGAAGAGTAGGGGACAGATGCAAATGCATTTGGGATTACATCAGAGGCAGTGGACTTCAGGCTACCCAGCTTAGGAAGCTTTGATCCTTTCTGATTATAATCAAATCATAGCCTCTGTTTTTTTTATAAATGAACTTGATTTCTCTCTTTACTTCTGTCTGTCTTTGTTCCTTCCTTTCTTCCTTCCTTCCTTCCTTCCCTTCTTCTTCCCTCCCTCCCTTCCTCCCTCCCTCCCTCCTTCCCTTCCTCCGTCCCTCCCTCTCTCCCTTCCTCCCTCCCTCCCTCCCTTCCTTCCTTCTCTTTTCCTTCTTTCTTTCTTTTGTTTCTCTCTCTTTCTTCCTTCTTTCTTTTTCTTTCTCTCTCTGACTTTCTTTCTTTCTTCATGGTCTTGCTGGCCAAGGCTGACCAAATTCACAATCCTCTCTCCTCCACCTCCTGAGTGCTGGAATTACAGGTTTGGTCCACCATACCCAACATGCTGTCTCTTTTTATTCCATTCCTCACTACTCTGTATTAGTGTATGTCTGTCTCATATTGATCAAAAGAATAGGCCAGTAAATAATACAAATGGTAGAAATTAGAGATTATCTTTTTGAAAATTGTACTTTATTTTATTGAGCTGGGTTCTCATTATGTTGCTCGGTCCTGCCTTGAACTCTCGAACCCACAGGACACTCCTGCCTCAGCTTGTCATGTAGCAGGGACTGAGAGCATGCACTACTATGCCTAGCTAGAAAGTGATGACCTTTAAAAGTGACTAGAGAGCAAAGAGGATTCCTGACTGAAGGAAGGAATCCTGTATCAGGAACCTGCTGCATGCTAGTCACCTTCCATATCTTTTTATCCCCACATCATTAATTTATTCTTCTAACAAGCACATTAAGTGGTTACTACTATACCTATTTAACTGATGGAAATGGACGTCCATCTGTTCACTGGATCAAGAACTAATAAGCAAGGAGCACTGTAGGGTGCGTACTACGCTAAGCCTGGAGCCATGCCCTCTTGGCATTGTGAGAGAGTGTTCTTATGCCTTAGAAGCAAACAAATCCGTGCCGCACACTTTCATCTAAGAAAATCAATATTCAAAAAGCGAGGGCAACCTCATTTCTTTTCCCTTACCTTCTAAAGGGAAGCACTGAGTAGATTTGGCATCTGCTTCCTGGTGCTGATTAGAAGGGCACGATTTGCCAACAAGCCTGAAAGACAGTCCTGTGAAATGGCCACTTAGTTACCGATGTGCTTGCTGTGTGCTGGGCCCGGTATGCTGCCATAAGAAGGGCAATGTACTTGTGCCGAATGTGATGGCAGAAAGCAGGGAAAGGCCATGCTGTGGAGAAAGTGTGCAGGCCTTTTAGGTAACAGCATAGAACTACAGCATCTGCCCTGGTGGCATCACGTGGTAAAACTAACCACAGAATTGTATGAAAACCAAAATGCCAAGCCACGGTGTGTTTCCAGCCAGAAGACAGCACATACAAAATCCATTTTCCTTCTGGTTCATTCTCTTAGTCACAGCTTCTGGTTCCAAAATCTGGGGCTGCATTAAAATCGCCCCCTAGTGGACATCTGTGGAATTTCCCTCAGCTGAATTGCTCAGCTGTTTCACAACGGAATAAAGAATGTATCTCAACATACTGTCTTGTTTTCAACATACTGTCTTGTACATCTCATTGTTACAATGGGTCATACTGTATCCTTATTTCAGCATTTTTACAACTTTGGGGGAGGTGGGTGGGAGAGGGGATACGGGGAGGAAAGGGATGGTAGGGGAAATATAGAGGGTGTAAGGGATGCTCAGTAAGAAATGGACTCATTACCTCGCTCATGTAACTGTAACCCTTCTGTAAAATATCTTTACATTACATATATATATATATATATATATATATATATATATAATGTTTTTCTAAGTGGGGCTGAGCAAAACTTCAGTCAAATGCAAAAGGCAATGAAGTTTTATGGGATGTATGTAGTAGTAGATTCCTCTGTCTTATGGTCAGAAATCCTAGAAAAATCCCAGAAAACACAATTATCTCTGAACTGTGCAGTTTGGGGTAGCTGCAAGAAGTTCAACCCTTTGAACTGCCACCTCCAACTCAACCCAACTACAAAGTGTCTCCAGGTTGTGGTGAGGACTGTACACAGAGCCCACCATCAGAGGAGCCCTCCAATGCCTGCAGGCCCCTGACTTAGTTGGATAGGAGTACAGAATGAGCATCCGTACTTGCTTTCTGGTGCAGGTCAGAAGCCAGGGTCAGTTTTGCTTGCCCTCCAGGGTCTGCTGCTGTCTATCAAATAGTATTTTCATGTGTCCCTCAGACTCTTGTTTTGCTAGCAGGTGTGCCATCTGAACCAAAATGGAGGTGTTGCTTGTTCCAGATGACCAAAGAAGGTTGAGCAACTGACTAAGAAAAGCAATGGGGCATGTTCTCGTGATGGTCACAGTACTGTTACACAGCCAGTTTTCTTTAAGATCTGCCTGCTTCCCCCTGATGTGAAAGAAAAAGCAAAGGTTTGCTCTGTGGACAAGCACCCACCTCCTGCTGGAGATATTCAGTTTCCACTGTTCACTTAGTTCTTGTCCACACATCCTTTAAGCAGCTAACCCTTATGAAGAGGCAATGTAAGTCTCACGAGTTCAAAAACTTCCTATATTATAAATCCTGGTCTTGATGTATGGTTTGAATTCAAAAAGGAGTAGAACTTTTGATATCATACAACAGGAAAGTTACCACTGGGGTGGGGAGACACTTTAATTTTTTTGTCTAGGGGCTGGAACTCTGGGCCTGGGTGCTGTCCCTCAGCTCTTCAGCTCAAGACTAGCGCTCTACCACTTGAGTCATAGTGCCACTTCTGGTTTTCTGGTGGTTTATTGGAGATAAGAGTCTCACAGACTTTTCTGCCTGAGCTGGCTTTGAACCGTGATCCTCAGATCTCAGCCTCCTGAGTAGTTAGGATTACAGGCGTGAGCCACCGGTGTCCAGCTGGGAGGCACAGTTGAGTGGCTATTTGGAAATCTTCCAGGGCATCTTTCTCCTTATTGATGAATGGACACCAGAGTGGAGAAGGGGCAAATGTTATAAAGAAAGTGAGCACAGGGCTGGGAAGGTGGCTCAGTGGTAGAGTGCTTGCCTTGAATGCCTGAGGCCCTGGGTTCGATTCCTCAGCACCACATAAACAGAAAAAAAAGCTGGAAGTGGCGCTGTGGTTCAAGTGGTAGAGCGCTAGCCTTGAGCTGAAGAGCTGAGGGACAGTGCTCAGGCCCACGACTGGACTTTCCCCCCCCCCCAAAAAAAGCACACAGTTATCCAGCTCGCACACAAAGAAATATTCTTGTATTGGTTGGGTTTGTCCAATAGCAATATTTCTCAAAAGATGGAAATAATAGAAATTGACATCCATACTTTTCAAGCACTGAATTCTGAGTATTTACAGATATAATAAGTTGAGCTTTGTGAAATTAGCATCTTTGTTTGGGCATAGAAGGAGGCATCCAGTTTGTGGATACTTGGTAGAGGATACAGGGAGTGGAAGACAGAGGAGGATGGCTTGAGAAACATGGCCTGTTTGGGGTCAGCAGAAGGAGACCCACATTTGGTCTTTCTAATAACAGAACTCAAGACTTGGAGGATGTAGGTAGCTCCAGACTTCGCTGTCTGAAATAGACTCTACTGCTAGGGAAAGAGAAGCACAAGACAGGAAGACCTGGCTGATGAGGGGTCCAGGGTCCTTGATGGCAAATAAAACCTCTTATCCACATTGAGAGGCTGCAGAAACAGAAAAGTTTGATTAGGTGAATAAGAAGCCAAAGGCAGTAAGCCACACAGATGGACTGAAAGGATATGGAAGTGGCTATGAATCTGAACCAGTGAGCTAAAGATAGGAGTCTAGGGATCAGTGAATCTAAGGATGATGCACTGGAGAGTGTTGCTGGCCAACAACCCAGACCAGGCCCTCAAGCCAGTGATGGTGGGCCAGCTCTACCCCAGCCCATGGAGGTGTTAGCCAATGTTCTTCAGGTGTGGCGAGAGTGGTAAGTCAATCCTGTAACCAGCGGTGGTGAAGGATGGAGCCTGATCCAATACTCCGATACACTCTCAAGTTAAATAAACCAACCAGAGCTCATTCAGACAAAAGGTTTTATGCTTTCCTCACCTCATACTGCTTGCTGAAGGCTGGGCAGAATGGAAATCTTTCAAATACTATAATAGGTAGAAGAAAAAATCCAGTTGGTCCAGTTGTCCTGTGGTTTCTGTTTTATGGAGCCAACTGTCTGGGATTTGTTGTGATTGGTTGATCTGACTGGGTAGTAATGTAGTTAATTAACCAGAGCCTGAGAAAAAGAGGGAGGGATGCAAAAATACACCTGGCATTGTCACTGGCACCAGATCCTAGGAGGTGCCTAGCACTCTCCAGCGGTCCAGGTAAGTGTCTCCATCTGCTCTTCACTACACTTTGTACACAGGTAGGGTGCAAATGTATAAATCCCTGGGTTTTCAGGAACCCATGCAAGACAAGGATTTTGTTTTCCTGTGGGAGACTAAATAGCAGACCAATAAAGTCCAGACTACTTGTGTGAATCCCTTTTGTATAATACGGTAATATAAATATAATGTCATAGGCATTATATTTATATTAATTATAATTATATTTATATTAATTATATTAACTAATGCCACAGGCATTAGTTTTGCTGCAGGTTGGATCCTGGGTGTCCCAAAGGCTTATGTCTTAATAGCTTGGTTATTAGCTTGTGGATCCATTGAAAGGTAGTGAGTGCTTTTAGGGGATAGGACTCAGTTGGAGGAAGTGAAGTCGTAGGGTGTGTCTTTGAAGGGGATATTGGGCCCCAGCTCCCTCCCCATCTTTATTTCTCTCCTGATATATATAAGGTGAGCAGGTTCCCTTCAGCACACTCTTAGGCCTGAAACAATAGGATCAAGTGAAACTTGTTTATCTCAGATGTTTTGTCCCAGTCATCAACACTGATCAAGCTTCAGTGTGGTTTTCCTTAATTAAAATGCAATGAGCTTCGAAGACCTAATATGGAAAAAAAGTCATGTAATGCATCTCATCAGTATGTTTTATACTAATTATGTGTTGGAATGATAATATTTTAGCTAACTAAAACACATTATTGAAATTAATTTAATCTATTGAAATTTGGTTTTAGGAGGGGATAGGGATCAAAGAGAGTGATAGACAGGTAAGACTGATTATGATACATTGAGTACATGTGTGGAAGAGCCACAATGAAACTTTCCATGAACAATGGATGTATGATAATAATAATGATGATGATGATAATAATAATAATTCTTTTCTTCTTAATTTCTCCTTTTAAAACTGTGTAAGTCATATTTTTTTCTTTGAGTAGGACAGATTTATACTTTGTCTCATGCCAGATCCAAAGCACAGACCTTATATAATTTGTTTAATAACCCACTTTGGTTACAAGTGAGCCTGCACTTACAAAGAAATAAAGCAATCTCAGGGCCTTGGAGATTCCAACCCAATTAAATGCTGACCTTTATTCCTTCTTTCCACAGCCAGTTACAACATAAATTACTCAGCAGAAGATCTTAATGTATTCTACCAACTGCATGTCTTGTCTCAAGTCTGGACTGCCTCTCCACCCCCTCTCTGAGCGGTGAGTCTAGCAGCAGCTAGCAGCTGAGGCAGAAATCCTTCTGCAATGGACAGGATGTTTCTGAATGTGTCTGGATATTTCTAGCTTCTGGCTCTGTTTTCTCAAAAGGCCAGGTTTGATCTGGAATCATACAAATTATGCCCTAGAATGCATCTTCTAGATAATCATCTGTGCATGGCTAGGGTTACACAGATGACTTGTACCACTAGCAAAGTGACTTCCCACATCTCATAAACCAAATTGTAGTGTTTACTCCTGGTCTAATTCTTAAAGCTGGCTAGTATTTCAGAGCAGAATGGCCTCTGCCCAAGGCCTAGAAAGAATGGCCTATTTGCTTAAGAGGATTAAGTAGAGAAGGAGTAAGCTTCCTGGGAGACATTTAAATGCCTTGAGCTCTGATCTCTTGCTAATGCAGACCTTGTCAGCAGCCACCATTCAGGACTAGGTTTCTTTTTGGCCAGTGTTGCTAACTCAACGTCAAGGATGGATGCCATAGCACTTCTCTTTGCTTTCATCTTTACTTCCTCTTCATAAACTCCAGTTTTGTTCTTCTGGAAAATGTAACTCATCCTCCTCTTCTTTCCTTGTAATTCCCATCCTGCCTCACATCACTGTGGGAAGATGCTCCTTAATGTGAGAGCAAGTGTGAGCAAGAGAGCAACAAGGTCTGAGAATTGCTATACGGAACAACTTGAGGCTGATTTTGGTTGATAGGAGGGTTGAAGAGTTCCACAGGAGGGGTCCCTCATGGTGGAGAATTTTGAATGGCAAGGAGTGGTTACCTAAGGTTTTCAACTATGTGGCCTATTCCAACAAAGAATTCGGTTATAATGATATGCAATGCTAAAAGATGAAGTCTTAGAAGTCTTTCCCAAAAGTTCACTTGAGAACAGCCAAGCACAGAACTGTATGAGGCCCCTTAAGGGGAATTTTATTTTTTGGAGAAAACATCCTTGTGGATCAGAACGTATCACTCATTTGTCTGGTCCACAGATATATGAAGAAGGGTCTTGGGGCCATCTCCAGGCAGAGGTTGATTTATGGGCTGGTTTTACAAGTGCCTATGGCAACCAAGGAGCCTAGTCTATCTGTCTGCCTCATTTGGAAAGGAAGTAGACCTTCATTCATAGACTCACATCTTCTTTCTGATAGTTGATCTTGGCTGGATTGAAAGCTGCCTAGAGTAGTGGTAAAACAGACCTTTGATCTTATGTGTCTCTGATGGTGTTTGTAGAGATAATCAGATCAGGACAACTTCTTCATCAATAGGCTGATTCTTGAAGGATTCCTAATACAATGGCATCACTGGGAGGTGGAGCTTGGTTGAAGGAAGTAGGTCACTAAGAGTATGTCTTTGTCCCTTCCTGTCTTTCTTGCTTCTTCCTGACTGACGTAAAGCAACTTTTTTTTTTACGACATGCTTTTGTCACCATGATGTTCTGCCCCACTACAGGCCCAATGGAGCAAGCTGAATCACAAACTAAAACCTCTGAAATCACTGGCCAAATAAATCATTTCTGCTTTTAAGATGCTCTCTCAGGCACCACTGAAAAGTCTAATAGACTAATCTAAGCAAAACATTCACCTTCACACAAAGAAACTCCCATTTGATTGGAGAAAATATGCCCATGAGCAAATTCTAGCCTTAAGTTTTTAATGATTTAAAAAAGACCACATACCTGCAATTTACTTCTTGATTCTGATTAAGATTCATTTACCTGGTGACCCTAATGGTTGATTTGATCCAGAAACCACAATCAAATATCAGTTTTTCCATGGTGCTTTTGTATATTGTAGACATGTTTTTCTTTTGTCAGTAGTGGGACTTGAACTCTGGACCTGGGTGCTGTCTTTGAGCTCTTCAGCTCAAGGTGAATGCTCTACCACTTGAGCCACTTCTGGTTTTCTGGTGGTTAATTGGAGGCAAGATTCTCACAGACTTTCCTGCCTGGGCTGGCTTTGAACCATGATCCTCAGATCTCAGCCTCCTAAGTAGCTAGGATTACGGGCATGAGCCACCAGTGCCTGGCAACATGTTTCTCTTATTTCCCATTTACCATAGTGACCTTTATCCCTCTGTGGTCAAGGGATTTCAGTGTCACAATGTGCTTTATTTGGCATCCAGTGAAGTATCAGTGTTTGACTGAAGACTTTTTGTTCTAGATTTATTAGTAAAACAAATCTGTGTAGATACAAGTGGTAAGTTTATGAGTGCATGACATGTCATCCTTGTTGAGGATTTGCTGACTTTTTAAGGAATTGGGAATTTTTATTTTCTTTAAAAAATTCAAAAGTATCAGAATGAAATACTTCTTAAAAATTAAAAATTTAAGGCTGGTAATGTGGCTCATGTGGTAGACTTCTTAATAAGAACAAGGCCCTAAATTCAAACCCCAAGACTGCTAAAAATAAGTGAAAAAAATTCATTTTTGAAACTATGTACGTCTTGACAATTAGATGGTTTTTTATGTTTTCTTATATTTGCACATTTATTTGCCTAGTTTAAAAAGTTATCTTTGTTTTATTTCCTTATTCTCATTCCTACTTGATGCATTTGTGTTTTGCTCTTTTTCATTGAAAATTTTAATAGTTTTCCATTTTACTTTAAAGTACCAGATCTAGGACTTAGTTATTTTTCTGCCAAATACCATTTTTTGTTTTTGTCGGTCATGGAGCTTGAACTCTGGGCCTGAATGTGGTCCCTCAGCTCTTCAGCTCAAGGCCAGCACTCTACTACTTGAGCCACAGCATCACTTCTGGTTTTCTGGTGGTTAATTGGAGATAAGAGTCTCACAGACTTTCCTGCCCTGGTCTGGCTTTGAACTGTGATCTTCAGCTCTCAATCTCTGAGTAGCTAGGATTACAGGCATGTAATCCTGGTGCCTGGTTCCAAATACCTATTTTAAAAATTTATTCATTTCGATTAACTTTTATTTATTTATTTCTTTTGATTTCTGTAATTGCCTTGTGCTCTTTTTGAATTTTCTAAGTTGAATAATTAATGCATTCCTTTTTGTTTTTTATTTATTAATGCTCAGTACTTAAGCCTAATAATTTTCCTCTAGATACAGCTTTAATCATATCCTTAGGTGATAGAGTATAGCTTTCAAATTTATTTATAATTATTATTTCCTTGGTTGTCTTCAAGACTGCACTGAGTTCTCTCTGCTTGAATGACTTGCTTTCTTTAAATTCTTGGCTGTCCTGTCTTGCAGTAAACAGGGGTGTGTGTGATATAAACACAGGGGTGCCACTGTGGGGTTCCTCTCCAAGCCTTCCACATGCTCCTGATGCATTAATTAGCCTGTCATCATTGTGACAAAAATAGCTGGGGAAATCAATTGACAAGAGCAAATATCATTTTGTCTCATGGTCTCTCAGAGGTTCAGTCCATGGCTGGCTCCTTCTTGGGGCCTGGGGCAAGGCAAGATACCATGGCAGCTAGAGCACATGGCGGAAAACCTGTTCACTTCTTGGCATCCAGGAAGCAGAGCGAGCCTGGGCCTGGATACAAAACGTAACATTCCAAGGCATATACCAGTAGCCTTCTTCCAGCAACTAAGCCCCATTTCCTAGAGTTTCTGCCACTTCCTAATATTGGTAACAGCTGGAAACCAAGCTTTCAACACATAAGCCCTGGGGCAACAATCCAGCTCCAGACTCTAGCCCCTGCCATATTGGCGTGGCAAACCTTGGAGTATCACTGTAGAAATGCTCCTTCTCTTCCATGTGTTCTCTCTAGAAATTTATGCTAAACTGTACCAAGTACTGCATATTTGGCTCAGTTTCGTGGGATTCTTTCACAGAGTTTGCCTTAGATCTGGAGGGTTTATATTATTTTCAATTATTGAATGAACAGTGGATCTGCTGGTCCAATCTTTAATATTCATTGTACCCATTACTCTTGCTCTATCAGATCCAAATACTCTTCAGAATGGTTTCAGAATTGTAGACACTATTCTAAGGTTTTCAGAAAGGAAAGAAAAAATGGCATTTTACTCCATCGTCTTTTATTGAATGTATCGGTAGTGTTTTGAAAAGTGTTTTCGATCCAAAGAATTCATATTACACTGAAGTTTGACTCTCCCAGTGATGAATCTTTCCAGTAGAAAAAGAATTCTCGTAGCTTCAACTTTTTCCTAAGCACTCACTGATCTTTCAGAGTACTCTTCAGCCTTAAGGCTTTTTACCATCCATCAAGCAAGTGGGTTTGGCTTTTTTGGCCAGATGTATGCTGTTGAAAACATTGAGTAGTAAAGGGCTAAAAACAAAAAGAAGGGCAGCCTTCAACCTTCTCCAAGGAGAAAGCTCCAACTTTAGCCCTTTGTAGACTTAACTTTAAATGTGAAAATGTGCTTCCTTTTTCCAGCTACCAATCATAACTTATGAGGAAGGTCAGTAACTGTATCAATAAGCCCCTGTCCACCTCATGCTGGATGCTGTTTCATTCAGGTTATTTTTTAACCTGAACAAATTATCTTGTTAGTCAAAAAGATCCTGACTTCAGCTCTGAGTCTTTGGGTGGTATAGTTTCTATGTTGTTTCTAGACAAGACTAACTCCAAAGAAAGGAACTCAAAGCCAGGTGGCCCACACCCATAATCCTCGCCACTTGGGAGGTAGAGACAGGAGGATGGGGTTGGAGGCTGACCTAAACAGTTACCTGGAGTCCCTGTCTGAAAAATGAAAAAATCTTGATCCTGTGTAGCTCAAGATTTCAATCCCTGATATAGAAAAAGAGAGAGGGACGGGGTGGGGGGGAGAGGGAGCGAGAGAGGAAGAAGGAGGAGAAGGAAGAAGAAGGGAGGGAAGGAAAGGAGGGAGGGAAGAAAGGAGGGAAGGAAAACAGGAGGGAAGGAGGGAGGGAGGAAAAGAAGAAGGAGAGGAAATGAGGGAAGGAGGGAGGGAAAGGGAAAGAAAGAGGAAGAAATGGGGGGAAAACAACCCTAATCATTAGCTGGGAGAGGGAGGGGGTAGCTCAATAATGAAGTTCAAGCTTGTGGGAAGCACTAGGTGCAGTCTGAGCACTCACCCACCTAAGTCATAAAGCACAGTGAAGGCTTTACATAAACCCAGACAATAACCATTCAGTCCAATTTTTGCTTGGGGCTCACTAACTCTTGAATGTTTATGTCCTCTTTCACCTCATGCTGGATGCCGTTTGATTCTGGAGAGCAGCTTGGAGACTGAGGCCAATTTCCAATTCAGGAAGCCAAAGGCAGTGCTCAGTGAGTCTGTGTGTTCTCTCAGCCACCTGGCTTTGTGTTGTGATGCTTCTGAATGCCTCCAGGCCACACAGCTCCTCCAGGCTCCAGCTCTGGCATCTGAAATGACACTCCTGCAACAAGAATTGGCAAGCTTTCCTTCAGGGCTGTGGCAGAGTCAGGAACTCTGGCCCTGTCTCCATATAGCTTTATATGATGTAATAGCTTTGAATTTGGCCTCTATTTCTAGCACTTTCTGAGGAAGGACAATATGACTAGAAACACTTCCAAAGCAGATGGCTCTGATCTTCATTTTTTTCCAGAAAAGTTTGTAGGAAATGGAGACAAGGGTGACTGTTAACATGAGTGTGGGTTCCAGTATGGATGGCTTATGCCTGTAATCCTAGCTACTCAGGGAACTGAGCTCTTATCTCCAATTAACCACCAGAAAACTGGAAGTGGCACTGTGGCTGAAAGCGCTAATGCTTACCTTGAGCAAAACAAAGCTCAGAGACAGCATCCAATTCCTGAGTTCAAGCTCCACAACTGACCCCCCCAAAAAAAATGACAGTGGAAATACATGGTCTTACAAGCTCTCTGTGATGGTGTAAGTGTGAGACTCCAAGACAAGATATGGAGGATACATGGAAGTAGGCTTTTCCTCTACAGAGATTGCTGTGGATCCCTACAGCTGATTTCTACCAAATGCTTCCCTTCTGGATGGAGCTCTGTTAAAGACATCTAGCTGATCAGGAAGGTATAAGATGAAGACCGATGGGCTGGGAAGGTGGCTCAGTGGTAGAGCGCTTGCCATGCATGCCTGAGGTCCTGGGTTTGATTCCTCAGCACCACATAAGCAAAAAGAAAAAAGCTGGAAGTGGCGCTATGGCTCAAGTGGTAGAGCGCTAGCCTTGAACTGAAGAGCTGAGGGACAGCGCCCAGGCCCAGAGTTCAGGCCTCACGACCCGACCACCCCTACCCTCCCCCCGCCCCCCCCCAAATGAAGACCGAGATGAACGGGGCACTAAACTGTTCCCAAGGAAAGTCAGTTTGACCCTTCTGGAGAAATTACAAAGACTGTGTGTTAAACATTACATTTTTCAAGCCAAGCATCCCCAGGTCATGCTTGTAATCCTAGCTACCCAGGAGGCTGAGATTTGAGGCTGGTTTGAAGCAGACATATCCATGAGACTCTTATTTCCAATTTACCAGCAGCAAGAAGCCAGAAATGGAGGTGTGGCTCACGTGACTGAGTGCCCTCCTTGAGTGAAAAAGCCAAGCAAGAGTACAAGGTTGTGAGTTTAAGTCCCATTACTGGTGTAAACACACACACACACACACACACACACACACACACACACACACACACATGAGACATTACCTTCTAGAATTGTCTTTGATGCATTAAATTTGACTTCTATCCTGATTTTCTCTTGACAAACTCCAGTGAACATACCACAGGAGAAAAAGTCTAGAGACTTCACAAGTACAAATTCTAATAGAAGATAATCACACAGAATGGAACCTGCTAATGGGTTATATCTTTACTGTGAGAATGAGTTAGAAATAAGCTTCCCCTCCCTGACAGCCACTCCTAATAACCCACCACCACTACCACCATTAATCCAGACATTAAGGAAAATTACCTTTCTCTAACCTGAACACTTTTGGCTTTTTCACTTAGCCTTAATTTTTTTAAAAAAGCACAAAACTTAAACACACACATATTCAAGATGATCAGATAATAACTGAACTGCTTTCTAAAATAGGAATTGACATTTCCCCCCTGAGTTTCTACAATGCATTATTTGCAATGTCAAACTTGTAGCTTGGCCATGTAGCTAAGCTCTGGCCAGTACCTAATTTTGTGATCTCATATACCTCCCCTCAGTGCAGCCTGTGTCTCGTTCTTCCTTCACTCAGAAAGAGACAAGATATGGTAATAAGAAATGCAGTAGTCTATGATAAGTACTCCAGGTTGGATTGTTTAGAGCTCTAAAACCTGCTTAAGAAATCTGAATGCCTATCATAATTTTTTGTTCAATTTTCCTATATCTGTATTTTTCTTTTGGGCTAGATTTGTTCTTTTTCCTGGTTGAGTTTTCTGTCAGAAAGAAGGGAAGAAAATGGCTTTTCTAATACAACTTTCTAAGAATGTTCTGATGACATTGGAAAAGCTCTCATTTTTTCATCAACATACTTGACTTAAAAACCACTTTTCCTTGCCTTCAAAGGATAGGACAAAGCTAAATCTAAGATGCAAATAGTTCTGTCAATAGAATTAGGGAGATTACTGACACACTAGATTTTCCATCTGTGTGTATGTGAGGTCATCCATCCATCCACCATCCATCAGTCCACAAACTATCTGCCCATCCATCCATCCATCCATCCATCCATCCATCCATCCATCCATCCAATCTAATCAGTATTTGTGTATAAACAATTAGGTCCCTGCCAGGTAAGACAGGGAAGGTAATAAGAGATAATTCTTGTCGTTCCTCAAGACCTTATGAACAGAAAGAGCATCTACAGAGCTAATTAGAATGCAAATTAGTCTGAGAGCTACTATGTACTTATCATCTATATACAAAACATCAGGGAGGAGATAATATAAGGGCATAAGTCATTTCCCTGCCTGAAGATGATTGATAATCTCACTGGATATGTAGAATGTAAACCTAATAAGCAACTAACAAATCCCAGAGATATTCTCATAAGTGACCTTAGATTTAGAGTTGAAGGAGAACAGTGAAAAGACATACCCTCTCTGGCTCAGAGATGTGATTTCTCCAGTTCCTTTGAGGCAACCATAGGCTGTCTGAAGACATACACCTCCTCTGTGTGTGGGCAAGGCTTCTGGCACATGCTTTTACAAGCTGTTTTCATCAGCTCCTTGCCTGCTCAACTGAAATTCCCAGGCCTTGAGAGACCTATTGCTTAACCAGGGTAGAGATATATTTCCATGTAAAAGTGACGGGGCTGACATTTAAAGAAATAACAACAGAGAGGTGGATGAATTCATTGTCCCAAGAGCCCATTTCCTAGACCAGCTCCAGCCCACAGAGCGTCCTTCTGGAATGGAAATGCTGTGTCTGATCCAGAGTGACTAGATAGTCCAGCAGGTTAAGAAGTTATTTCAGATGCGGTTGATAAACCAAAGAGTAGAGTCTTGGTTTTTATTTAGTTTCAATCAATTTAATTCAAGCTCAAACATGTATGCTAATTGATTTGAGTTTAAATGGTAGCTGTTATATTCAATCCTGAGGCTGAAGGCTGTTGTGTGGTATAGAACAAGTGAACAACGAGCTACCAAACTGTGTAAAACAAGACTGGGCTTTCAATAGCCAGACAAGTCTCTCCCAGGTCCATTCTCTCACCTCCTTGTGATCACTACCCTCAACTTTCACGAGTGGTTTTCAAAGCTTCTTACTCACACGACCACTTAGCTCAGTTGGATGCTTCTGCATGCTTCTAACCTTTCTTTAGCCACTGCAGAGATTTTTCATTTTTTTTAGTACCCCTGTCCAGTCTCTTCTCTTGGCCACTTCTAAGTTTGTAATCTGAACAGAGAGGGAAGTTTTAGCACATGTTTAGATAAAGACACACGAATAAAGCCTGGGCTGTGGTGAATAAAAGCCAAATTATTTAAAATTTGTCCAGATAACTCAGAGCTTCATGCCAGAGACAAACACAGCATAGAGTGTATCATGACAGAAACGTCTATTCATGTGAGAAATCTGTATTGGACATAGGATGTGAAGGGGACATTGCTCTATGTTAAGGAACGGCAAATAAGAAAAACATGATTTCTATCTTATGGTCAAAATGGAGAGATGAGAACACATCATACATAAATAAAAAGAGAAGTTGCTGGCTGGGAGGGTGGCTTAGTGGTAGAGTGCTTGCCTAACATGCATGAAGCCCTAGGTTGGGTTCCTTGGTACCACATAAACAGAAATAAATAAAATTTTTAAAAAGGAAGAGAAGTTGAGGAAGATAATATGAATGGACATGTGGGACATAACACAAAGAATGATGGGCTTGGGATCCACTGTAAATTGTATAATTAGAAAAGAGCTTTGCTAGGAGGTGAGCATGAAGCTGATCCTTGATGGCGTAGGTGTCTCTCCTATGACCTGGGCTGGGGATGCAGTGGGGGTGGGCATTCCTGGCAGAAGGAACAGCAGTGGGAAGACCCTGAAACAGGAGCGGGGTAAGATCAGATGGATCTTGTACACATGCAGACACGGCTAGATCTCATTCTATAATATTACAACCCATTAATAGGACTTATTCAAGGAAGTGATGTGACAGATTTAGACTTTTGAGTGTATTTTCCTTGTTGAGTAGAGGAATGCATTGTTATAGGGTCCAGTGTGAAAACCTAGGGAAAGGCATTCCTGTCCAGGCTGGACTCAGATTGGGGCTGTAGCAGTGGATGATTTGAGATACATTTAAATTCTGAGTACATTTTTAATTAGAACCAGTAGGAATGATTGGCTGATGGTGATATGTAAGAGGAGATTTGAACTTGATAGAGCTCCATTACACTCACAAAGAAAGACTTGAGGAGAAATAGTTCAGAAATAACATCAAGAGTTTAATTTTGGACATTTCATCTTGATATGCTCATTACACAGAGAGATCATATAGGCAGGTGGGTATATAAATATAGGCCTTAGAAGAGAGATAAGGACTAGAAAGGTGGATTTCAGTGTCATAAATATATAGGTATGAGGCAGAAAGAGGTTACCTGGATAGAGAGGGAAAAGAAGGTCAGATATATAGAGAGAAACAAAGAGAGAAAAAAGAAAAGGGGGCAAAAGCAAAGGAAAATGAAAGAAAAAACAAAAGAGAAGACTCATAGATTTAGTCCTGGTCAACCTAACATTAAAAGGTCAAGCAGAAGAGATTCGGAAAAAATGAATAACATAGGAGGAAATCCAAGAAATCACAGTGTTATGGGACCCTAGGTGTCCGTAGAGTTTAAGAAGGAGGGAGGGGAAATGGCACTATGGCTCAAGTGGTAGATCACTCACCTTGAGCTGAAGAACTCAAGGACAGTGTCCAGACCCTGAGTTCAAGCCCCACAACTGACCAAAAAAAAAAAAGGGGAAAGAAGGAGGGAGGGGTTGAGTGCATGGAAGTTCTGTAAGATAGGGCAGAGAATTGACCTGTGATTAAGCAAGTAGGGACCAATAATGCCATCTGAAAGGATCTGAGAGTGAAGAAGTTGTTTGAGAGGAAGCAGGAAGTAAAAACAAGAGAGACCATAGCCATCATCTATTTTCTCAGGAATTCTTCTATAAAAAGAATCAGAAAGATGGGTAGGAGTGTATAAGGTCAAGGGAAAGACTTCATTTTGTTTTTTGTTTTTAAGATGAGCTAGCTCAAGTCAGCTGGATCTGTCAGTGGGGATGACACAGGAATAAGAAAGATTCTGCTGGTGCAGAAAATGATGGACAATTCCCACAGTCCTCTGAGAAATCAACTCCATAGACCACTGCGTGTCTATGAATCATCCGGTGAGAACGGTTCCTGTGGGCACGCTGCAGTTTCCATAGGTGAGAACGTCAGCTTTCCACTGGATTGGACAAAGGGAATGTGGCTGCTAACATCTTGACATCATCGTCTTTTAACAACTCCCAGGTCCGATATCATCAATTGGCATTGGTCTTCCCACCCAGCGAGACAAGCTACTCCTGACGTGGTTCCTGGAGCTGTGGGAGGCACTGGGTGACTCATCAAGCCTGGTGCTTGCTGCAGTGAGAGGCAAACACAGCTCAGGCCCATTGGACTTCTGCCCCTGCACTTTCCTCCTGTCTTCCCCACCCATACCCTAAGAGAACGTGGACAGGCCTGGCAGCTGCCATGGGCTTCCTTTTATCTTCATTCCTGCTTCCTCTTTTGGTTCTGTTCTTTTTTTTGGGGGGGCGGGGGGTCCGGTTGTGGGGCCTGAACTCTGGGCCTGGGTGCTGTCCCTCAGCTCTTCAGCTCAAGGCTAGGGCTCTACCATTTGAGCCACAGCACCACTTCGGCTTTTTTTTTTTCTTTTTGCTTATGTGGTACTGAGAAATCAAACCCAGGGCCTCAGGCATGCAAGGCAAGCGCTCTACCACTGAGCCACCTTCCCAGCCCTGGTTCTGTTCTTTTACCAACTCTTCTGTTTCCAGCTGAACAGAAGTGGGCAGTATGGGCTGCCCAATTTCTTCCTCAGTCTTTTCTTTCTTTCTAATTCTTTTCCTTCCATAAACAATAGGAGGAAATGGATCCAGGCATATTCTTTTTTTTTTTTTGGTCATGGGGCTTGAACTTTGGGCACTGTCCCTCAGCTCTTCGGCTTAAGGCAAGTGCTCTACCACTTGAGCCACAGCGCCACTTCCAGTTTTCTGGTGGTTTATTGGAGATAAGAGTCTCACAGACTTTCCTATTTGGACTGGCTTTGAACCGCAATCCTCAGATCTCAGCCTCCTGAATAGCTAGGAATATAATCGTGAACCACCGGCACCCAGCTCCAGGCATATTCTTTACACTGATATGGCTATGTTTCTATAGGAGCCAAGCATTTGAGATGTGTATGTGTCTGGGGTGGACTATTTCTGCTCTGCCCCTAAAACTCAAAGCTAACAAATCTACCAGAGATCTAGTAATTCTCTGATAGAGCAAACTTCTGACAAGAGTAGAGAGTAGGAGACAAGAAATCCAGATTACTAATAGAGTTAAATCACAAGGAGGTAACGTGTGTGTGTGTGTGTGTGTGTGTGGCTGGGGAGCAGAGGTCTGCTTTCTAAATGTAGTGGGTTTCCTTCTATCACATTTAGTAGCAATTGCTTCGCCTTACCAATAAGACTACCCTCCAGGGATGCCCAGACTGAGAAAGGACCACCCCTAAATCATTGTAGGGCAGCAAATGGGCCTACCACACTTAGTCACTCATAGTTAAAGTGAAGTTTGCTGACTCAAATAGGGCTGCCACCTTAGGAAGCTGCTTGGATGATTACTAAAAAACACAGCTGTGAGCTGCCCTGCTGGGTTACTGCTTTCTCTTTGATTTCACACAAACTTGTGTTTGAATGAGAGAACTCTGATGGCCATTAGGGGACAATAGAAACAGAGATAGAATATCACCATGTAAGCATTAAATAACCTGCTACACTAGGAAACCACACACAAGGCATAAAGTCAAAGGAATAGCCCTGTGCTGGCAGGTTCTGGATGGAAATCTGTCTGGGCTTCTTTTTGGTTATGATTTTTGAAGGACCTGGGACAGGGCGGGACAGTAGAATTGTAGAGCAGTTGATGTAGTAATATACAAGCCATAGTGATTGAAAGAGTAATTTACTCCTGGTTTATGAATACTCATACAAGAGTAGCATGGAATTTATTATACAAATACTTACAAGAGGGGAAGAGCCTGAGTATTTAAATCAAAAAGAGCAAAACAATAGAAATGGGATGCTTGGAAGGGTGCATCTGGTCTCCCCAGGTGTTCACTAAATATGGGTCTGCTCTGTCCCTCTAGATGAGGATTTAACTCCTGCACACAAAACATCATAACTGTGGCTGACCAGGATCTCTGGGAAAGACTCAGCAAAAGGCAGCAATGCAGCATGAACTATGAGAGTCATATTGCTATTAAGAGAGGAAAATCCAAGGGGATGGGTAATTGCTCTGAAAACAGGACAATGGCTGGTGGGATCCTGGAGGCTTGTTTAGCTAAGACATTCAGCCACCTCTGAATTCAGGAAGCTAGTCTTCAGCGTCAGCCCTTTTTCCACTCCTATCACTGAGGCCTGTCCTCATCCACGCCTTTATTGCGGCAGGAAGGCCCTTTGAAAAGCATTAATTGGTTGGGCTAGTAGCCTAGCTTTGGAAGCCAAATAGGCCTGGCTTGAGACTGAGCCTTAACTGGCTGGGTGTTTAACCTTGAGAAAGATATTTTACCTGCCCAGGCCCAAGTTTCTTATCTGAATTAAAGGAGTAAGACATCAGTACCTATATATCTATATCTATATATCCATATCTACTTATCCATATCTATTCGTGTGTGTGTGTGTGTGTGTGTGTGTGTGTGTGTATGTGTGTGTGTGCATTCCTGGTCCTGGGACTTGAACTCAGGGCATGGGAACTGTTCTTGAGCTTTTTTTTTCCTCAAGGCTAGCATTCTACCAGAGACAAAGGTCTACTTCCAGCTTTTTGGAGTAGTTACTTGGGGATAAGAATCTCATGGACTTTTTTTGCCCAGGCTGGCTTCAAACCACAGTCCTCAGATTTCAGCCTCCTAAATAGCTAGAATTACAGGTGTGAGCCATCAGCTCCTAGCTAAAGTGAGGATTTAATACCTACTTGGTGGGATTGCTGTGGAAATTTAATAATCAAAGCATACAAAGTGCTTAGGACATACAGTTCCTGTCATGAGGGAGAAACTTATATATGTTAGTAATTGTAAGCATTATTTGATTGCAAATATTACTTGAAAGCACTAAAACTTAGTGAGTTTCTGAGCAGATTTTGAAAGATCCTGAGTTATCAAAATAAGTTGCATAATGATACAATGCTTAACCCAAAGAAGATCCAGTCTTTGTTATGTACAATAAATATGCATAATTTTTATTTGTTAATTAAAAATAAATACCTGGGGGGAAAACAAAGGAAGGGGTGACATTGTCCAAAAACAATTGTAATTATTACCTGATATATGAAATGATAACCCCTCTCTGTATACAACACCTTAATTATCATAATAAAATTATATTAAAAATACATTGTAAGAAAATCTTATCTGGGAGCAATAGCCAAGGCATTTAACAAAAGCTGGTTGTACTTGGTTGTAGCTTGTTATAACTGGTGGCTCATGTTTGTAACCCTAGCTACTCAGGAGACTGAGATCTGAGGATCACCATTAGCCAGCCTGGGCAGGAATGTCTGCAAGACCCTTTTTTTTTTTCCTGGTTGTGGGGCCTGAACCCTGGGCCTGGATGCTGCTTCAGCTCTTCAGCTCAAGGCTAGCGCTCTGCCACTTGAGCCACAGCGCCACTTCCAGCTTTTTCTGTTTATGTGGTGCTGAGGAATTGAACCCAGGGCCTCATGCATGCAAGGCAAGCACTCTACCACTGAGCCACCTTCCCAGCCCTGAAAGACTCTTCTCTTTAATGAAAAGGGGGAAATGGAGGTGTGGCTGAAGTGGTAGAGTTCCAGTCTTGAGTAAAAAAGCTAAAGGACAGCACCTAGGCCCTGAGTTCAAGCCCCAGTACTGGAACAAAACAACAAAACAATAGCCACATAAACAAAAACAATAACAAAAACACTGGTTGTTACATTAGCAAGGGTCAGGAAAATGCAGTGTTGTAAAAGCTGAGACTTGGGGAAGCAGGTTCATACTGAAGATCAGTTCTAGAAAGGAATCCAGCCAGCTCAGGTGTACCCTGAACATGGAGGCTGAGACCATCCTAAGAGCTTGAATGCCCTTGGCTGTTCCCTCAAAAAGTAGGGAGTTTTCATGTAGGGTCCATGACTTCCATTGCAGACTAAGAATTTCTGGACAAGTCACAATGGTAAGAAAATTTGGCAGAGCTTTATTGAGTAAGTAAGCAAGCAGGTAAGCAGACAAGCAGACCAAAAGCAAACAAATAGATAAGCAGAAAGCCAAGGGCACACTCTTAACCGAGTGTGGGTCCTCTCAAAGGGAGCAAGCCACAGTGGGACCTTTGACATCAGGGATGTAAAGGCAGGGTCTGACTTAAAGTCAGGCACATAGGTGTTTATCTTTGCTAATAATCACTCTTGGGATTCCAGTTTTACCACTTGGGTTCAGAGTCTCTAAAACTGACCTGTCCTTTAAATATATGACCATTATGTTTGGACCTCCCTTTTGGGAAAGAATGCATTCTGGCCATATATCTTAAATCTCTGTTTATCCTTGAGAGAGAATGCATCCTTTAAGATAGGCGCTTTGTGCCAGGAAGAACCATTTTTTCCAAGCATTTGCTTCTCCAGGACACATGTCATTTTTAGGATGCCCTTTCTCAATGTGTAGAGCACACTAATTATTTGGGGCTAGCAAGTCAGATGGAAGAAGCTACTCTTGCTCATTTTTTGTTTCTTCTTGAGCTAATACTGCAGCTTAGGAAGGAGTGCAAGGGTTAAAACAAAGAAGATAGTGCTATGTTTCTAAATGCACTGCTTCTAAATTGCTAGCTGCCATTCACCTAGTTTCATTGGTCTAACTTTCCTCAAATATAACTGACTTTGGTCTTTTATATTTCCTTTATTTCTCCTTTTCCTTCTTCCCTTCCTTCTTCCCTTTCTCCTCCTCTGTCTCACTCACTTGTTCTTAATCTTTCTCTCTCCTTTTCCTACTTCTCACCTCTTTCTTCCCCTTTTCTTCCTCCCTCTCTCCCTCTTTTCTTTCTTTCTCCCTCCCTGCCTCTATTGATCTGTTGTCTTCTTGTGGTGTCTTGCTGTGGTGTTATAATGAAAACCCATAGTCTAGATGGCTTAAATAATAGACTTTTGTTATATCATCAGTCTGGAAGTTAGAAGAGAAATTGAGGTGTTGGGAGAGTTGGTAGCATCTCAGCACTGTGAGGGAGACTCTCTGCTCTCAGCCTCTGCTTAGCTTCTGGTATATTCTTTGGCTCTGGAAAACGTATCATTCCCTTGCCTTCATCTTCACATGGTATTTTCCTTTTGAATGGCTCTCCTTTATTTCCCATTCAAAGTTGCTACTCTATCATTTTAACCATGCCTCCACTTTTGGCTTTTTGGTGGTTAACTGGAGATGAGTTTCTTGGGTTTATCTGCCTGGGTTGACTTCGAACCTCAGTTCTCAGATCTCAGCCTCCTGAGTAGCTATGATTATAGGCCCGAGGCATCTTGGCCTGGATGAATTGCCCTTTTTCATAAGGAGATAGGCCATAGTAGATTAGATGCCTACCCTACACCAACATTCAGTAAGTTAAGACCGCATTTTAACCAATTGCATATGCAATCACTCTGTTTCCAAATAAAATCACATGCTTGAGGTACTGGGGTTAGGACTTCAGCAGAGGAGTTGTGAGGGACATGATTTAACTCAGTCAGGCTGGAAGGTGGGGTCATCTCACTGAGAGATTAGAGGATGTCAAGACAGAAAAATCATGAATTCAATCGAAGCCTGGAGATGGAAATAATCTGTGTTTACTGTAAGACATGTGGCAACCTTTGGAACAGATCCCACAGTTTCTTTGCCTTTTAAACTATCTTATATCAAAAACGTTCATTGGCATTGACATTGTTCAGGAACCACAGGGTTTGTAAGCAGGAAGATGAGTCTTACAGAGAATAGCCAGCATAGACTTTCTACCCATGTTCCAGCCTCACATTCAGAGCCTCCCACAGAAGCCATTGACATTTACTTAGAAACTAATTGTGCTGCGGTTTGGGACATGAAATGGAAAAAGATCAGTTCACATTGCAATCCATCTTGGAAGGAAATGGCTGCTGCGGCATCAGAAGAAAATTGTTCCATTAAGTCAAAGGCAAACCTCAATTTGGAGGACGGAAAGGCCAAAGCATTGAGATGCAGGTCTGTGTGTTACAGAACCATCACTGCATTTTAATAGCCCTGCAGGCCTCCCAGTGCTCCGTTCCTGCCACCTATAAAACTCCTTCCCCCTCCTTTTCCCGTAAAAGCGAACTCACAGTTATCCACAAGCATTTCAACCACAGCAGCATTCAGTACTCAGACGGGCTTCCCCTTCCTGAAATGTTCCTCAGCGATGTGTGTGCTGAAGGCTTGATTCCCAAGGCAGCAGCATTCTGAGGCAGGGTCTTGGGGGAAGTGATGGGAAGATGAGGGTGTCTCTTCATCAATAGGTATTGTTATGCATCAAACTCTTCTACATAAGTTAAGTATCAGTTATGGGATCACAAGCATATAGCTCCACCCCAAGCAAATAGACTCATAATTGATTGATGGGTTGATAGGAAATGATGGAGACTTAGAGTGGAGACTGAAGTGAAGGAAATGGGGTCTTGTGGACATGCTCCTGGGGACTATATTGTTCCCCCATTCTCTTCTTCCCAGGCTTTGCTGTCTGGCTACTGCTCTATCTGTCTGTCTGGTTTTCTTCTTCCCTCCCTTGGAGCGTCTTTGTTCCACGGCATGCTTTTCCCCATGACACTCTGCTTTACCATGTTGTATACAGACAAGAGCGGAGTGACCATGGGCTGAGCCCTTTGAAACTGGAAACCAAAGTCTTTCTTCTCTTGAAGTTGCTTATTCGGGTATGTTGTCACAGCAACAGAAAGTGGACTGACACACCTATTCTTCTGCACATGCATAGATGTTATATACAGTTTTGCTGGGAGCAGGTTGGAAATGCTGAACCTTGTTTTGCACCCCAGATATACTAGGTGTGGAGTGAACACTAAATTATAGATGTGCTGTTCCCCTCATTCTCCCTTAGGATCTGCTGAGCTCAGCCTCTCAGAGGAAATTGTCAAACCAGTGAATAAATCCTAGTATTTTTTTCATCCATTGTTCTGTCTTTCCTTGCCATCATAGTGGCCACCAAATGCAAAAATCCATTGTTAACATTAATTATTAATATCTCCAGCCCACTTAGTTCTTTGCCAGTTGTTCAGTACTTAGATAAGAGATACAGGTTAAATTCTGAATCCAGTACAAGTGTATTCAATTTTCTGTTCTTCATTTCTTGGTTTTCTACCCTTTGGGATTTTCTGTCATTGTTCCAGTAAATTCAAACTTTTCAGGTTTTTAAGTTGCAGATAAGAGAACATTACCTTGGAAGGAAAGTTAGAGATCATTGAGATTAATCTCTTCACTTGACAGATGAGGAAACTAAGTTATTGTCATGGTTATAGGCATTCACAAGTCCTGGATATCATGTTGGTGCAGGAACTAGTGTTTTAGGATCTGTGTGTGTGTGTGTGTGTGTGTGTTTTCTATATCACAGAGTACTGACTTTTGTTACACTCAGCTGGTTGAAAGCTTGCACAGGTGTTGGGCATGGTGACTTTTCAACTTCTAAGCATGTGGAGAACTGGAAAGAAAGAAAAGTTACTTAGTGTGTGGGGTAGCTTCTGGTCTGTTCGTCCCTCCCAACTTCTCCCAGTGCAGACTAGGAAGAAGAATGAATGCATGGGAGCTTTCATTGTTCTCACTATCATAAGAAAAATACCACTGAAGTTGCCTGCAACATATTCCAGATGCAAGGGACCTTGGCAAGAGGTTAATTTGCTTAGATACACAGTAATGTTGAGAGGCCCACTACTTCATTTCACTCCATTCTTTGCAGACTTCAAATATGACTTGCTTCTCTATATTTTCATGCAGTAGAATCAAGTTTTCAGATTTTGATCAGCTTATTCATTCAATTAGTTAGTGTTAGGGATGTTAACTAGGGCAAGAACTGTGAGGTCTCTCTGTGTGTGACCAAACGCAAGCATATTGTATTCTAAGACCACAACACCACAATGGTCATCACAGCCTCATTACCACCACAGACTCACATACACACACACACACACACACACACACACACACACACACACACACACACACATTTGTTCTATAGTAAACATCTGCCCGTGCCAATACTGGGCGAGGTGACTTGTACTTATTATTAGTGCCCACCACTGGGCTTTCTTAATAACAAGCATCCCAAGACCTAGAGGCTAAACCTTTTTAATTTCATGGTGAAATCAATTAAAATGTACACCGAGGGTCAAAGAACAATCATACAGAAGCATGTAAAAGGCAGACAAGAACATTTTAAGGTTGATGCAAAGTTGGCTCAGGAATGATTACATAATACTTACATATGGATTTTAATAAATATACATGTATATATTAATATTTAATTATAATTCAGTATATTTATTATATGCTAATATATTAGTATTATTAACACAATTATATTATAATTAAAACTAATGTTAATAACACATGTGTAGATTCAAATAGAATAGATGTTCATATGCTATACTATTCTATTCATTTATACCTGTAACACCTGTAAATTAAACATTAGATATGCTAGCCGGGCACTGGTGACTTACACCTTTATTCAGAGCTATTCAGAAGGCTGAGATCTGTGGATCAAGGCTTGACAACCCCAAGCAGAAAAATCCATGAAACTCTCATCTCTAGTTAACCACCAAAAAGCTGAAAATGGAGCTATGGTTCAAGTAATGGAGCACCAGACTTGGGCACAAAAGGGAGAGCAACCAGGCTCTGAGTTCAAGCACACATGTGCAAAAAGATATAGTGAACATTGCTTAGTTGGAGCTTATAGACACAAAACCACGTATCTTCGATACATATTTCATGTTAAGTGCATATATATATAGTTTTAAAACTGTGTATAATTATAGCTATATATAACTATATAACTAGATATAACTATATACTATAAGAAAAAATATATATATTTGCACACGCACACACATAGTGTCTGGGGATGTGGGCCTCATCGGCTCACAGTCTTCACAGATATTCTTCATGAGCACAGCTTGCCTTTGTATCCCCATAGGCCTAGAAAGTTGAATGGTTGTGAGGATCAGGGTTCATTCTCCCAGAGGAGACTAGTGACTGGGATCGGTGTTATCTGTAGTGAGGAGGTCCGTCCATGAGGTGGTGGTGTTAGTACAATGGAAACAGGAGGGAATAGACCTAGGGCATAGACAGGTACCAGTGATCCTGACTGTGAACTAGTAATTGCACTTCCCTTCTGCAAACTTCCACATCTGACAGTTGAGGTAAGGAGATTTTACAAACAGTGTCTCTTAGCAGACTTGGGAGCAGTAACCATAACCAGCCATCAGGAGCACTTGCTGTGTGCAGTGGACTTGGGAAAAAATGCTTCTATAGCTCTTGGCCTCTCCTTGAACATTCTCTGGACTGTGGGTGGCTTTCTTTGTGTTCATGATCTCTGGAAGCATTCCAACCAACATACTACATCTGGTACTGATCTCCTGGAAAGGTTCTTCTACCATTACAGCATACCTGCAGCCTTTTCTGCTTGCAGTCAATAGAGACAGGCGGCAGGTCAACAAAAATCTTCTGCACATGACAATCATTCCCAAATGCTGCTGCTGACACAAGATGAACCACTGGGAAAGAGCAGACTTGGAAGAGAGAGAAGACTCAATGAAACCATCCACTCCAGAAGCTTTTTCTGGTACCACTGTCTTGTTCTTAGTTCTGTTAAGCAATGTGCCTTCCACAGTGAGCAAGGGAAGGGAATCTTGGCTGACTCTATTCCTATACCTATCACTTTGAAGCATTTACCCTTCTAGCTAAAATCTTTACAGAACAGAAACCAGGCTTGGAAAACAAAAACAAAAACAACAACAGTGTGAATTGGGTCAGTTCATTCCTGTATCTTTGAGACAAGTCTACAAAGCCAGATCTCTCTGCTTTTTCTCCCTCATAGACTGCTCTGTAGATACTACACAACTGACTTTTAAATGAAAGGTAGTAAGATTATATAATGGCATCCCTTCAAACCTGGGTGGCCCTTTACAGTGCACAAAACTCCTTTCTATTGCTCAGACCAGCCTGAATAACATCAAGCACTGAGATCAGCCCCTTCTGCTTTGGTTCTCTGGCTGCCTCCGCCTTGCTAGCCCCAAGCTGTAGGTGAGTTGGTCCTTGTTTTCAATATGCAGCCTTGCTCCTTGAACAAATTCACTGACATCTGATGACTGATTGGTGGTGGGAAGAGAGACTGGTCTCCCTGCCCTGCAGGTTTCCAGGTTCATAGCTTCTGGGTGGGCCTGGGATGGTGGGTGCTAGTAAAGATCAGCTTGACAGCAGCAAAGTTTGCTTGTTTTTGTCTTACCCAGAGCCAGCCTTGATGGATACTGAGCCCTATGTTAGCAATAAGTGGACATCTCCATACAGCTGGCTTGCTTCCTCACCTGCCAATGAAGGTAGTCCTTTGATAACCTTTAATCTGGCAATTAAGTCTGATATATAACTCCCAAGTTAAATTGGACCCAAGAGTGAATTGGACGTGCATTGAAGAAGGGGCCAGAAAATCTAATCCATTCTGAGACACCCTGGGTTTGCTACATAATGGTAATAATAATGACTGACATTTATGGAGTTCTTAATGCAGATCAAGCTGTGTGCTAAGTGCTTTCCTCTATCAGCTTCTCATTTCACAACTCTGTCGGGTACACACTATTTGTGCCCAGAAAAATGAGGCACTGAGAGATAATGTGAATTGCTCACATTCACACCTGGGAGATGGAAGCGTTTGAGTTGGACTGTGTAATGGCCATTCTGTAATGCTAAAAAATGGCCTCTGCCCTCCTAAAGGCTGTGCTGCAGGCTTTCTATGAGCTCTGGGGCTTGACTGAATTCCTAGCATCTGGAGAAGCCCTTGCTTAAACCTAAGCCATGGAGGAGCCCCTGGACACGCTAGCTCTGAGGATAAAGGAAGTGAGAAGTAATGTAGATGGAAGGACACAATGAGAGACCATTGCAGCAGGACTCTAAATCGTGTTGGAGTTACGTTTATTTTAAGGGAGCAATGGACAAGAATGGGCAGCATGCTTCCTGAAGGATCCTATCAAAGCATACTCTTTAATCTTGACTTTGACTGCTGACTTGAGCTTCAATCTACAACCTGCCACAGAGGAGGACGCACCATCCTTATCTTGGCAATATGGCCTAATGCTCCTGTGTATGTTTCTCTTTTGTCCTTCCTTCCTTCCTTCCTTCCTTCCTTCCTTCCTTCCTTCCTTCCTTCCTTCCTTCCTTCCTTCCTTCCTTTTTCTCTTTCTCTCTTTCTTTTTTTTTGCCTCAGCAAAAAGGAAATGGGCTTAATTGAAGTCATAAAGCAAGTTTGTCAGGAACACACAAAACACTCTTCTACAGCTGCTCACTCTGATAGACACTGTCGATCCAATTAGAGGGTTTTAATGATTAAAGTTCCCTAAGCACTAGAGCTGAGTGTTACCAAGTCACCGTGTGCACCCATGCCTGAGGGCACTGGATTAGCAAGGAACATGCACATAATCTACACACCCTGCTGCTATTGTGGAGCCCCAACTTCTCAGCCCAAACTCCCCTTCGCTAGGCCCTTTCCAGGTCTCTTGCTACATATACAGCTCTGAACTGGCTCAGGTCCTGGATTCTGGTCCTACTTCCTCAGGAAACTCTTGGGATTTGGCCAATTTTTTTTTTTCTTCTTGGTACCGCTATATTCCCACCTGTACTGTGTGGCTACAAATATTTGCTTAGGATCATTTTAGCAGCTGTGAAGTGTCTTGGGATATTTGAATAAAAGACACTCTATTCAAGCTTATGAACCGAGTGATGACTCTGGCCCTGTCCACATCGCACTGCTCTGCCAGAGATAGACTGGGCCCATTCATCCTTCATATGGTCCTAATTTTGTTCTAAAGCCTCTCTGTGGGCCCAGGCAGAGGGCTCATCAGGGAACTGAGCAGTCTTAGCACTTTCAAAGTACCCTCTATTTAGTAGTTTGGGGTTTTTTTGAACATTTTTATCATTACATATTAGCAAATGTGAAACTACCAAGCAAGGGAAAGAACAATCATGAAAGAGGAAAACTTCTCAAGGGAGATCTGCTTATTAGGCCATTAAAAAGGTCAAGGAGGCCATATTGCCCCGGGGCAGCAATTTATATTTACTAAAATATGGGCACTCCTAGGACCCACCCTGCATAAATAACAGTATTATATTTCTTTTTCACAGACCTCTGCATTATGTTTTGAGGCAACCAGAGAACAAGCACAGCTGATAATGAGCTGTGTGTCTTGGGCCTAGCAGGGAGCCACATGGAGGTCTTAGTCCATCCAACTTGCCGTTATAAAGTGTCATTAACTGTGTGAGTTGTCAACAGAAATTTATTCCTTGCAGTTCTGGAGAATGACATTCTGAGCATGGTTAGGTTCTGGTGAGGGACCTCTTCCAGGTACTCTTGATTGTACCCTCATGCAGTAGGCAGACCACAAGATGGTTGTCTGGAATCCCTTTTATAAGACCCTAATTCCATGCAGGAGAGCTCCACCATCATCAGCTAGTTACTCCAATACCCTCAGTTTGGACTTAGAGTTTAGGGGATGGTGGAGGGGGGGGGCACAAACATCCAATCTATTTTATTGAGCCTTTTTGCTTCTTCAGAAAGGTTCCATTGTCACCTTCCCAACCCTGCCTGTGTCTGATGCCTGCAATTACCTTGTCCTGGAATTTACATTTCCAGCCTTTCTGAGTTCTGGGAACATTTCCTTACCTGATGGACCCCTCCCCTCCAGCAACACGTAGTAAATATTAGGCCTTTGCTTCTTCCTCCATTGGTCTCCTTCTTCTGTGATGCTCTTCACCAGCCCAGGGAGCCAGCATTCCACACATGCCAACCTCAATCAGAATGTCATCTCTGGGCTAGAAACAACTAAGAAACTTGCTAGTCCATCACTCCCTCATGGCCCAGGTCCTGGCTTCTGTGTCATCAGCTGAGTTTCGGCAAGTCTTCAGGCACTGTGGTCTCCAGGGTTGCTCTTTTTCTAGGTAGGCAAGGTAGCTTCTTACTGTTCTCAACAGGAAATGTAAATATGTTATGTAACTTACCCAGTCCTATGCTTCTCTGTTGGATGGAATTTCATTCTCATATAGCCCAACCACAGTGTTCTCTTTCCTTTGAATTCATCCAAGTTCATTCTTGCTTTAGGATTTTGTGTTTAGGCTGATCTCTCTGCATGGTACATTCTGGGTACCAAAAGTTACATTCAGGCTAGTTCCTGTCATTCAAGTCTCTGTCTCAATGTCATAGTCTTAGAGGTTTTCCTTGAACATTTTGTCTAACTTAGCCTTTCCCTCTGACTCACATGTTTATTGTATGGTTGTCTTCAGACTTAGAGCCATTAGCAATTCCTGCTGTCATGTATGCGTCATGTATGTTGTCTGTTTTCTTTTAACATGAGGATATAGATTCTGTGGATGTGCGTGGTGCTGAGATTTTGTTCTGCCCTATCCCCAATATATCAAAAGACATTTGGTGTTTGGTAATTTCTCTACAAATATTTATCAGAGGACTCAGTGAAAAAAACCAAACAAGTTATATTTGGTGTTGACTCAGAGGTTGCATTGGATTTCATCAGGGAAACCTCCTGTCTCCAGCATTGGCAGGGGAGACTCATTTGAGCCCCTGCTCAACAAGTGGAGGCCACACTGCTTCACCTGAGCCACTTTGCAGTGTTTTGCTACCTGGGCTGTGCTAGGCTTGCTTTTGGTAAGCACCCTTCAAATTCAACATCAAACCCCACTGGGCCATGTCTCTTTAAGAGACAGGCAGAGTTTGAGGGTTCTGGCCTGAGGTATAAAATAGAAAGAAGGGGCTGGGAAGGTGGCTCAGTGGTAGAGCGCTTGCCATGCATGCCTGAGGCCCTGGGTTCGATTCCTCAGCACCACATAAGCAAAAAGAAAAAA
>NW_012267220.1:24338231-24343448 GCF_000151885.1 Dipodomys ordii | reverse complement strand
TGGGTTCGATTCCTCAGCACCACATAAGCAAAAAGAAAAAAGCCGGAAGTGGCGCTGTGGCTCAAGTGGTAGAGCGCTAGCCTTGAGCTGAAGAGTTGAGGGACAGCGCCCAGGCCCAGAGTTCAGGCCCCATGACCGGACCCAAAAAATAAAATAAAATAGAAAGAAGCTGAGAAAACTAGACCAGTGTGGGACCTGGAGGGGTTCCTACAACCATTAAACATGCACATAGGTCCTTTATCAAAAGCTTCTATGGTTTTGAGTGAAATGAGCAGTTTGAGCTATTTAAGTACACAATGACTTACATTCTTTTTATAAAGGGGTAAGCTGGCTGTTCCTTACCTTACTGGTGAAGACATGATGCCAGAAACAGGTACTGGGTTATGGGTTGGGTGGGAATATGCATAGCTGATGATAGATGAAGTCTTTTTGCTGCTAAGTAGAGGTGGTTTTTCAGGAGGGAGAGGAAAGACCGCAGGAAGACAACCAAAGAGGTTAGTCCACAGTGCAGAAAAGACAGAACAAAAGCTTTCCATGGAGGGGAGAAAGAATGGAAGGAAGAAAGGAATGAGAGAGTAGAGGAAAGAAAGGGAAGGAAAAGAAGAGAAGGGAAGAAAGAAGGAGGGAGGGAGGGAGGGAAAAGAGGTATGCAAGATGAATGAATGTTATAGGTATACAATTTAAATTAGATAGGTTAGACAAGTTGATTGAGAAGAAAGGAATACACCATGAAGACCGGAGAGATTTAAGTAGTTCCATAAGTAGGAGGTTGCTCTATGTCTTAACAAAATTAGCAACAGTGATGGAAGAGGCAATTTGGTGGAAGGAAATGTGCTTTTCTTCAGGACAAACTGTCAAGCTCATAGGAATTCCAGAGAGGGTTGTGCTGTTTGTTTATTTTTCTCCCCAGAGCATCTGGAAATATAGGCCTAGAACGTAAGGGCCTTAAGGGCCCGGGGAATGGCTGGTAGGATAGGGAAAAACATACTATTTTGAGTTAAAAGTAAGAGTTTTAGAGAAAGAATGAAAACTCAGCTCAGGAGGGTATATTTTTAAGTTAGATAAAACTGGTACTGATTGAGGTTTAAAGCTTGAAGCTGGAGGAGAGATTCTTCTTCAAATGGAGGGCTTGGGATTTAATTTAAAATTTTATCACATGGTTTCATAAAAATCATGTCTTTTTATTCTACAAAAAAACTTGAGGGTATCTTCAGAAGTTGAGAGCTCAGTGGCCAAAGACCTACAAGGATAGCCAAGGAAAATGCATTTCCTCCCAGTAAGTGGGAAAAGTGCTTTTATTCGGTGTCAGTGTCTAAACGATAGTCACCCTGTAGTACATTTCCCATGGCTATCACAAAATACCTACAGATAACTGCTTACTAAGGGCTGAAATCCAAATGACATGACATTAGCTCTTAGGAAGAATCTCTGTATTACATCCTAGTAGATGACATCATGGTAGGAACATGTGCAAGAAGAAAAGACAGGAAGTCAGAGAATGGAGAGGCTCAAGTCTTGTTCTTTATATCAACTCACTCCCACAAGGAACTTACTATGTCCATGAGAACTGTCATAATCTCTTCCCAGGGCAGCATCTCTAATGATTCAGCTTCCTTCCACTTGACTCTGTCTCTCATAGCATCACACTGGGGACTAAACTTCCAACATCTGAGAGCTTGGGAGGCACAAACTACAACTAAACCATAGTATCATCTGTTTAGCATATTTTGTGCAGATAATTCTGAAAACATTGTGCATAAGTGAGCAAAGCAGGTGGCAATAGGTTGTTTGCAACCATGAAAATACTACAATGAAACCTGTTGAAATTGTTTTGAAAAAGGGGAAGGAAGAAAGGAAGAGTGATAGAGATTGGAATACATTGTAAATGTGTGGAAAGGTGACAATGACCCCCCCCACATAATAATAAATAAATAAATAAATAAATAAAACATGAATTATATTATTAATTAATAACAGACATGAAAGCAAAGACAAATTAAGGTTTTCCCTTGCTGTCAAATGGAAGAAAACCAACATTACCAGACATGAAAACAATCACACAATGACACAAAAGACTGAAAAGCAGATTGGACTCTAGGGAACATGTATAATGAGAGTAATTATTAACAAAAAAAAATAATTACGAAGTAGAACAAAGGGGATCCTAAAAGGACCCCTCTACTAACTAGGAGAGGTGGATCTTCAAACAAAAGGGGCCAGAAAAAGATCCCTTTCCACAAAAGACTCTTGACAATGAAAACTTCAAGCATGAGGAAAGAAAGCAATATTTCATAAGCCAATGTTTACAAGAGAATATTGATGACACAACTTTGAGCCCTTCTTTGTTGAGTGCTTATAACAGGCTCGAGGCCAGAGTTAAAAATGTCAAGCCAAGGTAGGCAGGTCTTTATTAAGAATTCAGGGGCAGGCCCTTACATGTAAAGCTGAAGGACAAGCTAAGTAACAGCTAAAAGGGGAACTGCAGACCTTACATGGCTAGAGACCCCGGTACAACATCTTCCTTTAGTTCCTGCCTTATAGGCTACCCCCAACTTCCTCTAGCTGGAATTTTCCACTTGAAATTTAGGACTGGAGTGGACTCCAATATTTCTGGAGGGTCTTGGAGAGCCTCCAAACAGTGTGAGTCAGGATATAGCAGGAGATTTGGTAGTTAAACCAACTTGAGAAATACCATATATAAATACCTTTTATGGAATTCACAGTGATCATTAATATACTAAAGACTGAAATCCTGCTTCTCTAACGAGAAGCTCATGTCATTAACCCAGTATTCCCCAACAAATGTGCTAAAAAGCTAGATTTCCATAGAACTTTCTTTATCCCCACTGCCTTAGAGCGGTTATTCTAAGCAACTGCAACATTTTTCAACAATTCTGATTTGGCTGATTTCATTGGGTAGGCCCATTTCTTCTCATTTGTATGTTTCTGCCTCAAAATTAAATTGGAAAGAATAAGTTTTTCCAAAGAGATTAGCTGAGCAGGTCTGTATTTTGGTAGACTCGGGAATACCTACGGAAAACTACAATACTGATGATCAGTCACTTACATGTTCAAAGTACTTGAGCAGAAATCCTGTAATTTATCTTGTCTCATTGTACTAAACTAGAGTTAGAGAACTGAGCTGATTGCTTTCCAGGAGGGCAGTAAAACAAATGTAGTAAACGGAGGGTTTAGGTTTAGTTCCAGAAGGCTGAAGATGTAGGATGATTATATCTTCACATCCGCAAATCAAGGGTAAAACTATTGCTTGCTTTGTAAAGGTTTCCTCCACTCACTCCTCAAATTTAACTTACAGTGATTTCACTACCCCTCTGATTCTGGCTAAATATGTTGTTTTAGATTGGAAGATCTGAAACGCCATTATTTTTTCAGTTCCGTGTTGAATTATCTGATGATTAGAGCACTGCTAACAGGATCACATTCAAATGTTTTAACATTTCTACCACAGCCTCTCCCATTATGGTTTAGCCATTTACATTGTGCTCTACCTCCTAGAGAGATCTGCTACTTTATGAATAAGCCAGGAGTGTTTTTAAGCTTTCCATTACTTCAACAAGTTTCTGATAAAATGGAATTATAAAAAGAAAAAGATCTATTTTGGTTCATTGTTTTTGTTTCTCATTTATAGTCAGATGGCTCCATTGCTTTTCAGCCTCTGGTAGATTCCAGATAACAATGGCAGGGAGCACTTGGCAGGGCAAAACTGCTCACTTCATAAACAGGGAGTAAAAAAAGAGAAAGAAGCCAGGCGCCAATGGCTCACGCCTATAATCCTAGCTACTCAGGAGGCTGAGATCTAAAGATGGTGGTTCAAAGCTAGCCCAGCAAAGTACATAAGACTCATCTCCAATTGAACAACAGAAAACCGGAAGTGGTGCTGTGGCTCAAAGTAGTGGAGTGTTAGCCTTGAGTGAAAAAGCTCAAGTAGTGGAGTGTTAGCCTTGAGTGAAAAAGCTCAGAGACAGTGCCCAGGCCCTGAGTTCAAGCCCTATAAGTAGTCGACGAGAGAGAGAGAGAGAGAGAGAGAGAGAGAGATAGAGAGGAGAGACAGAGACTGAGACAGAGACACACAGAGACACACAGAGATACACAGAGAGAGACCGAGACCCGAGACTGAGAGACAGAAAGAGTGTAAGCATTTTGCCCACCTTTGGTCCTCAGCTCCACCCAGACTTGTCCCCTCCCTGCCCTGGAGTTCCTGCCATATAGCTGGCCCCTCCCTCTCTCCACCCAGACCCACCTGAACTCCCATCAACCTCACTTCCTACCCCCAGACCCTGCTGCTACCTAGATAGTGGAGGCTACCATGTGCTCTCTCTCTATGGGGGAGGTGGGGGGAGGATATGGCTCTTCTAATAAATCTTGTAATAATCTTTCTCCTGTGCCTGCCTGCCTCCACATGGTCCCCTGGGATGGATGTGATGGATCCTTTCAGAGAGAGAGATAGAGAGAGACAGAGAGACAGACAGAGACAGAGAGACAGAGAGATCCAGGTTTCAATATCCCTTTAAGGGAGACCAAGGGCCTAAAGCCATCCTGCCAGGTTTTACCCTTTAAAGTTTTTACCACCTCTCAACAGTACCAAGAAAGGGACTAAGCCGTTAACACATGACCATTAGGAGGAATCCAAACCACAGCAATATTTAAACTACAGCAGATCCAAACTACAGCAATAGTCTTCCTTTCACCATACATACTACCTTGTGTTCTTGGTTGACCTTCTTTCCTTTCTCTACTTGCAGAGCTAGTGACTTCTCCCCAAGTTCCTCAGTGAATTCAGCCTATGGACTTCCCTCTGTGTCTAAAAGAACACAGTTGATGTCTAAGAAACAGTCATTGAGAGAATGATTCATTTTACAACTGTGGCTCTGGATTTAGACAGGAAAGCTTTCCCATAGCCAATCACCAGCAATCAATCAAGAGAGGTGGGAGGAAGAGGCCAGCGTTGGCACTGTCCAGTTTGTGTGGGTGGGACAGGCCTGGGGCCAGCGTACGTTTTGCATGATCTCTAAGGAGAAGAGAGAGAGGAGTTTACAAAAATTGGTTTTAAACAAGACCACACTAAAGCTACCAGCACAACTATGTTTATTGCAGCATTATTTACCATAGCTAAGATCTGTAACCAACCCAGATGCCCCTCAGTAGATGAGTGGATCAAGAAAATGTGGTATATATACACAATGGAATTCTATGCCT
>NW_012267220.1:24297558-24337658 GCF_000151885.1 Dipodomys ordii | reverse complement strand
AAAAAAATTGGTTTTAAAAAAATAGTAGGGATGAAAAATAGACAAGAACCAATCATCTGAAAGGAAGGATGGATTCAAAGTAAGCCACAGAGATAGGAAAGGAAGGAAGATGAGTAAGACCTGTGTCCAGGCTCCTCTTTCTGGATGGGCAGGGCTCCCATCACACCTCCAGGCCCTCTTTTTGTTGTCCAGGCAGAGTAGGGAAGAGGTTCAGGTTGAAGGCCTCTCCTACCTGCAGTTTCTGTGATAAAGACGAGACTCGGTCTACAGCACAGGAAATAAAGGGAGTAAGTGAATTGTTACGGATGTTTTTTTTACAAAATATGTCTTCATGTTTAAACTTCTGCTGTTTACTGAAAATAAGAGGCTTTATTCTGAGCTCAGTCTGAACTTGCTATCTGTCCTCAGGATTCTTGAGCTCGTAGGGATATGAACTATGCTAGTTAGTATTTGATCACCATGGTGACCAAATACATAAGAGGCCAAGGGAGGAATGTGTGTATTTTGCTCACAGCCTTGGGGACTTCAGTGTACAGTTCTTGACAATAGAGTCAAGAGTCTTGATCAGGTAGAACATCGTTGTGGTGGGAGCATGTGGAGAAGGAGGTTGCTTATCATGTGGCAGAGCAGAGGGAGAGAGGGGGCAAGAACTAGGTACTTCCTCTGGCTGAGCCTCCGCAAGTTTACAGAACCTCCCAAAATAGTGCCACCAGATGAAGACCATGCTGTCAGTACATGAACTTTATGGGAGGGTCACAATGTCCAGTCCATAACATAAACCAAATTTCCAAAGTCTTAGCTTAGCTTCTAGTAGTCGTAGGAAAGTAGTAAAGGCGAAGAGGACAACACAAACTACACATGTTGTACCTATTTTCTTTTTGAGGTTATTCTTACCATCTATCTACTCAGGAGGATGAAACTAGAAGATCATACTTTGAAGCCAGCTGGGGCAAGAAAGATCAGAGACTCTTATCTCCAATTAATCAACAAAGAAAAGAGGTGGGGTTATGATTCAAGTGGTAGTGCACCAGCATTGATCAAAATATGCCAAGAGAGACCCTGAGTTCAAGCCCTAGTAGCAGTATTTTAAAAAATGAAATGCCCTTTCTACTGAATGCATATTGCTTTTACATCATTGTCAATTTTTAAAAAAAAATAGTAAGTCAAGTCTTCAAAGTTGGGGGACCAGCTGCTGTTATTAAATTGTATTTGTTTGCAAAAGTTTCCTTAAGCCTCAAAGTCATTCAGCACAAAAGTGATCATAAATCAGTTTATTTAGTTGCTCCCACCTTGGTTCATAAGTTGGAGACTGAAAAAAAGGGAAGCCGAATTCAAACATTTATTATAGAGTTGTTGCAATCACACAGCCATTTTCCTCTAGAGAACTCAGACTCTGTTTAAGGTCCTTTTAAAGAGCCCCCATGTTCCATTTGTAACTTCAGAAGTAACACAGCAAACCTAAGAATGGGGACAGATGAGAGAAAACCAACTTGAAGCAATGGACACAAAGAAAGGGTAATTGCTAAGAGAGCTGCTTGAACTTATTCAGATAATTTCACCCTACAAAAAATCTTGCAGACAGGAAGCTTTATAAAATATTAATGTATGAATGACTATATTGGCTGTCCTTTCCCTTCTTAGAATGTAAAGTGTATGGATGTAGTGCCTAATCTTAATTGCTAATTCAATAAACATTATTAGCATCCACTTTACTAAATCCATGGAGATTAGAGTCAAAGTGAGGATATAAAGATATGTAAAAGAAGAATATTCACCGAGGACTGCACTGTTTCAGGTGCTGGTTCAAAATTTAGCTCATTAAACCATATTGTAACTATGAATGACTGCCCACTTCATAGGTAGGGAAATTGAGACTTAGGAAAATGAAGTAACTTTCCCAAGGCATCAACAACTGGTAGATGGCAGTGTGGAAATTCTGACACATGTCATCTGGGGTTCCCAATGTTATGCTTTTGTGATACCCATGAAATAACATCCCTGGGACATGTAGTAGACTTAAAAAGAAAAGAGCCTCAAGACTCCAAATGGGAGAAATGAAAAGGAGATAAGGACTATCTATGGGAAAGGATAGGGAAAAGTTCACAGGAAATAGGCATTTGAGAGGAATTGGTAGATGTGGGAAATAGAAACTGCTGGAATGAAGAACATTCTACAATCACTGGAAAAGAACAAAGTGGCATGGCACTAGGGTTAGACAAAACATGTCCTGGGGTGCAGATGTCACACAAGTTGAGAGAGAGAGAGAGAGAGAGAGAGAGAGAGAGAGAGAGAGAGCGCGCTTCTTTTCTGAAAGAATCTTCCTTTCTACAACTGGAAGTTGTAGAAAGTCAGCAATGAGCTTCAGGAGGCAGGAGACAAAGGAAAGGTTGGGTTTCCTAGCTGCTGTTTGCCCCAGGCTGTGGCGAAAGTGTGCTTTCCATGGTTGTGTGCTTAGGTAAGTCACCAAGTATTCAGGATAAAGACTAGGATCCCTGGTAAAACCCGGGACACCAGTCAGCTAAGTGGCCCCTGTGCAACTAGTAACACGTGATCAACCTTTCAGACAGTCCTTCTTTTCCCCTTTCTCACACTCTGGGCTTTCATTACCCATATCTTGTCCTTGAGCCTCCCTACTGCGACTTCTTCCCTTTTTCCTCAGTCTCTGGAGGACCAGCTCAGTGACTGCCAGGTTGCATTCCCCACCTCCACTTTGGAGAACAGCGCCCCCTTGTGATCATAAACCACTTACATCAAAACCCTTGACAGCTCTTGTTCCTAGACAAAAGCCGAAAGCCCTGTTTCAAATGTCTTCCAGGTCAGTTTTGAGGACTCTGCTCTGGAGACAAAGACCTTTGGAGACATTCAAACTTTTGATCTCTTTTTCTGTCTTCCCTAGGAAACCTTTTCTGGAAAGCAGAGGGTAAACAAAAGGAACAGGGACAGCACTGGGCTTATTCTTTCCCATCTTTTCTGGTTTGGGCTGTTCTTCACCAGACTGTAAAACTCTAAGGATAGGAGGGAGTGATGTTCCACAACTCTAATAACCAGAGGACACCTAACAAATGCTGTGGCATGGAATGATGGAAGACACCCCCCCCACCTCCTGCCCTTCCTTCTTTTCTCCCTACCTTTTCTCCTACTCCTCTTGGTGCCCCCTTGGCCTTGGTCATAAGACTGAACCATTTAAGAGATGGTTAATGTTTAAAGAGAGAAAGTCAGGCTAGGCAAAGCAACCAGCCAGTTGCTCAACTGACAAACAAATCCACCTTCCTTTGTTGTTCCTAAACCAACAGGAAGCAGCCAGGAGACGGTCACTCACCTGCAGTGGCTCAAGTTAGCTATCCAGCCACCCACACAGCAGTTGCACACGGTTAATGCAATAACCTCAGGCTATAAATAGTCTACTAAGAAACCCCAGCCTGGGATTGCACATGCCCAGTGGAAGGCCCTGATTTGTTTCCCCTTCAAACAAATGAAGGCATACATTCTTTTAAAAGACTCACTTCTAGGATCGAAGCCTGGGGCAAAGTATTCTACCTTCTCTTTGAGTTCACCTGCATTCCTGTTTTATGAGTGCATTTGGAAGCCTTCATAAGGCTCTCCTTTGTCTCGTTACCTTTGGCCAATGTCACCTAATTCCACTGACATAATGAGAGTAATGAAGTTTATGATAGTATTCCCAAGTAGGTCCTCCTTTTCCCCTCATTCCTATTGCCTGTATACTTGTCTAGTCTCTTATCTCTTATGTATGGCTCACTTCAATGCTCTGTCTATTGATTGATGGCCTTGTAACAAGTGTTTAAAAGCTACTCTTGCTGGACCCACGAAATAACTAAAAACAGGAGAAAAACTTGGCATCTCACTCTCCAGTTCATAGGAGTATCTGCTCTAAGTCATTCTCTGAGCAGGCACTTTGCAACCAGAAAGACAGGCCTGGCCAATAACAAGGACAGCAATTTTATGACAAGGACAGAAATTACCCTGAGGAACAATAGCGCTTCCTCAAAACCAGCCACCCACCAGACAATAATGACTTGTTTATCCTGTTTAGTGATGACAGTAATAGCAATTTCTCTGGAATTTCTCTCAAAACCAGGACTGAAATAATGATCAACCAGGCCACATTTTGACTAGGATTATTTAATAATTGTGTGCACCTCTCTCTCTCTCTCTGTCCCTAGTTCCTTGTTTATAAAACCTAAATCTTACGTCTGTATCCAAAGATGGCTAGCGGTGTACCTATATGCTGTCTTCTAATGGCATACTGTGCCACATAATAAACCTCTTCCTCTGCTCTTCACCATATCTCTTTATTTGGCATATGGAGCCTAGTGGCTGGAACCAACATAGGGAACTTTTGGAGTTTGGGCCTAGAATCTAAAAACTCCAGTTTCACCTGAGTTTCCCACATACTTGCTTTTTATGTTATTCCCCTCTTTAGAATCTTTCAATAGCTCTCTAATGCTTATAACCACAACTTAAATTTTTAATGATTATTTTCTGCACATATATGTATATATGTACATATATATGCAGAAAATATATATATTTTTGCTTGCTTGCTTATTTTTTTCCAAGACCAGGACTCAAACTTGGCATCTGACACTTTCACTCACTGGCTGGTGCTCTACCACTTGAGCCATACCTCCAAACATAAGTATTTAAACATTAAATTCAGATGTTAATGTCAGTTTGCATAAAATACATAAAATACATGTTTACTTTCATTATTTATTTTTAGCTTTAATTTTAAAATGCAATGAAAATTATAAAATATAAAGGAGCAAATGCCAGCTAAATTAATCCTCTAGATCTCCTCACCAACTTTTTTTGTAATTATTAAAGTGATGTACAGAGGGGTTACAGTTATGTAAGTCAGAGAATGAATACATTAATTTTTCCAGCTCTTCCAGTTTTTCTCTCCAGTCTTCACACACAAGTTGTATAATTCAATTTCAACTTAGTGTCAAGTGAGTACCACCACTGTTTCATTTATTCACTCTTTGTCCCTCCATTTCTGTGCCCCTACTCTCCCAAAGACAGATAAACAAATGAACAAGACAGAAAAGAAGACAAAAACAACAGCAAAGAAAAAACTTCTTGTTTTCATTTCTTGGAGTTCATCTTGATAAATATTATTTATCAAATGTGATCAGAGACATATAGCTTTATTAATTCTTGACACACAAATGTAAACAGCAGTCCTTCAATGGACCATTTTAAAGACCCCCTATAGTGGATATCATGGAACACAGCACTGACCATTTTGCCTGACTGTCAAACTTTCCAAGATCTGGACCCAGCCATTTATTCACTCCCTCAAAATTTCTTAGAGACTGTTGTGGCAAGAAATTGGTCTCAGCTCAGGAGGCAGCAGTAAGTAGTCATATCACATATTCATCAGAACTGACAGAGTACTAAAAGATATAAACACATAAATAAATAACTGTTGGTCATCATCATAGAAAGTTGCACCTTAAGAAAGGCCAGAGCGATGAAAACACTGTGTCTAGAAGAGCCAAAAAGGCATTACAGAAGACTATTTCAGTTGGGTCTTGAAACATGAGTAGGATTTCACCAAGCCCTTCTTTCCAGCATAGGAAATAGCAGGCAATAGCTCAAACATCAAAACAAGAAGAATATAGCAGATTTGAGAAGGGTGAAGTGAGTCCCAGAGGCTGGTTGGTTGTAGTATGTGAAAGAGTGAAAGATGAGGAGTGGAATAGAAGACTTGATCCACATATCAGTATGTTTTGATTTTTTTTTTAATCGGTTGTGGGGCCTGAACTCTGGGCCTGGGCGCTGTCCCTCAGTTCTTCAGCTCAAGGCTAGTGCTCTACCACTTGAGCCACAGCGACACTTCCATCTTTTTTCTGCTTATGTGGTGCTGAGGAGTGGAACCCAGGGTCTCATGCATGCGAGGCAAGCGCTCTACCACTGAGCCACCTTCCCAGCCCCTATGTTTTGATTTTAAACCTGAAGACAATGGAGTCATGGGATGTTTTGTTAAACTTCATTCTTTCATGCATGTTTTGTTTACCTCTCTTCTGCATATCAAAATATGAACTAAAAGAATAAAATTAGAAGTTCTTTAGGTCAGGGCAGGCAGCGCTCATCTTTCCTCACATCTTTCCTGGCTTTTAGGAAGCCGGTGTTTTCAGTACAGGAAGACAGATTCAGGCAGCAGGATATCTAAGCCAATCACTGAAGTCCAAGGACAAAGTCAAGAATGTCCAGGGTTAGCACTAAAGCTGACACAGACTCATATTCCAGGCCTGGGATGAGTGGTCACTTTACTGGACAGGCTTCTCAGATGTCAGTAGGAATCAGGAATCAGTCAAATCCTAACCTGAACAAAAGAACAAAAAAAGATGTGTGTGTGTGTGTGTGTGTGTGTGTGTGTGTGTGACAGAATTGAAGAGAAAGAAATTTTTATATCTGTATCTCTATAGTTGCAATATGGGAGACACTATACTCTTTCTTCTCTCTTTATTGAGCTTTTAGTAGAAAATGGATGCTTCCACAATATTCCCAAATAAGCTACACATCTTTTAGGTTCATTGGAAGGTTTAATTCTACTCCAAGATCTCTTGGGTAGGGTTTCCTTCATTGAATCGACTTTGATTGTGTGCCTATTGGTTGCTAAGCACTGTCCTCTGCTGGATTTTATTTCTAAAGTCATGCCCTTCGTAAGTGAAAATAGTGCAGATGATCAATCACTTTATTATGAGTACTTTTTTTTTTCTTGGGTGCTTGCCTAGGATGGAGTCATCTACAGTATTCCTTCCATTTTAACCAGAGCCAAGGTCTAGAAGATGCATGTTTGAAATGGATCTTCATTAGGAGATGAGCATTGTCATTGCAGAATCCAGCTTTACTTGGCACACTGCTGAAGCAGTAGTCTTAAGCTTGCTTTTGGCCATATGTGCTAAAATTAAATAACACAAAATTTAATAATCATCCAGACAGATAAGGTTGTATTGAAAGAGAAATGGGAGAGAATCTTATCTGGAATGGAAAAGATAATAAAAAGACAAACATGGGGAATTACTCTGGAGATATGTGACCATCTGACAAAGAGAAGGTTACCATAGAACATGGTCAAAGCTCGTCATCAGAGCCTGTGTGCATTCAGCTGAGAAAACCAGGGATTTTGTTGAAAGCGGCCCCTTCCCCCTTTCTAACTTGTTTTTGTGTGGTTGATATACAGAGGGTTTACAGTTACATGAATCAGGTACAATCAGTACAATTCTTTTTGTTTTTCTTTTGGTCGGTTGTGGGGCTTGAACTCTGGGCTTGGGCGCTGTCCAAGCTCTACCGTTTGAGTCACAGTGCCACTTCCGGTTTTCTAGTGGTTTATTGGAGATAAGAGTCTCATGGAGTTTCTTGCCTGGGCTGGCTTTGAACCATGATCCACAGATTTCAGCCTCCTGAGTAGCTAGGATTACAGGTGTGAGCCATCGGCGCCCGGCTAGTACAATTCTTTTTGAACCATTTCCCCCCTTCCGTTGCTCTCTCCCAATCTTTCCCTCCCATCTCTACCCATAAGATAATCAGTTCATTTTTCTTTCTTTCTTTCTTTCTTTCTTTCTTTCTTTCTCTTTCTTTCTTTCTTTCTTTCTTTCTTTCTTTCTTTCTTTCTTTCTCTCTCTCTCTCTCTCTCCTTCTCTCTCTCTCTCTCTCTCTCTTTCTTTCTTTTCCATTGGTCAGGGGCTTGAACTCTGGGCCTGAGTGCTGTCCCTGAGCTCTTCAGCTCAAGGCGAGTGCTCTGCCACTTCAGCTACAGTGCCACTTCCAGTTTTCTGGTGGCTAATTGGGGATAACAGTTTCATGGACTTTCCTGCCCAGGCTGGCTTTGAACTGTAGTCCTCAGATCCCAGCCTCCTGAGTAGCTAGTATTATAGGCATGAACCACTGGTGCCCAGCTCTAGTTCATTTTCTACACAGTGTCTGGTGACTATCACTGTTGTATTTGTTCATCCTTGTTCCACCTTTTGTGTGCCTTCCCTTCTTCTCCCAAATACAAACAAAGTGACAATACAAAAGGAAAAGAACACAAAAACAGCAGCAATGGCAACTAAGGAGTGTCTCTTATTTCCTTTTTGGGGTGTTAAGTTCATAGAATATTATTTTATATGACCATTTATCCATAGCTATTGAGCCTTTGACCACTACCCCTATGCTTAGCTCCTTGGGACTCTATGTTAATGGGTAGGGTCCTATATAAATTATCATGTCTCAGTTTTATTTATTTGTTTTGGTCATATAGTTTGTTTACTTGTAGATTTATAGGCACATTCTAGTTATCACAAATGAGGGAAATCATCCAGCCTACATTTCTTTGGTTCTGGCTACTTTGCTTAATATAATATTTTCCAAGTTTTTCCATTTCCTTACAAATAGTACAATATCATTCTTTCCAATGGATGAGTAGAATTCTATCTATCTGTCTATCTATCTATCTACCTATCTATCTCACATTTTCTTGATCCATTCATCCACTGAGGAACATCTAGGTTGATTCTATATCTTGCCTATGGTAAACAATGCTGCAATAAACATGATTGTGCTGGTGGCTTTAGTTTGGCTTGGTTTGTGTTCCATTGCATAAATGCCGAGGAATGGGATTACTGGGTCTGTGTGTAGTCTTTTGAGGAACTTCCATACTGCTTTCCAGAGTGGCTGAACAATTTTACATTCCCAACAAAACAAACTCCCTTGCTTTTTCTTTTTAAATATATATTTTTTATTGTAAAGATACTGTACAGAGGGGTTATAGTTACATAAGTAAGTACATAAGTACATAAGTACAAGGTAAAGAGTGAATTGTGACCCCCTCCTTTGTTTTTCCCCTACTATCCCTTCCCTCCCACCTCCCCAACTCCTTCCCACCCCTTGCCAATGTTGTAAAGTTCATTTTCAACATAGTGTCTTGTACATCTCATTGTTACAGTGGGTCAATCTGTATCCTTATTTCAGCATTTTGTTATTTCCCTTCCCTTCCCCAAATTAGAAAATGTATATAAAGATTCAGGGCACCAAAATCAAATACAGTGAAAACAGGGGGGAAGAACATACAAGAGAAACAAAAAAATAGCATAGTACATTATAAGTGCATTAAAAATAACAGCAACAAAGACAAAACCTCTTGTGTCCCCATCTTGGGGTTCATTTTACTTAGTGTCATCTTATATGGTCACTTATACATAGCTTTTGACCTTTTCTGCTTGTCATAAACATATACCAGTTATTGCAAATAAGGGAAACCATGGGACCTATGTTTCTTTGAGCCCTACTTACCTCACTTAATATAATTTTTTCCAAGTCTTTCCATTTCCTAACAACGGGGTGGTGTCATTCTTTCTGATGGAGGCATAGAATTCATATATATATATATATATATATATATATATATATATCACATTTTCTTGATCCATTCATCTACTGAGAGGCATCTGGGTTGGTTCCATATCTTAGCTATGGTGAATAATGCTGCGATAAACATAGTTGTGCTGGTAGCTTTAGTATGGCCTTGTTTGTGATCCTTTGGGTAAATGCCCAGAAGTGGGATTGCTGGGTCATTGGGGAGCTCTATGTGTAGTCTTTTGAGGAACCTCCATACTGCTTTCCAAAGTGGTTGAACAAGTTTACACTCCCACCAACAATGCAGTAGGGTTCTCTTTTGGCCACATCCCCTCCAGCATCTATTGTTATTAGATTTCTTGATTATATATAGTCATTCTAACTAGGGTGAGGTGGAATCTCAATGTTGTTTTGATTTGCATTATGGCTAGAGAGGCTGAGCATTTCTTCATGTGTCTATTGGCCATTCTTATTTCCTCTTCAGAGAAGTTTCTCTTTAAGTCTTTAGCCCACTTATTAATGGGCCAATTGTTTCTTTGAGGATTTGTTGTTGGGGGATTTAACTTTTTGAGTTCTAAGTATGTTTTAGATATCAGACCCTTGTCTGTTGTATGACTAGTGAAGATCTTCTCCCATTCTGTGGGCTTTCTATTGATCTTGCTAGCTATGTCTTTTGCTATGCAGAAGCGCTGCAGCTTCATGCACTATTTGTCCAACCTTTCTTTGATTTGTTGTGTTTCTGGTTCTTTTTTTTTTTTTTTTTTTGTCGGTTGTGGGGCCTGAACTCTGTGCCTGGATGCTGTCCCTCAGCTCTTCAGCTCAAGGCTAGTGCTCTACCACTTGAGCCACAGTGCCACTTCCAGCTTTTTCTGCTTATGTGGTGCTGAGGAATCCAACCCAGGGCCTCATGCATTGGAGACAAGCACTGTACCACTGAGCCATCTTCCCAGCCCAAACCACTGATTTTTGATGGTTAATTTTATACCCTGCTACTTTGTCAAAGTTCCGGATCAGTTCGAGTAACTTGGGAGTGGCAAACTCCCTTTCTTGACTGCTTCTGCTAAAAGAAGACACTCGCTGGCTTCTATTGAAAAGCCTGGTTCTGCATTATTGTGTTTATTTCACTGAATTTTTATACTTATACCAACCAAATCAATTTCTATACTTATACCAACCAAATCAAGATGTATTAGGTAAGCACTTTCTCTTATAGAGATATATCTGAAATCTGGCTGCTTTTATTATTTTTATTTAGAGAAGCATTACTGATCAGTACTTTTCTTTGAAAATATTTTGGAAGGGGCAAGAATGAAACATGATTTATTATCTGCTATAGTAATGCAGCCTTCATTCTTTGGCTCTCCTATAGCTTCAAGAGAGGAGTGAAGCTAAAATTAAAAAAGGGAGTCATGCAAAGAGAACAAGAGACAGAAGAAACCAGAAACCATTCCTCCTGCCTAATCATGGAAGTTAAATTCTGTGTTTAAACATACTTCATCAAAATTTGCCTTTTTGTCAATCAATGATAAAGCCAGTTTACCTCATTAGAGAAATAATGGCACATTTTGAAGTGACATTATTGACTAAGTGCTATTTTTGCTATTGTTGCCTAAGTGCTAAGATTGTCATGGATTGTTTATTATATTAGCAATAATGGGCCCTCAAATAAAGGCTTTGACCCAGTCTCTGCAGAGTGGGGACATGTAGCAGCTGTGCCTGGGCAGCACTGGCTGGGAAGGCAGGATGATCTGCTCAGGGGTTCACTAATAGGAGGGCCCAGTGAGCTCCTAGAAGTAACAAATAGCCAAGCTAAGTCCAAAGTTAAGACTCCAAAGTAATTCAGAGTACATGCTCTAGTACAGCCAGTGAAATGCTCACTGAATGGCAAGTTGATCTAGGAATACTTACATAAGATGGCTGGTATGGTGGGTATAAAGTGACCCCACAAGGCCCATGTTTGGAACGCTTTGACCCCAGCTAGGAGAGCCAGTCATTGAAAGGTGGTTAGATCTCAAGGGCTCAAACTCAATCCATGTATGAATTCATCATGTGATGACATTATTGTGAGGTGATGCTTAGCTGAAAGAAAAAAGTCACCTGGGGAATTCCTTGGAAAGATATGCCTTGTTCCTGGTCTATTCTCCTCCCTCTCTCTCCCTACCATCTCTCTTTCCCCTGTCCTGGCAGCCATGAGGTAAGCAGCTCTGCTCTCTTATGCTCTCTCTACTATGATTTTCTTCCTTACCACAGGCCCATAGAGAAGGGGCTAAGTGATGGTAAGTTGAAACCATGAGCCAGGTAAATCATTCCATTTAAAAATGGTTTCTCCTAGGTATTGGTCACAGAGATGGAAAACCAACATAATGGCTCATGAGCTGGGATTCAAACAATTTTACTAGTAGAGGGCCAAAAGTCAGCAAATACAATGAATGTATATATTTATTTATATCTTTACATATATTATGTACTTACTATTTATTTAGAGTTAGGTTTTTTCATAACCCCTATCTGTTTTTTTCATAATCCCTTTGTTGATTTTCAGCAAAGAATGGAAAACTATGATTTGTGGTTCAAGTCTGGCCAATGGATTTTGGTGCTGTCCATGAACCTGGCAGTGACTTTTATAGTTATTAAGAGCTGTACAGAAAACAAATGAACAAACAAAACCCACAGAATACACAATAGTGACTTACTGTGGTACACAAAGCTTGAGTTTAGTGCCTGGCTTTTATATAAAACTATACTAATCCCTGGCCTCATTGAGGATTTATTTTGTCTCTCACATATACCAAGTGTTGGTGGTTATTCCTTCTAGCCATCTTGGAAGATAGAGTAGTGGTTATTATGCTCATTTTCAAGGTGCAGAACAGAAGGCCAGAACAGTTACATAACTGCTCTGAGGTCACAGTTATGGTGGTGAGATGGGAAATGGACCCAGGGCCTCCCGAGTCCTCTTATCAGTAGATAGCAGAAGGAAGGACTGACCTAGCACTTCTGCACTGGAGAAGAAAGGGCTGAACTGCATCCAAACCAATTTGAGGGCATTGGGTGCATCCACCCTTTCTTAGCAGGCAGCTCATTGGGGGAAAATGTCACCGAGAGGATTTGGAAATATTAGAAATGTTTAACTAGCCTTATTGTAGACTTAGGCAAGCCAGGCAACAAAAGTTCACATTGCCCTGAAACCCCAATGTCCCAACTCACTGCAGGGTGGCCCAGAAGCTGGTGAGGGGAGTTGGCTTCTACCAGACAGCTTCTTTGGCCCTTGCATTCTCTGCTCTCATGCTATTTGCTTGATACTGCCCTGGTGAATATTGTGCAAAGAGCAGTTGGAGTGAATGAATGCCCATATTCTCTACTGCCGGAGCCTGTCTGCAGCTAGGCTGTCAGCAGCTTTCCCACCACAGCCCCTGGACTGGCAGCAGGCAGCTGGTGTGCAGCATTCTGTCCCCAACATAAACAACCAGCCAAGCTTGAGTAGTGGCTTGTTTTCCTCACCAGCCCAGGAAAGGTCTCACAGATGCTGGGACCTTGCCTACTACCCAGGGCTGAACAGGGGCTTTGTTCTCTCAAGGCAGACTGGCTCCTGCCTAATCCTTTTGAATGCTATGGAGTAGAAGAGAGCTGGAATGAAGATGTGCACAGAGATGGACTCAGAATTACCTTGTTGCAGCAGAAACTGGGATTCTTTAAGATCTAGGCCTGCCTGTCTACAAAAGGCAGGAAATCTGAATAGGATGCCTTTAGAGACTCTTCTAAGGACCTAACAATCCCATGTCCTCCAATCTCTTCTTACTGGCTTGCTATATAGGGACAGTGAATGCTCTTAGAGAAGGGCCTTTCAAAATCAGATAGGGACCATCAACAGTAATTTTGTCATTCCAGTAGTTAGGCAACTGAGCCCTAATAATGCATCGATTTGATCCCTTGGGAGGAATGAAAGGCTGGGGAAAGGAGGAAGTTAAATCCAGCGTGGGGCCCCAAAGTGGCAGCTGGGGATTTAGTGCTGCTCTAAATCAAAGAGAGATCCTCTTCAGGCTCAGGGTTTAAAAAAAATTAATGTTATTCAGGACACTAGGTTGCATCAAACACTAATGGAGATTTCCACAGTCTTTAGCAATCCATTCATCCAATGATTCTGTCAATGCAAACACTTCAGTGATGAGGGACAGAAAGAGACTTCTTTTTCTTTCCAAGTCACTCCCATATAACGATCAGCTTGACTTTATGGAAGACAATTCTTACAAAGGGGATCACAGGGCTTTTGCTTTGAAATCACATTTTTCTTTCTCAAGCATATTCTTTGTAGGTCTCTTATTATACCTGCCAAGAGTGGCAACCTGCTGGGCCTGCTTATTTGTTGAATCATTGCTGATTTGAATCTAACAAATAGCAACAAAAAGCTGTTTTAATGAGATTTTTGGAGTTCAGCTGTGAAAATTGAAAGTCACCCAACATCAAACCACTCAACCACCTGAGAATATTGTGCTGAAATGTTCCTGTCACTCACGGTGATTCTATTTTGGACTAGCTAGTTCACAGTGGTGGGAAGAAGGAGGAAGGAGGAGGAGGAGCAATCTAGCCTGCTGAGCTTACCTGAGACAACGTTGGTAGAATTAAACATAATGTTTGAAAAGGGCCCAGCATAGTATGTAGCTAGGAGAGATGCTCAATGTCAATTCTCCTTTCTGTACTCTCCTTCTCTAAGATCTTATATGAGTGCTTCAGAGGTTAAGCTCAGTATTCCTCAGTATGGAACTTGGGCTATGAATTCGTTATGTCTCTGAATAATTATATACACACATCTATCCATACTCTTAAAGAAGGACATGATAAGAATATGTCACAAATCAAAATATATGATCAATCTAAGTCTGTCTATGTGGGTCCTATTAGAAACTAAAACATAGGTGGGTAAAGGTGGCTCATGCCTGTCATACTATGTCTTCAGGAGACAGATCTGAGGAATGCAATTCAAAGCAAGCCTGGGTTTTAGCTCACAAATCAGCGGGACTCTTCTTCCAATTTAACCACAAAAAGGCAGAAGTTAAGGTATGGCTCAAGTTGTAAAGCACCAGCCAAAAGCAAAAAGGCCAGGCCAAAGAATAAAAGTCTTGTCTTTAAGTCCCAGTACTGGCACAAATTAAAGGAAATATAATACAAATTAATCTTTATTGTTTTCACTCAATCACTTGGGTTACTCCTTGTCCCATTTGTAGGAAGTCAAGTATCTCCTTCTTGGGAGACTTCTCATCCAAAAGACTTTCCTGTGTCTCAGGGTTTGGTTAGTCCAGAAATGCTGATAATTAGTCTTATTTCAAAGCCACATATAGAAGTATAGAAGAAACTGCTAATTCCTAGAAGTGGGCAGAGATCTCTGCATATCTGGACCCTGCAACAGGCCAGTGAAACTTCATGTGACACAGTTGATACAATTAGTGGATGCCTTCCACCCTGTGTCAGCACCCAGACCAAGTAGAGCTCAGTTCCTAAGCTAAGATGTGCAGCCTCCAGCATCATCCAGTGATGTGTAGAAACAAGTCATCCTTCAAGTTTAGAGACAACCAAGAATTGAAAGTCAAATGCCTATCTAGCAACCAAGCAACAATGCTTGTCCAGCAAGCAACCAACAGAAAGAAGTGAAGTACAACTTGGGAGTGGGGGAAGTGGGAGAAAAATGAGGGAAAGGGTAACAAGTGTGACAAGAAATGTACTTATTACCTTGCTTATGTAACGTAACCCTTCTACCCCTCTGTACATCACCTTAACAATAAAAAAAGAAGTGAAGTAGACTTCATTTAAGAAAAGCCAGCACACAGGCTTTGTTTTATATTGAACATCATCTGGTCAAGGAAGTTATATGTAAAAATAACTTAGAGCTTGGGCTATAGACAACCTTAATAGTATTGATTATATCTGATATTTATTAAAATGCAAGTAGAAAGCAAAGGATATATAATCATCAATAAAATCTTTTCATATTTTCATAGCTTATTTCCTCTGAATCTGGAAAGCCATGACCTTTTCCTCTGTATTAAAATACCAGTGTCTTTTATGTTGTATTCTGAACATATTGTACCTTTAGAATTTCAATATTGTTATAGGAAGCTTTCAGTACTATTTTGCTTGCCTTTAATAATACCATTTTCAGTTCTTCCTTTATTCTATCAGGACTAATTGAGAAAAGTAAACTAGGTAATATTTTCTTTTTATGTTTGAAGTATAGTTTTTCAAGTCCAAAATAGATGATCTTAAGACTGTGATTCAAGCCATCATTTTTATTTCTAGAAAGTCATCCCAATATAGTGAAGTAGACCACATAATTCCTGAGTTTCCTGGAGGTAATTTCTTTAGAAATGAGTAAATCAAATGTTACATTTCCCAACTGTGGTATATAGGTACATAATAGATACTCTCCAAAAGAAATATTCTGAATTTTTATTTTAGATGGTCTGTTTTCAGAAGTATGGAATTTTTTCCACAGATCATATGAACAAGTCAATTTATTTCAACAATTAGAGCATCTCTCCCCAACCCTAAACTGGGTCACTTAAGCTACCCAAATGCCGTGGAATATAGAAGAATAAGGGTCTGTGTAAAATACTATCATGTCAGGGCAAAGGGACATATTTTAATGACCACATCCCTGACATTTTCCAGTCCTAATCTTTTTGCACTAAAGAATTGGTGGTGAATAATGTAATAATGTCTTCAGCTTAAGTTTTATGTTCTTGCAAATATTACCTTGTTAAATTTCTTAATATGTCTGACATTAGCATTAACCAGATCATAGATCATAGCCTCTCTGTTGTCTAATACTGATCAGTCCATAGTCAAGCTATCCCCTCAATAAATTGTTTCTTGATATTTATCATAATAGCACATTCAGATGGCTTTCTAGACCATGAGTCCTAATCAACTCTAAGCATATGAACTCATTGGTTACAACAACAGAGACTAGAAAGTATTTACTTTCTGTGCATAGCTTGTGCTGTAGCTTCTTAACTATATACTTTTAACACACTGAGCAATGAGATTTCTGGCTATTTCTTTTAGAGACTGTGAGAAGCTGAATCTCTAAGAAGGGTCCCAGGTGGTTAAAATTCAAAACAGACCCCAATAGCTATTTGTGGATTGTGGGCTCACACATATAATTGTGTTCCTGGAAGAACCACAAGCAACTTTTGTGTCTTTTTATTGGGAATGTCCCCATGTCAACCAGCAAGATAAACAGCCTCTGGAAAGTTTCAGTTTGCTGCTTGGATATGACGAATGAACACATGCGCGTGGCACACACACCACACTCACACCCATCCTCCCCCCCCCACAAACACACATCATATATATATATATATATATATATCAATAAGTATAATTTTGTCCCTCATTTACATAAAATAAAAAAATCAAGAGTACACATGCTTGCATACCTCGTTTGCACAAATGGCCCTGATTAGGAATCTGGTTAGGCACTGGTTAGAAAAAAGCCAGTTTCCTTTTGCTGCTTCAGAAAGCACCTTCCTTTTATATAAAAGGATGCATCCCTTGGGTTTGCAAACTGGTTGCTTGCTTTCTCTCTTTTTAGCTACAGCCTCCCCATTCTTTTTGGTCTGAAATTCTTTCCAAGTAAAATTTTTATTGCCAGGATACATTATATCTGTTGAATTCAATAAGCATTCTTGGATAAGTGAATCATCTTTCGATGGTTTGGGTGACTAACCAAAATTATCTTACTGTATAGTGACGTGTAATATGTATTACATTAAAAGGTCTTTTTTCTTTTTTTGTCAGTCCCGGAAACTGAACTCCTCAGGGCCTGGGCGCTGTCCCTGAGTTTCTTTTGCTCAAGGCTAGCACTCTACCACTTGAGCAATAACACTTTTCTGTGAATATGGTACTGAGGACTTGAACCTAGGGCTTCATGCATGCTAGGCAAGCACTCTACCACTAAACCATATTCCCAGCCCTGTAAAAGGTTTTCTTTTTCTTCTTTATTATTTGGTCCCATTGTGGGCCTGAACTCTGGGCCTGGGCGCTGTCCCTCAGCCCTTTAGCTCAAGTCTAGTGCTCTACCACTTGAGCCACAGCGCCACTTCTGGCTTTTTTCTTTTTGCTTATGCAGTACTGAGGAATAGAACCCAGGGCCTCATGCACGCAAGGCAAGTGCTCTACCACCTTCCCAGCCCCTGTAAAAGGTCTTTTAAAACACCTGTTCATTTCACAAACTTTTCATACTGGTTCTAGTCATGACTATGTCTTATTACATAACATATTCCATCGACATGTTATCAGGATCACATTCACTTCTGAAGAGCGTTGGATAGGATCTCAATACATCAGGTATGTGACATTAACTGACTGGGCATTTTAATTTCTCTGGGTTGTGGGTCTCTTTTGTAGATGAACTTTGGCCACTGGGAGTACCTAAGATTCTAATAATCTCTTGTTTCGCACTGCTAGACAAGCACTCTACCACTGAGACACATTTCCCAACTTCTTTTTAAAATTTTTACTTTTAAGGCAAGGTCTTGCTAAGTTGTCCAGGCTGTCTTAGAACTCCTGCCTTCTGCCTCCTGCCCAGCCTTGGAATTTCAGGAATGTGCTACCACACCCTGCCCAGTTCTTTCTTTCTTTTTTTTTGTTGGTCTTGTGGCTTGAACTCTGGGCTTGGGCGCTGTCCTTGTGCTCTTCAGCTCAAGGTGAGCACTCTATCGCGTGAGCCACAGCACCACTTCCGGTTTTCTAGTGGTTTATTGGAGATAAGAGTCTCACGAACTTTCCTGCCCGGGCTGGCTTTGACCCGCTATCCTCAGATCTCAGCCTCCTGAGTAGCTAGGATTACAGGTGTGAGCCACCAGCGCCCGGCTAACCTTGCCCAGTTCTAGTATTTCAAAACCTTGTGATCTTAAAACTTAACAAATCCTTGTATCTCAAGCTGCCTGGAAGAAGGATTTTTTCCCAAGAAAAGTTTGTCGATAGCCCAAACAATCATAGAACCCAGTAAAGCAGAGGTATCCGCAGTCCTAACTCTATCAGTTCTTATGGAATCAACTGCTAAGCATTTCATTACTTTCTCTTTGTGCTCACATTTAGAGAAGTGGATACAAAAAATGAAAAAGAGACAGGAGAAATGAGGAAGGAATCTACTTACGTACCTATGCAAGTCAGGAGTATGCTAGGCCTTTTGTGTACAAAGTTTCCTTTAATCCTCCTTAAAAAAAATCCATGTAGGGGATAGTATTATCCTCTCTTACACATAAGAGAAAAAGAAAACATCTCTGAGAAGTAAATATATTGGTCAAGGGGACAGACTTAGCAGTAGATTTGAGGTCTACTGCCCCACGTCCATGTCTTGTCCACTTCATGCTGACTATTTATTGAGTCAAGGGCAGTGTTCATTGTCAGTGAGGTAGGTTGTTTTTTTTTTTTTTTTTAAGATGGGGGGGGGTTGTTTATCTCTTAGTATGTCTGTACTAATGAAGTTTCTGATTCTCCTAGGCTCCTAGAGCCTGGAAACACGGATTAACCTTGGGTTGAACAGGTTGAAGGTCAGAATGAGAGACAAAGCCAGAATGAACAGCAAGGTGAATAAGACTCAGAAGTTGAAGGTCCGGTTAGGGCCCTGAGTCCAAGCTGGATGAGTCTGAAAAGAAGAGGGTAACAGTGATGGTCAATGGCAGCCAGTCTAGGCACAAAGATAGACTTAGAGACTGCTACAGCTCTTGTTCTATCTCAAAAGCAATGATTGTAAAGCCCTGTTCAGGAGATAGAAAAACCAACCAAACAATCTGGACAACTTTGACCATTTGACTCCTCATGCTACTGGATATTGACAGAACATTTGTGGTACTGACAGAGTGATAACCTTCTGATGACATTTGACATTTCTTTTACTTCTCTCTGTCTCTGCTGTCTTTGTCTTTGTCTCTGTTCTTGTCTCTTTTCCTTTCTTTTCTTTCCTCTCTTATGTTCTTTCCTTATGTTTATCATACTAGGTAACAAGGGTAGGAAAAGAAAAGGAGTCACCAGAAAGAATTATAATGAAAAGCTATCTGGTATCTATCTGGTACTTCCCCACACATAGCCTTCTTTCCCTGATGCAAGTGCTCTCTCAGATCTCAATTATGCTGCTTTCCTCCATGACTCTAAGTGATTTATACACTGGTTCTTGACATTTATTTATTTATTATCTGCAGTTGTACAAAGGGCTTTCAATTCAACATATCAATTTATGAGTACAGTTCATCTTTAAGACATTGTCAAGGCACTTACTCACTCAAAGACAGAAATTGAGCTCATTTTTACCCTACTTCATTTTCTAATTTCTGACAATTATTTTTGCCCCACTTTTTTTTTGGGGGGGGGAGCTGGTCCTGGGACTTGAACTCTGGGGCCTGGGCGCTGTCTCTGAACTCTTTTGTTCAAGGCTAGTGCTCTACCACTTTGAGCCACAGCACCACTTCTGGTTTTCTGGTGGTTAACTGGAGATGAGTCTCACAGATTTTCCTGAACAGGCTGGCTTTGAACTGTGATCCTTAGATCTCAGCTTCTTGGGTAGGATTATAGGAGTGAGCCACTGGCACAGGGATTATTTATTACTTTTTATATTTTTGAATAGTATTATATATGTATGTATGTATGTATCTATCATCTACATATTATTTATTTACTTTCTCACTTAACTATTTTTGCAAGGTCTCACCATGTTGCATAGTCTGTCTGCATGATTCTTCTCTATCAGCCTGCCAAATACTTTAATTACAGGAGTGTACCCTTATTCCTGGCTAATAAAGTGTATACTTTAGAATATGTTTCTGGTTACCAACTAAGGTAAAAAATCTGACTACCCTTCTCCCTGCCTCAGCCCTTTTCATTTTCTGATGGGCTAGATTTTGTTTGAAGAATGTCAATGCTGATCAGTTACATTTTCTGCTAGAATCGAATTTAGATTCTCTGTTCTGTTAAATTGATTCTCAAGATCAAAACCAGTAGACATTTTTATGCTATTATGTCTGAAATTATCCATGGATTAATCAGGGCGCCCTTCTGTAGCACACACTAAAATTGGAATGATACAGAGATTAGGTTGGCCCCTGTGCAAAGTTGACTTGACTTAGAATTTGTGAAGTGGTTCATGTTTGATAAAGGTTAGGAGGGGGAGGAGAGTAGGAGGGAAGATGAGTGAAGGGTACCAAAAAACACATTTAGAGAAGGATAAGTTTCAGTGCTCTGAATCTCAGTAGGGTGACTACAGTTCACAATAGCCTACTACAGAGTTTATGAACATTCAGAAGAGAGGTGCTAGAAGGTTGTGAACACAAAGAGATGATAAAGAGCTGGAAAAGCCGGTTACTCTGGTTTCCTCAGTAGACATTGAATGGATCAGTAACACAGTGTAGCACATTAAGGTGTACCATTACTACACTCACAAAAATTAAGAAGTAAATATTCACTGATTCATTTAATAACTTTGAGGCAGGCACTGGACTAGGATTATGCCATGAGTATTATGATGACTGAGATTATTCTAGGCCAAATGGAGTCTCCTCACCACACTCCATGAACGTTCTTAATTCTGAGCCACCATTTGCAAGAGACTGTTGACTGGCAGGCTTCACTTCCATGAGAGGAAAAGCCACATCGGTAGGGAAGGGAGCTCTGAATTTTGCAGCTCTGGGGTTTGGCAGCTAAACCTCTAAAGTGGCCATCTCTTCCCCAGACAATTTGAATAATCATCTACTACCCAACCCTTCTCCCTCTCCATCATTTTAGGAAATGCCTTCCCTGATCAGATTACCCAGAAACTAGCTTCCATCCTTTCCCCCTCACCTGCAAATGTAGAGATCAGGCCTCACTCTCTCCCCCCACCCACTACCTCAATGGCTAGTTTAACCATGCCTTTATTTTACTGAAGTTTCTAGAGGGAAGGATAAACCACTGATATAGAGGTATTATATTTCTTTCCCAATTATAACCTAGTTTAGCTTTATTATGAACATAAGTTTCAAACAACCAAAACAAATATAAAAAGGGAGAACAAGAAATCTTGCCTTCAGAGATAATTACAGTTAACATGGGGATGAAAAACCTCCTGAAGCCTGCCGACTTTTACTGCTGTGTGGAATTCCTAGAGGGAGTTTGATATGCTTTTATCTCTGGGTTTTCACTTCTCCTGGAGCTGGTAGACAAAGTACCAGTTAGAATTAAAGGGAGGTACTCCCTCCCCAGTCCCACTCCAATCCTAGTCTGCACTTTATTAAAGAAAAGCAACGAGAATAGTTTTCCTTAGGACTGTCCATCCACCCCACTCTTCTTTACCTGTCCCATGACTTTGGAGCATCTGATAGTGGAAGAGCACCTTCCAAAGAAGATTCCAAGTTCCCATGCAGAGAGGGGCCCTTTAAAGAAGATTTTTCTGCAATCATCTTTTTCTCCTTTCTTCTTTCTTTCTTTCCTTCCTTCTTTCTTTCTTTTCTTTCCTTCCTTCCTTCCTTGCTTGCTTCCTTCCCTGCTTCCTTCCTTCTTTCCATACTTCCTTCCTTCCCTCCTTCTTTCCCTCCTTTCTCTCTTTCTTCTTTTACTGGGGTATTGAGCTCTTGCCTAGCTTTCTTTACTCAAGGCTGGCATTCTACCACTTGAGCTATAACTCCACTTCCTGCTTCTTGCTGGTTAATTAGAGGCAAGAGTCATTTATCTGCCTAGGCTAGGTCTGATCCACAATCCTCAGGTCTCAACCTCCTGAGTAACTAAGATTACAAATATGAACCACTGGTGCCTGGCTAGAAACGTTCTTTTTTCTGGGTCAGAGTGTGGACATTTGGAAAGTCAGATTTATTCACTTATGAAATTTGCATTTCGCAGTTAGGTCAGCCTCCTGAGAATTCTTGTGATTTGAAAATATGGTGAATGGGCCATCTCAGGATTGTCTAGTTCTGGGGACAAAAGGTAGAGGACAAGAGTCATAATAGATAAAGACGGGCAAGCTGAAGAAGCGTTTTCTGGGACTAGCCTTCCTCAATTCCTTATTCCTTAGGAACATGTTCTTTCTTTTTCCTGTCTTGCTATATTTTCACTTTTTTGCTTGTTTGACCATGAATTAGTAAGAAACAAATATGGCTCTTTTCCAATTGATTGCTGAACCAAATGGAGGTAGCAGGGACTAACTTGCCCTTCTACTGTGGGATGACTTTTGGGGTTAGAGATGAGAGAATCCCCAAGGGTGTGTGCCTGGCAGACCAGTTACACTGTCCATGTGAAGACTCTGTGGAAGGCATCAAATGACTCCATGCTTCTCTGGGCCAGCAGTCAACTCATGAAGTCTTGCTGTGGCTTGGCCCAACGTCCTGGAGAAAAGATTCTGGAGAGTGGTGAGGCCTTCAATCATTCCCATGAGTAAATTTAAAGGAAGATATCTATCCCATGGCCTCACTGAAAACTTTGGAAATTAAATTTTTATGCTTTTCTCTCTGCCCCCATGTATGACATCTTAGACAAAGTCTGCCACTAATATAGTAATCTCTAGAACCTACACATGAGGGTACAGAGAGAAGACGAGGGATTCTAAAGGTGATAGCTAGCAAAGTAGACATCCACAGGGCTGGCTGGGCAGTTTTGTTTTTTTAATGTATCAGGTGGTTAAATTGGGAGATGAAATACAGAGATTAGAGCACAAAAATAGAAATCATCTTGCCAAACTTCCCACACCCAGGGGAAACTGGTAACAAAACAAGGAGATTGTGTGATCTTCTCTGCTTCTAGCTGCAACTCTTTCCTATTATTCAGTGTAGGCTTCTTGAACCTGTTCGAGTCAGCTTCTCATCACTGTTCCAAAGTACCTGAGACAGTCAATTTAAAATGCTGAAATGTTTATTGGGGCTCAGGGTTTCAGAGGTTTTGGAGAGCTCAGTCTATGTCCACTTGGCCCTGCAGTGTTGGGGCTCTGGTGGTATAGTACATCATGGTGGAGAGGGTCTGGTCATTTCATGGTGGCTGGAAAACAAAGAAAAGACAGCAGGTTTCCAGGACACCAAGGGCCTTCCTGGCCTTTTTCTGCTACTACTAAAAGTCACTAATTCGTTTCCAAATGGAAATAAAATAGATGTTGCATGAGAAAACACTTTTTCTATTTATAGAACTCTTTCTTTCATTTCCTTATTTTGAGACAAGGACTCACTCTGTAGCTCAGATTGGGCTCATACTTAAGGTCTTCCTGTTTTAGCTCCCAAGTGCTGGGGTTATAAGAGTGTACTACCACATTTGGCATATACAACATTTGCTATGATTTTTTTCTTTAAATTATGAAAGCTCATTCTATTGTGTGAGTTTTGGTAAATAAACATAAGTTTCATTCTTAACCTCATAATTCTACCCTTCCCATAGAGAAATTCTGTTTATATTTTGGTGCATTCTCTACATTCTATGCAATCCTTCATATTGTTGGGATCACGATGTTTAGCTTATTTCATGTATTATCTCTATTTAAAGTTATATAATGAATAGCTCCTCATTAAGTTACTGGTGGCTGGGTTCTTACATCCAGAGACTGACTACAGAAATGAGACTGAACTTTAGAGGGATATAGGCAAAGCTTTTAATGGGATATATGCATGAGCCAGAGGGGAGATGCTGTTCTGACTGACCGAGAGCAAGTCAGGTGGTGATACCATGAACAAAGGAGTATCTAACAGGAAGAGCTCCAACCAAAAGTTCCCATCCAGGTTCTTTATGCAAGTAAGGGATTCAGACTTGCAGAAAGTGACCATTCCTGACTGGCAAATGTCTAATACAGAGCAAAGGAAATATAGAGGAAGGACAGGCATAAAGTGTGAGTAGGCATAGATTTTCTTGAATTGAGGTAGCATTTCTTTTTTGGCTCCTTTTGTGGTCAGGTGGGACCAGTAAGTATGTCATTTAGCATGGAAATTAGATTATGATAAAGTAAGAGGTCATCTGGAGGATACTGTCAGCCATTTTAGATCCAATCAATTTTGGCTAGTGTACCTTAGAAGGGATGTTTCCCCTTCAGAATTCTGTCTTCAAATATGAACAGAAATAAGGTGGTCACCAGGTACAGCACAGGATAACATTGTAATGATAATGTTAACAAACCCAGACTTTGGGTTTCTTTTTGTTTTGTGTTTTGGACTGGGGCTTGAACTGAAGGCATGGGCACTGCCACTATCTCAAAGCTAACACTTAATCACTTGAGCCACAGCTTTTGGTGGTTAATTGGAAATTAATGGCTCATGGACTTGTCTTGCACAAGCTAGCTGCGAACTTCAGTCCTCATACATCAGCTTCCTGGGATTACAGGTGTGAGCCACCAGTGCCAAACCTGAGTTTTTTTAAATTATTAATAAGTTTTCTATTGTGAAAATACTATACAGAGAGGTTACAATGACATGAGCAAGGTAATAAGTACATTTCTTATCAAGCATTGTTTCCTCCTCCTTTGTTTTTCCTCTACCATCCCTGCCCTCCCATCTCCACAACTACACTCCCCCACCCCACCAAAGTTGTAAAGTTCATTTTTAACATAGCATTTTGTACATCTCATTGTAATGGGTCCATCTGTATTCCTATTTAAACAATTTGTTTTTTTCCCTTCCCCTCCACAAATTAAACCAACATCAAATACACTGAAAACAGGGGTTATACTGTGGGACAGGGACATACAAAGCAACAAAACAATCACCTTATAAATATGTTAGAAACAATATCAAGAAAGAAAAAAAACACTTATGTTCTTATCTTGGGGTTCATTTCACCTAACATCATATTATGTGACCTTTTCTGCTTGTCTCAGACATATACTAGTTATTGCAAATAAGGGAGACCATGGGACCTATGTTTCTTTGGGCCTGGCTTACTTCACTTAATATAATTTTTTCCAAGTTTTCCATTTCCTAACAAATGGGGCAGTATCATTCTTTCTGATGGAGGCATAGAATTCCATTGTGTATATATACCCCATTTTCTTGATCCATTCATCTACTGAGGGGCATCTGGGTTGGCTCCATATCTTAGCTATGGTAAATAATGCTTCAATAAACATAGTTGTGCTGGTAGCTTTAGTATGGTCTTGTTTGTGATCATTCAGGTAAATGTCCCAAAGTGAGATTGCTGGGTCATAGGGAAGCTCTATGTGGATGTAGTCTTTTGAGGAACCTCCATACTACTTTCCAAAGTGGTTGAACAAGTTTACACTCCCACCAACAATGCAGTAGGGTTCCCTTCTGTCCACATCCCCTCCAGCATCTGTTGTTATTAGAGTTCTTGATTATAGCCATTCTAACTGGGGTGAGGTGGTATCTCAATGTTGTTTTGATTTGCATTTCTTTTATGGCTAGGGAGGTTGAGCATTTCTTCATGTGTCTATTGGCCATCCTTCTTTCCTCTTCAGGGAAGTTTTATAAATGTGAATTTGGCCTTCTCCCTTGCTCCCAGTCAGGCATATAAGATGCCTTTGCCATTTTATGACTCAGCAAAGAGACTCTGCAGATTTTGTCCCTTTATCTTAAACTTCCTAACCTTTAAAGCCATGAGCCACATCTATGTCTATTTATTATAAATGACTTAGTCTGTAACATTCTGCAGCATAAAAGATACTAAGACACCAAGACACCCATGCTTATCAAGCCATTTTGTAACATGACTGATGTGACTTAACTGCAGTGTTCGTGGTGTAGACATTTTCCTCTTCTAGCACTCCCACATAATCTGTAGTTGGTCAGCTATTCTCAAAGCTAGGCAAAGACTGCTACTGGAAGATTTCTATAGCCCACAGAGTTTTAACCTGAAACACACATGCATGGTTCTTCTTTTAATTGGAGAGTAAGAAGGAGGACATTAATTTTACTTTCATTTTGATCTCATTTAGCTGCAAAAGCAAAGAAGAAATGAATGTCTTAGATTTTCATGCCATAATCACTATTGTGTATTTCTCCCACTTTTACAGCAAATCTTATTTTTCATATTTGAGACTGAAATGCCCTTATGGGAAATTAGCATGCAGGTAGGTACCCTGTGTATTATCAGGCAGATCTGACAATGGATCCAGTCACTTATTGAATAAGTGTCCAGTAAGGTGCCAGGTACTCTCTAGACTCTAAGAACCACATCTGCTTTTTCACCTGAACTTAGACCCAACCATAATTGGTAGCTTTTTTCAATCCTAGAAACAGTCATGGTGTATGTGTGGGCAGGGGCACATCAAAATATTAAGACTCCACAGAGGTTCCTTGGCACTAGAATACCATACATTTTCCCTTTATGTTCACTTTCAACTTAAGGCCATTGCCCCCTTTGTACCTACCCAACTTCTAACATGCTTAGACAGGTCACCCTCCGTTCCCAGAGCCTTCCAGCCACAGGCAGGCTCTAAAGTACACGGTCGCCTCAGTTTTGCTCCAGTGGTTTTGTGTTTGCTTGGCTTATCTCTTTTAAGAGACTAAGTTCCTGAACAAGGGGGTTCTCATGGTCTTTTGAACTCTTCACAGTACTTAGCAGATTGCTGAGTACACAACCAACAATAAATCATCCTTGCTCGGTACACATGTTCCTCACGTTCCAGCCGAGAGAACTGCAATCTTCTGGTCTTGCTATTTATCATGCAGTCTGGGCCACCAACAGCAATGGTATCTTCAGTGTTATAGGTCCTGCCCCAGACTTAGGGGATTAGTTTGCATTTTCAAAAAATGCCTGAGTGATTCAGGTGCACATTGAAGTTGTGAGAAGGCATTAGTTGTAAGTGGTATTAGTTGTTAAAAATTCTTGATCTTTCTTCCTCGTTGGTCCACTGCTTTTGTTTCCCACCCTCAACTCAGACAAAAATATTTTCCCCCACCTTCCCTTTTATAGTGAATTGCTTTAACTATTTTCTCTCTAGTAATGTTACTCCTCTCACTCTTCTTAGCTCTGTTCCTGCCTACAAAAGGCAACTGTTTACCTTTCTTTCTCTCTTGCTGTTTCTCTGAGCCTCCAGTACTATGAAGACCTTCTGTTTTGATTAATCAAACTGTCAAGCTCCCCATTCTGCCAGAAAAGAATCACAACTCTATGGTCTCTTCTATGGGCTGTAGGTCTTTTTTACTCCTCTGTTTACCAGTTCACTTTGAATTTATTGGCCAACATAAAGATATGGGGTGGCAATGAATCTAATCTTCATTTAAAGGTTGACAAACTAATAAAGGGTTTGAGAACTGCAGTGGTCTTCATTACTTAAGACGGAGCTTTTGACTATGGGAGAAATTCACTTCTCTTTAACCCAATCCAACGCAGAACAGGAGTGGCAAGGTTTGCGTTAAACTATAATTCTTCCACTTAACAAAAATAACTTCAAAGTGTCTTTAAGCTTGGACTCCTTAAAGTGGCTTTACAATTATATTTACACATCTTGATAAGAGCACAGGTGTTTTAAAATTTAAGGGAGACTTCGAGACTACTATATCTTATGGGAAATGCAGAAAAAAGCAAGTTTAAGACTTGAATTAAAGAGAAAATTACCTCAGTTCCCTAACTCCTTTTTTGTAGCAGGAACTAAGTAGTTAAGTATCGCTGAAGATCACATTGCTTTTTGGCTCCTGTTTCTTACCTAAGACTTGATTACAGTGATAATTTTCTTTGGACATTTTAAAAAGCAATTGCTCATAAAGAAAAAGAGATATATTAGACTAGCCTTCCTGAATATCAAGAGCCGACAATAATTAGGTCATTTGATTTCTATTCATTTTTCCAAATTCTCTGATTGCTTGCACAATAACTTTCTTCCTCCAATCAATTAGGCTAGCAGTTCATACCAATATTTTATTTTTAATGGTTGACTACTCATTTCATTAAAAATGTAAGTGCATTAGCTCCATGTGAAATGATACCATTGGGGTGGTGGTATTTAAATATTCATAACATAAAAATTAATAAATCTGAGCACAGTGTTTGCATTTTAAAAAGCCAAGCTATTGTAAGATGTATCTGGTTGCAAATGAGATGCACTAAATTAAATACCTTAAGCCCCATTTTTTGTTGATTCTTCTTTACAAGAGGAATGCTGGCTCAGTATTGCCACTCAATAGCTCATTTTTCACTCAGCTTTATCCAGCTATGACTTGCTTCCCCTCCTCCTGTCTTTCAAGCCACCTGGTCACCTGACCACTCATTAGCCCAGGTGACAGCAAAACAGTTCAGCGCTGGGCATACATAATATTTGCTTCCATTTTGTTCAGCCTTTCTTCTTCCCTTTCATCACCAAAATAAACCCAAGGCATCATATGGTGTCTGGCAAGAGCCCCAGAGAATCTTTCCCAGCACACTTCCTCTCAGTTGGCAAACAGTCCTACCATGTCATTGCAGCTGAAAACTATTTACTGTATATGTGTTCATTAGCCTTAGATTCAGTCAGTTTGTCAAATCTGCAGTTGACAGGGCCAGGAGGTAGAGGCATTCAGTGAATCTGAAGCATCTAAAAGTTTGAGAATGCCACTCAGAAATGGGGACACTGAAATAGGAAAAATCCACTCTCCCCTATCAGCCCTCTAACCATGTGGCATGCTAGTATTATTTTCTCATATTCTTCTACCACAAAACAATACTGTTAGCAAAGTTTGTCTGGATTAGACATCCAAATATGAATAGGTCACCTGGAAGAAAGTTACTGAGGAAAGACAATTTGATTCTACCCTCTCTAGTACAGTTGCTTTATCATGAATGAAATTATTGGAAAGAACCATAAAATCTGCAGTCTAGTTAGTTCTCAAATGTCTAAATTCGAAAATTATGTTCAAAGAGAGAAAGTCTTTTCAGGACTAAGCTCAGGGCTGGTGTGGTGAATAGGTGACACAAAATCTCACAACATAAAGATTCAGAACACATCAATGTTTAAGTCCATATAGAGCCTCCCAATCTTTCTCTGACCACTCCTTTAGTCAGTATCTACAAAGTAATCATGAATGGAAACCTATTTATCATTCCCTAAAGGTGGGTGATTAGCAGAGATTGAAAAAAAATCTTTTTCACTTGGTCAAGGCCGGGCAGAGCAAATTCAATAACTTTTTCTGTAACATCAGACTTTGAAGGTCAAACCCCAGGTTCAAGGTTGAAAAGAATAAAGAACCAATAGGACAACAAAGCCATAATCCTGAGTCTGTTTAGAATATCTCTAAAGTCAAGCCCATGGATGCGTCTGTGTTTAGTGCTCAGAGAAGTAGGACTGTGTTTGTGATTCCAGGCATCTTTTACAAATTAAATTCTTTTTCTGGGCCAAGTTAAAAAAATGAAAAAAAAAACCCTCAAATCTGCACACTGTATTTATTTGATTTTGCTGAAAATATAAAATCCAGTTGTTCCATTATAAATGAAGCACATGTGGAAACCATATGCACAGTAGAAAGAGACAGATGGTATATAGTCTCCTGTATACACACACACACACACACACACACACACACACACACGTTATGAATACAGAAAATATACAAAAACGCTTGGTGTTTACAACTTACACAGCTGAAAAATCCTGGAGTTAAGTGTAGTCCACAAACCCTGTATATCAGAACCTCCTGGGGTGTCTGTTAAAATTCAGAATGGGGGGACCCACTGAGACCTCTGGAGCCAGTTCCTCCATTTTCTCCCTGCCCATGTAGGATCAATGATGTACTTTCTATTGAAGAGAGTCTCTTTGGCCATGTTACTCTGAGAATCCAATGACCCAGGTGTTTGAGTGATCATATATGAATTTTGTGACATGCAAAAACATGTTTTAGAGCTCTCCACAGTTTCATGTCATCTTTATCTCTCTCTCTTCAGTTTTCTAGCTATTTCTGAAATCTACCAGCTAAGTGGGTGAGGATGAGCTACAATTAAAAGCAGCAACAGCAAGATGAATATATTTATGTCTTTTCCCCCACACATATTTATATATTTATTTATATGTAATTCATATATTTATGTCTTTATATTTTATATTCCCCCCACACACAAATTTAAGATAATCTGATTAATCTGAAATACAGGGACTCTATTTAGCTTTAAAGAAAATTAGGTCTCTTGGAGGAATAAAGTATGGCTCTGTGTTAAGTTGCATTTTAATCGCAATGCACAAGGTTTAGGTTGTAGCAATCAGTGTACCACCAGAAGCGACAGAAACTGGACAAAGAATTTCAGAAACTGAATACAATAAGGGAACTTGACCAGGGTTCTAAGCACAGCACTTTGATTTGTAGACTTTAGTGTTGGCCCAACACAATAAAGGATGGAGATATCAGAGAACCTTCTAGACTCAGTTCAGGAGCAAAGGATGGAAGATTGCTCTTCTCTGAGGAATTGCCTAGATTCTTTACTCATGATGGAAGCTAACGGCTGGTACACCAAACACCTGTTGATTATAGGTTTCAGCTGAGCACCTAGTAAGTGGATCAGCATGGCTTAATGGGGTTACAGACAAGTTTCTCCTGGAAATCTGAGTTTCTCTTAGCATAGGCATCCTTAGTGCTGGGCTTTGGGAAAACAAGAATGAAATTCCTGTTAAAGAAGAACTTTTAAATTCATTTGCACAGTAAACTCTTATCATAACTTTTCTGTCAGACTGAGGAGCTAGAGATGCAGGATAACTAATTGCTGGGGGTCAGGCACGGGGGGGGGAGTGGTTTGCTGAGAGAAAACGGTGCCATTAGAGAGGCAGAGGCCTGTTTCCTATGCCTGCCTGGGAAGATGGGATAAAGATTATATGTGTCTGCTACTTGGTGTGGATGTGTGGCGTGGATGGCAGATGCAGAGGAGGAGATAGCAGACTTTGGGAGAGAAACAGACCACAAGCTGTCATCCTGCTAGGGGGTAACATTTCCTGAGCACTATTCATGTGCCAGGAATGGTGACAGCAGGTTTTTCCTGCCATTTCCACCATCATGCTTACTACTATTAGCACATAAGCACCTGATAAGATATGTCATCTCACACAGTCCCACCAGAAGCCCATGATGGTCATGTGATTGTCTCTATTGTAAGTCACAAGGTCCAGATTAAGGTTAAATGGTCTGAATCCAAAGGTCCCACTCTTATTTTTCTGTCTTTTTTTCACATAGTCTCTCATAGCTCACACTAGACTGGAAGTCACTACATAACACTTCCTCCCTCTGCTTTGAGAATTCTCAGACTACAGGTATGCAGCACCACATCTCAGCTGGAAAATCTACTCCTCACCTTCATTTCCATGCCTGGTGTTTTCAGTGAGTGATAGTATTCAGGTTCACATAGCTCTGTTGAGGAGTGGGATTCCAACCCCCCCCCCATCCTCTGTTTCCTCATCCCATAGATGAGGAAATGGAAAGACCTAAATGGCATAGGTAAGGTGTTGTCTGCAATGATAATGCACAAACAACCGCACTGTGGCTCACACTCAAGTCTATGTATGCTGGAGTCTAACTTTCAACAAATAGCAATGGCCAGGTTGGGAAGCATGACCTCAACCGACGGGGAGCGTGACCTTCAGGGCAGCAAGAAGGACTGTCTATAGGGATCAGACACTATTACAAAGCATTGCCCAAGGCCACCTCAAGTAATCGTTTTTGACAGCCACATAAAGGAGATTTATTACATGGTAAGAGGCAATGTGAGCGTTTCAGTACGTCTTCAGCCATTTTTGGGTTACAGACATAAGGTTTTGTTTAAATGGAAAAAAATGGTAGCAAGGGGAGAGAAATATGCAGAGTCACAGGTACTTGGGGGTGGGACAGTATTTCAGTTTTTAGGGTGGCATTCTGGTGAAATTGTTATTGTTAGCATCATGTGAGAAAAGCACTTTTGTTTAGGAAAAACAAGTCATTGTCGCCTGTTGGGGCAGTTGCACCTCCCCTCCCTTCCCCGCCCCCCACCATCATAAGATCTTATTGATCAGTCTGTGCTTCATGGAAACCAGAGTAATTGTAAGTGACTACCAATGGAATGGCTAGTGTAAAGACATACAAAGCGCAGGCAGGGATGGCCATGCTTTTCTCCTGCTTTCAGTTAATTTGTGGGTCCAAGTTAGGAGTTACTACTTTTCAGCAAAAGCCCTTTAAGTACCTGTTACACTATTATTAATAAAATGCTGCACTTCACAAGAAAGCAATTTTGAGTTTTGCTTCTGTTAAATAAAGTAGAATGAGCTTAAGCTTTCAGGTTCTTTCTGACAACAAATCTGTCACTGAAGAGAGTGGAGAATGAACTAATCTACCCAGATAATTCTCACAACACATGACTGATTTTGAGACAATGTCTTCATAGCAGGATGATGTGAAACCTCACCACTTAGAATACTTGGCAAAAAAAAAAAAAAACTCACCAAACTCAGCCAGAGCCAACTTACCTGTTCATAAGAGGTTGGAGTGCCTGGTAGGAATGGATGGAGGACTTTCATTTGCACATAAGCCCATTTTCCATTCTCATGCAAAGGCTAGCTGTGAGTGGAAAGTCAAAGCAGCTAATCAATCCCTGCATCTGGCATGATTCAGGCATGATGCCGCTAATCAATTAGTAGTGAAAGTGATAGAAGAGGTTTTTCTTTGGGAAAGGAAAACACCTTTAATAGACTGAAAATAGGGACACAGATAGGATAGGAATGATCTTCCATAAATACACTCTGAAGGCCCTCAGTATCTTTCATCATCTGGGAGCTTGAAGGGTTTGGTCAGGCCCACCTTGCGGGTGCCCCTTGGACCCCAGCAGCTGAAGGAGTATAGGCAGTCCCTGGCTTCAGGAGTGGCCTGCCAGTGAGGAATGGAGTCTCTGTACAACCATACTTGGCATTCACATCCTATCTGCCCCGGGTCTGGCAACTGTCAGAAAATCATCAGTCTCTCCTGCCTTGTACATGAAATAGACAAGATTGTGAGGCCAGCTACTGGAGATACTAAAAAATTCCAGGCTGCAGTTATCTGACCCAACACTGACCTGATTTTGGAGACAGTCTTGTTTCCTCAGTGTTGAGTTTCATGCTAGAAAATTCTTCTGTTTTTATAAGTAACTGGCCAGTCTTCCTGGGCAGGTTAGGGGCTCTAACATCAAGGTTTAAAATGGGCCCATGGGTTTTGAATGGAAATGAGAACAGGTACCTTGACAAAGAGGAGGTGACTAGAGATCCGCGGGCTCAGTGGAGTCTGTCTCTCTGGGCAGTGGAAGAGCCATGCTAACTAACAAAGGAAGAACACGGTCCAGAGCAGCCACAGCAGTGATGAATTGCCACTCATTAGAAAGAAGCTAGGGACCCTCTCAGGTCAGATAAGCCAGCTTGACCTGTCAGGTGTCAGAGATTGTCAAAGGAAAAGAGCAGAGGTTGGAAATTTTAAAACAGGAGAGGGAAATGTGATGTAGTGTGCATGTATATATGTGTGTGTATGTGTACATCTTTGTATGCGCGGGCACACATATGTGCATAAGTCAGGTAATGAGTACATTTTACCCTTCCCTTAGTTTCTCCTAGTTTTTCTCTCCTGTCTCCCTCCCCCATAAGTTGTATGGTTCATTTTCAAGATAGTGTCTACTGAGTAACATGGCTGAATTTATACAGGTGTCTTAAAACACCACAGGAAATGACCCATTTCTAAATCAGTTTCATCAGTGCCAGCTAAAAGATCTAATATAGACTTTTACACCTGTTACATTGATTTTAGATTATTTCTATTCTCTGTAACATTTATTTCTGCTCTAGTCTTTTGCTTTGTTTGGTTTTGTGGTGCTTTGGATCAAATCCAAGGTCACACGCTAAGCAAGTATTCTGTCATTGAGTCATATCCATAGGCCCCCTGGTCTTTTTTATTTCTTACTTTCTGCTAATTTGGGGTTTTGCTGATTTGATCTTTTTCAAGTTTCTTGAGGTGTGAAATTAGGCTGAGATCTTTTTTTAAAATATAGGTGTTTATTAATACTTAAATTTATTAAACTTCTCTTACAGTGAAAAAAAGAAAAAAGAAAATAGCTAGGGACCCTCTTGGGTCAGATAAGCCAGCTTGACATGTCAGGTGTCAGAGATTGTCAAAGGAAAAGATCAGGGGCTGGGAAGGTGGCTCAGTGGTAGAGCGCTTGCCTTGCATTCCTGAGGCCCTGGGTTCGATTCCTCAGCACCACATAAGCAAAAAGAAAAAAGCCGGAAGTGGTGCTCAAGTGGTAGAGTGCTAGCCTTGAGCTGAAGAGCTGAGGGACAGCACCCAGGCCCAGAGTTCAGGCCCACGACCGGACCCAAAAAAAAAAAAAAGAAAAGAAAAGAGAAGAAGATGGAAATTTTAAAATAGGAGAGGGAAATGTGATATAGTGTGCATGTATATATGTGTGTGTATGTGTACATCTGTGTATGCGCGGGCACACACATGTGCATGCATTAGAGAGTTAGGATAAAGGAGGATAAAGGATTTCCTTTGAATGTTGAAGCTATTTAGGATTTAGAAACTTTATACACAGCACATATCTCTTTCACATGAATGAAATATCCCATAGAGAGAAAGCAACACTTGCATATCGGCACCATCAGCTTCACTGCTATGGTTAGTGAGTATGCCTTTAGATCTGCAGCCTAAGGGTTGTGCTAACATCTCACCTTGCCATTGTCTGGCAAGGCCAAAGCTTGCCATGCCTTCCACACAGAACTGTGTGTGTTTCCCTCTGAGGACAAGGACATGATGAACCTACTCTGCAAGCAGACAGACCTGGATAAAGAAGGTACAGAGAGAAGCTGAGCCACACTATGAGGTTTATCTCACCATAAACAACCAGGCCATTGGCTCCTTCTGAAAAGCAAGGGCTAGTGAAGGAAATGGTAGCACCTTAAAAGAGCCTCTTCCTGATGGAACACAAACTCAGAAGAGAAAGATGTCTTGGCCTTCACAAGTGTTCTGCCAGCATACATGACCAATGAGAACCTGTACTGTGCAGTAAGGTCTTCCTCATCTGGAATGGGTCTAAACAGACAAGAAGTTAGGTCCCAAATGGTACTGCTATCACAAGGTTTAGTTTTCAGACCTAGAGAGACGTGGACATAGGGTTATGCATGAGTGAGGAAGGAGATCAGAGGATTGCTATACAGATGAAGTGGGTACCACTAACCCTCCTTAGACTTCGTCTTCTTCCTGGATGTTTCATTTACCTCTGTTCAGGTAGAAGCAGAAACTTCTTGAGATCGGGGTACTCTCAAGATCCCTTTCAGAATTGCTTTGGTCCTCCTTCGTTTACCCTCAGTGGTTCAGTGGTGGCACCCTCATCTGCTTTTGAGTACAGGTTGGCAACTCTTGAAAATAACTTGGACTGTTCCTACCAATCCTGATCTTGAAGATGATTTTAAGCACCCAACGTCAAGTTGGAAATATCACCTTATGCCATCTCTTACCCCCTCCTTGAGAGATGCCCTCAGTGACCCAGACAACTACTTCAACTTCCTTCAGTAAAGCACCAAATCCCATGTTAGTTTGACAACAGCAATCACAACTGAATTGCATTTTATTTAATTTTAAGCTGAACAATGTTTTATTCATTATTTTCAAATGAAAATGTATTACAAATAGTTTTTTTAAAAGAAAAAAAGTCAGCTCTGTTTGTGTATAAAAGAAGCTATTTAGGCTTTTCATGTAGAGTTCCAGCAGTGGGATTAATCTGAGCCAAGGCTATGCTAAGATGATAGGATTGAATATGAAGTTGTTGATGGGGTTAAACCTGAAGGCTAGGTAATAGCATGGAAGAGCAAGAAGAGAAGTTGTCAGAGACTGGGGGAGCATTAGGGCCCAGAGTAAAAAAACATAAGATACTTTGGGATACGTAGAGAGAAGAGCTATATCAAACGCCCAGGGAAATCTTGGTTACAGAAAGATGATGAATGTCTATTTCTCTGCCTCCCTTCAAGATCCTTTACACACATGCTGTAGGAGGAAGCAACCCTGGACACAAGTAAAGGCCTTGCAGTATCCTGCAGAATAATTGCATGCATAATGATCTCTACACAAAAGCCCTTATATATATTAAAGACACTAATTAACGTCTGCAAAGTACTCTCACACCCGTAAAAAGGGTCGTAAAATATGAAGTGAGGTAGATGGGATACTAAGTTTGTTTGCATCCAAGTAACTGCGATGATGATATATGTGAAGATTGGGAAACTTCCTGACAACCCCTACCTATGTTTAAGAAAATGCTGTCCTGAAAGAAGTGAGTTATGTCTTGCTCCTTTGTGTGGCTTTTGGGGTGTGTCTAAGTAATTGACAAGACACGACTTTAGGAAATGATGTTGTATGTAAATCCAGCTTACTTCTGGATTCCCAAAACTTAGTCATTAACAAGAATAAAATAAGTATATATGTGGAAATTATCGATGAATTGCATTTTAGCTACCGTTTCCATCATTCTCTCTGCAATAATGTAATTGAAATGTCCCAGAAAGAGCTAGAAAATAGGTTTGTGTTTCTTGATGAAATCCAATTGCATTGACACTGTGGTATGCATAAATCCTCCAAATTCCATCCTCTGGAATTTTCCCAAATTGAAATCAAACCTACTCTTGCATGGCTCTCAAATTCCATGTCCGCAGTATCTCCCTTTGTCACAGCCTGTATGTGACATTTTTCTGGGAGGTTATCACAACAGAAGGGCTGAGTGAGGACTCGGAGCTTATCTAATCAGGTTTACTTGACACTTGTTTTATTGCATTCAAATCTCACCAGCTGATCAAGTGACTGGACTGTTTCATGAGCTGTAAGAAAAGAGAGCTTTCTTGAAAATGCTTGCCCTTGTTTTAAGCCCATTTTCCCCACAAGGTATACTGTGTTTATCTCATGGTTTGGGCTACATCCCTGCTGACTGATCACTGACTTGAAAACGTGGGGTCCAATTTCTATCTCTGTAGTTTTAGAAGACATTTCTGGATGGAGTAAGTGTTGGACAAGATGATTCCTGAGGTTTCTTTGTGGAGTCTAAAATTAAGTTGCTACATCATTTAATACACTTTTTCCCTACTGTTGAAATGAATATTCAATACATGTGGAATAAATAATGAGTGAAAGAACAAATGGACGAACAAAGTTGTCATGTGACTATGTTCCCAAGTGTACTTCCTATTTCCTCCCTACGAATCCATTTTACTTTGGAGAAAGAGTTTTGCAAGAAAAACTCCAATGGCAGGTAGCCAACCTTACCTACTCTTGGTTCTCTTAGCAAATAGAGAGAAATGTAACGGATGTTCTTCCAAACAAATGTAATTTCTACTTTGCACCCATTTGGATGGTTGTTATCAAAAAGTGGAAAAATACAACTGTTCCCAAACATGTGGAGAAACTGGAACTCTTGTGACTGCTGGCAGGAAAATAAAATGGTGCAGCTGCTGTGGGAAACAGTTTGGTAGGCAAAAAGTTAAGCTTAGAATCCAGCAATACGCATTTGATCCAGGAATCTCACTCTCACGTATGTATTCAAACAATCAAGAAAAGCACTCAAATAGAAACAAACTTTGGCTTACATAGCAGCGTTATTTACTGTCATCCAGAAACAAGCCAAAGTCTTTAAACAGTTGAATAGGCGACCAGAGTGTGTGTATCTGTGTGTGTGAGAGAGAGAGAAAGAGAGAGAGAGAGAGAGACAGAGACAGAGACAGAGACAGAGAAACAGAGCACAGTGGAGTATTATGCAGTCTTTTAATTTTTTTTGTCAGTCATGGGGCTTGAACTCTGGGCCTGAGCACTGTCCCTCAGTTCTTCAGCTCAAGGCTAGCACTCTACTACTTGAGCCACAGTGCCACTTCTGGTTTTCTGGTGGTTTATTGGAAATAAGAGTTTCACAGCTTTTCCTGCCTGGGCTGGCTTTGAACCGTGATCCTCAGATCTCAGCCTCCTGAGTAGCTGGGATTAGAGGTGTGAACCACCAGCACTCAGCTGTATTGTGCAGTCTTAAAGGAAGTTATATAATGCTACAGCATAGAATATAGAAATCTTAATACATTATGCTACATAATTAAGGCAGACTTAAAGACATAAATATATGATTCCGCTATGAGGAGATACTTGCCAGGAAAATTGTTAGAGATCCATCATATAACAGTGGTTTACAGTGGCTGAGGTTACTGAATCATCATTGTACACTTGAAAGTGATTACATGTTAGAAATTTTAGCCAGAACCATCAGGCAAGAGAAGGAAATAAAAGGAATACAGATAGGATAGGAAGAGATAAAGCAATCCTTGTGATTTGATCTTATGTGTAGAAGACCCTAAACTCTCCACTAAATAACTTTCAGAAATAATAGGCCAATTTATTAAAGTAGCAAGATCGAAAATCAGCATATAAAAATCAGTGAACTGAGAAAAAATCAGAGAAACAATCCCATTCACAATATCCCCAACACACAGATAAAACACTTAGGAATAAACCTAAGCCATGAAGTGAAACCATATGAAAGCCATAAAATTCTGGAGAAAAAAATTGAGAATGACACTAATAGAAGGCCTTTTATATTCATGGTTTTGGGAAATTAACATTGCTAAAATGGTCATATTATCAACAGCAATTTACAAAGCCCATCCAATCTTCATCAAAATACTAATGATAGTCTTCAGAGAAGTAGAAACGCAATTGTAAAATGTGTATGGAAGTACAAAAGACCCTGAATAACTAAAGTGATCTTGAGCAAAATAAAAAGCAATTCTGGAAGTATCCTCATTCTAGACTTCAAAACATATTATAGAGCCATAGAGAAAAACAACATAGTATTGGCATAAAAATAAAATTGTAGGATAGTGAAATAGAATAGAAAATCAAGAAATAGCATAAAGGTGGGGCTGGAAAGGTGGCTCAGTGGTAGAGTGTTTACCTTGCATGCATGAGGCCCTGGGTTTGATTCCTCAGCACCACATAAGCAAGTGGTGCTGTGGCTCAAGTGGTAGAGTGCTAGCCTTGAGCTGAAGAGCTGAGGGACAGTGCCCAGAGTTCAGGCCCCATGACTGGACCCCCACCCCCAAAAAAAGAAATAGCATAAAGGACTCAGAAATAAACCCAGATAGCTTGTTCTTAAGAAAGATGCAAAAAACACACATTGGAGAGAAAACAGCATCTTTAGCATTTGTTATTTACTGGTATATCCGCATGTAGAATAAAAGTCCTAACTTCTTCTCGTGTACAAAAATCAATTCTAAATGTATCACAAACCTTAATGTAACACCTGAAACTCTGAAACTACTAGAAAAAAGCAGCATAACACTTCAACATATGGACACAGGAAAAGATTTCCTGAATGGGACTTGATATCCCAGGAAATAATAGCAAAAGTTTACGATGGGATTACATCAAATTGAAAAATGTCTGCACAGCAAAGGAAATAAGTTACCAGAGGGAATAGACAGACTACACATGGGGGAAATATTTGACAGCTATTCATCTGATATTATATCCAAATATAAAATGTTCAAAAACTGAGCAACAAAAGGACAAACAGTCCAATGAATACATCAAGAAATGAACAGACAGTTCTCAAAAGAAGCACAAATGACCAATAACAACATGAAGAAGTACTTAATATCTCTAGTCATAAATGAAATGCAGTACTTATATAAACTGACATGTTGAATTAAAAGCCCCTTTGTATAATCATTTAAAGACAATATTTTATTTTATTTTATTTTTTTGTCATTGATTTCATTCTTCAGCCTATGCATTTTTAAAATTCCAGTATATGGACACATATATGCACATGAATCTGTAAATATATATTACTTTGCTTTTCACATTTTTTAGAACCCCTGCATT
>NW_012267220.1:24248082-24297108 GCF_000151885.1 Dipodomys ordii | reverse complement strand
ATACTAGATATTGCAAATAAGGGAAACCATGGGACCTATGTTTCTTTGGGCCTGGCTTACTTCACTTAATATAATTTTTTCCAAGTTTTTCCATTTCTAAAGATAATATTTTAAAAATGACATATAAATCAAAACTACACTGAGATTTCATCTCACTCCAGATAGAATAGCTGTCATTAAACAACAACAAAAATAAGAAACAACAATTGTTGATGAGGATGCAGGAAAAATGAACCCTTATTGCTACTGGTGAGAATGTAAATTTGTGCTGCCACTCTGGAATTCAGGATGGAGGTTCCTCAAGAAACTAAAAGAAGAGCTTTCATATGACCTTGCTCTTACTCTTCTGGTTGTATGTACTCACAGAACTCAAAATCAGAGTGCTGTAAATGTACCTACGCACATATATTTATCACGTTACTACTCACAGTAATCAGGTCATGGAATCAGCCTAGATGTCTATTAACAAATGCATGGATAAGTCATGATAAACACAGTATATATTTTATTATTTTACTATTTGCAGGAAAATAGGTAGGACTGGAAATGGGAAGCCATAGTGTTAAGTGAAATAAAGCAGACTCAGAGAGACAAACAACACATGTGTTTTCTCACAGATGGAATCTATAGAAAAATGAAGATGACAGGAAAGTAGAAAAGGGAACATCAGGGAAGAGGAACAGAGGTAGAGAGTAAGAAAGGAGAGTGGGGGAATAAATATGATCAAAGTACTTTAGATACATGCATAAAATTTTTCAATTATTATGTACAGTTCATATACCTATACCCTAAGTAGCCCACTCTCACTTGCTAAGGCAGGAAGGACACCCACAGATCTAGTTGAGAACACGCTTTGAGGCTATATCTTAGCCAAGAAGTAAACAGAATCCCACAGCTCTCTCCCTAAAGCTTCCTGTGTTCAAGGATATTTTCAAAGTATTGATCTCAAATATTAATCTTCTGCATGTCCAAAGCCTGTGCCTCTTCCACGGCCCCAAGGGCAGTCTGTCACAAAACTTGCCCAGAGTTTGACAGTTGAATCCAGCATCCTTGGCAAGAAATCACTACTTGTGAGCATCACAAGGAGTTTTCCCCACCCAGTAAAAATAAATAAATAAAACATCGTTTTTACTTTATATGTAAGGTTAATCTTTCCAGGGCCCCATTTTGACCAGAGACAGTCATCTATCTCCTAATTTTATGGTTGTAGAAGCCACTCCATCAAACTATCTGCTGGCTTTTCCTGAGCAAACCTATCCATCTGTGTAATGAATCTGCTCCTATCCAAACCCAGCAAATGCAGCTTGCCCACTGCTATCCATAGCAGCTTAAAGGATGACAACAAAGACTTCTTGATTTTGATTTTCTACCCCAAGGTATCCACCCATTGAATTTCTGTTGTTCTTGGCATTCCTGCAAGAGTGCTGTTAATTAAACCTCACAAACTGTTATTTTGATAGTGGCTGCCTTGGAGTGCTGAGGGTAGGCTTTGTCTACTCTGCTGCCTGTTCATCTGTTCTTGATTTGCCAGGTACTGTCTCTGGACAAGTGAGCTATGGGTTTCAAGGCCTGACAGTGGATTCACCAAACGCCTTGAACTGCAGCAAAAGAGAGACAGAGGAGTAAGATGCTGAAAAGAAAAGCAAGGAAATATCAAGAAGATAAATGGAATATTATTTTGCTCTAAGGACATGATGGTGGTGGTGGGGAGGGTGTCACCTGGCTAGAACTGGGAAGTGGTTGCAATTGGGTCCTTACAGAGGCAGAAAACACTTCCTCTTCTCATACTGCTACCAAGTCAGCACTTACGTTTGTCAATTTTTCAAAAGCCTCTGTTGATAGGAGTCAGACTCCTGCTAGCTATCAAAAAAAAAGTTTAAAATAACTTGAGCAAAATTTTAAAGATGTTCTTCTTAGGAGATACAGTGACTATCATTCAAATTAGTTGGGCCAAATGTAATCTCACAGTTTAAATTGAATTGTAAGCATTGCATAGTAAAAGCTTAAAATTATGTGTCGCACCCGGAATACATTCACCCTAATTATTTGACTCAAAATTAAAGACTGAAAGCTCTTTTTTTTAATTTAATTTAATTTTATTTGTGAACATACTGTACAGAGGGGTTACAATTACATGGGCAAGCATTGGAAAGCTCTTTTTAACATGCTTTACATCATCATATCCATACTATATTTCTTTAGAGCAAGTAATATGGAAATGTAATGTCTAATATCCATCAACAAAGCACTCAATATTTCTATAATATAACTTGATTTCTGAGTGATAATTGTTGGTTCACCTTTGTATATTGTCCAAATGCATCCTCTCTTAAATTCTTATGGAGAATACTTATTGTCACAGTTTCACTTTCATTATTTAATTTTTGGTGACTCTACTGGTTGTAATGGCAAATGCTTCTCTCTTATCTCTCCCATCAGGCCCTCCAGAGAATCATGGCCAGAAAAAGAACTGGGTGTCTTGTACTTACATTTCTTGTTGCTTTTGTGTTAGTCCTGTGGCTTGAACTCAGGGCCTCAAGCTCTTACTAGGCTTTTCCACTCAAGGGTTGTGCTTTACCACTTGAGCCACATACATCTCCACTTCTGTCTTTTTGCTGGTTAATTGGAGATAATAGTCTCAGGGACTTTTCTGCTTCGGCTGGGTTTCAATTGTGATCTTCAGATCTCAGGTTTCTGAGTAGCTAGAATTATAGACACAAGCCACGAGCATCTGGCTTTGTCTTGTCCTTATTTTTGCAACGTCTGGAAACTCTATGACAGAATTCTTCTAGCTTTCTTAGGTCTCCTTCCTGAACGGGACTCTACTTTTCCCCAATTCACTCTGTCTCTTCTATTGCACCAGTCTTCCAGACTCCACAGGACCCTGTAGAATCCCAGCCCTCGGAGGCTGAGACAGGAGTTCAAGAACATGAGTTCAAGAGCAACATGAGACCCTGTCTCCAAACAAAGCAAAACAAAACAAAACAAAAATAAACAAGTGTCTCTGAGAGTTTGCTCACTTGCTTGTTCCCATGCGTCTCATTTGCCCTTACCTGGTGCTATAGGGCTCCATCTCTAGCCTTGGATGGCTAAACTTCCTCTCATTCCTTGGGTTCAAACATGACCCACATATTTCCTATGCCTGTCATGTCCGTGGGTTCAGTTCTTTGCTGAAGGTGGCAAAATTTCATCCTGGGCCTATAGCATTTTCTTCATGATGATGGATGACCAAAGTGTAGGGCTGAAACTAAAAGGAGAGATGATTAAAAGGCCCTCTCTCTGGGGATGGGATTCTAATGTGTAGAAACTGCTATGTATAAAAATCATGCTTCTAATACTGTAACCAAATCATACTGCATGTCTATAGACCAGCTAGACAGGGGTTATGAACTTTGTGTTCTTATTACTGAGTCTCTGTTTCATTAAATGAGTTGGACTCAATAGGTTACAGGGAAAAAGCAATTATTACTTTTTTCTCCTGTGCTAAGTTGAACGCTGCTTCTTGGCTCCTGTTTGAAATCCCAGGCGGGTCCTGCAGAATTAACAAATAGCCTCATTTATCACGTAATAAAAATGTCCAGTTCAATTCAAAACTTGAATTTGTCATACAATTTTAAACTCCTTCTTTCCCACCACACTGGGCCTGATATGAGCTTAAGAGTCAGCAGAGGGAGAGAGAAAATGGCTTTCTGGCTATTTTCCTTTCAAGCCATTTTCCTTCCTCTTCCCCTTCTGATTTTTCCAGAACTGCAGCAATGAGAAGGAAGAAAGAGAAGGTGCCAGAAAGGCCTACCTGGTTATCATCCTTATAGCTTGGTGTCAGGCAGATTCATGTGCAGCATTTTGTGGGTTCTTTGGGATTTGGGGTGTCGGAAAAAACCCAGTCTGCATTTTTTTAAGTAGGCACAGCCTAAAAGGATCTTCCTGAAGGATACCCTACCCTACCCACTCTCAACAGGTAGTCTGGAGAAGTCATCACCCCTGTACCCTAACAACAGTTAGTTTTCTACCCAAGAATGGAAAATGAGAAAGAAAGGGGAAATGTTATGTACATAAGGATACAAAATGGCTGATACAGCACATGGAAGCTAGCAAGTGTCCTATCATGGTATTTATTATTAATATTATTTTTTGCCAGTCCTGGGGCTTGAACTCAGAGCCTGGGCACTGTCTCTGAGCTTCTTTTGCTCAAGGCTAGCACTCTACCTCTTGAGCCACAGTTTCACTTCTGGCTTTTTCTATTTATGTGGCTCTGAGGAATCAAACCCCCTTCATGCATACAAGTCAACCACTCTACCACTAAGCCACATTCCCAGCCATCATGGCATTTCTTATTCCCATACTGTCTCAGGCTTCTGTTCAAATGCTTCTTTTTCCTATATTGCTGTAAGTTCCCATTCAAATGCTTCATCTTCCCATAAGTCTCTGGGTGACAGATAGCCAATGAAAAGAGCTAAGGCAGTGCATGCACAAAGCCATCAAAATGATCAGTGCAAAACCCAGGGGAAGAGATCTGGTAGCAACCCTTTACTATAAAACTACCCTCCAAGAGGACTCCATTGGACTTCTCTTAGGGCCTTTCTCTGGATGGAAAGTTTTTCTACTTGCTTTTGTGGCTTTCCTTTTACTTTCAAATAAATACCTTGTTTATCTTAAAAAATAAAATAAAAATGGAGGGACAAAGGGCGAATAAATGAAGACACTATGTTGAAAATGAATTATACAATTTGTGGATGGGGATGGGAGGGAAAATCTGGGAGACAGTGAGGAAATTTGTGACGTTGTCCAAAAAAAAAGTAATTTTTTGAGGATTTGTTGTTGGGGGATTTAATTTTTTGAATTCCAGGTATATTTTAGATATATAGCCATTGTATGGCTAGTGAAGATCTTCTCCCAATTCATGGGCTTTCTGTTGATTTTACTAGCTATATCCTTTGCCATGCAGAAGTTCTACAGTTTCATGCAATACAATTTGTCCAACCTTTCCTTTATTTGTTGTGTTTCTGGATCTCTATTAAGAAAATTTTGGCCTGTGCCAAGAAGACCTAGGGTTTCTCCTTTCCTTTCTGTAATGTTTGATATAGAAGGATCTAGCTTTAGTTTTCTACAAGTGATTAACCAATTTTGCCAGCACCATTCACTGAAGAGGCTGTCTTTCTTCCATTCTATTGTTTTAGCTCCCATTTCGAAGATTAGATGGCTATAGATCTGTGGGTTCATTTCTGGGCTTTCAATTCTATTCCATTGGTCCTTAGATCTTTTACTATGGCTTTGTAGTAGAGTTTGGAATTTGGTATTGATATTCCTCCAGCACTGTTCTTTCTGTTAAGGATTGTTTTTGCTATTCAAGGTCTTTTATTGTTCCATATGAATTTTTGGATTGCCTCGTCCATTTCCTTGAAGAATGAGGTTGGAATATTGATAGGTATCACGTTGAATTTGTAGATAGACTTGGGAACACTTAAAGAGAAACGTCTCTGAAGAGGAAATAAGAATGCCAATAGACAAATGAAGAAATGCTCAACCTCTCTAGCTATAAAAAAATGCAAATCAAAGCAACATTGAGATTTCACCTCACCCCAGTTAGAATGGCTATAATCAAGAACTCTAATAACAACAGATGCTGGAGGGGATGTGGACAGAAGGGAATCTACTGAATTGTTGGTGGGAGTGTAAACTTGTTCAACCACTTTGGAAAGCAGTATTGAGGTTCCTCAGAAGACTCCACAGAGAGCTCCCCTATGACACAGCAATCCCACTTTTGGGCATTTACCTGAATGATCACAAACAAGACCATACTAAAGCTACCAGCACAACTATGTTTATTGAAGCATTATTTACCATAGCTAAAATATGGAACCAATCCAGATGCCCCTCAGTAGATGCATGGATGAAGAAAATGTGGTATATATACACAATGGAATTCTATCAGAAAGAATGACATTGCCCCATTTGTTAGGAAATGGAAAGACTGGGAAAAAATTATATTAAGTGAAGGAAGCCAGGCACAAAGAAACATAGGTTCCATGGTTTCCTTTATTTGCAATAACTAGTATATATCTGAGACAAGCAGAAATGGTCAGATAAGATGATGTTAGGTGAAATGAACCCCAAGATGAGGACACAAGTGGTTTTTTCTTTGTTGCTATTGTTTCTAACATATTTATATGGTACCACATGATTGTTTTTGTTGTTTTGTATGTCCCTCCCCCACGGTATAACCCCTGTATTTGATGTTGGTATAATTTGGGGAGGGGAAGGGAAAAAATTGTTTAACTAGGGATACAGGTTGGCCCATTGCAACAATGAGATGTACAAGATGCTATGTCGAAAAACGAACTTTACAATTTAGGCGGGGGAGATGAGGTAGGTGGGGGGGGAGTGTAGTTGTCGAGGTGGGAGGGAAGGGATAGTAGAGGAAAAACAAAGGAGGAGGCAACAATGTGGGGTTTGTTTAGTTGTTATTTTGGGTGGTATAGGGGTTTGAACTCATGACCTTACTAGCTAAGCAGGCATTTACCACTAAGCCACCCCTCTAGTCTCTAGTCCAGATTTTGCTTGCTTATTTCGATAGGGTCTTGCTTCCTGCGCAGGCAGTGCCTGAGCACCATTGGTCTATGTTGGGCTTCCTGATAGTCAGAATAATGGGTATGCATCATCACAACCAGCTCTTCATTAAGAAGGGATCTCATGAACTTGTTTCTGTCCAGGTTGGTCTCAAATTATGATCCTAAAAATCTCAGCCTCCTAAGTAGCTGGGATTGTAGGTTTGAGCTATTGATGTCCACTTTTACTATTTGAATTTTAAATGTCCCCCAAAGCCATGTGATAAAGCCTTGATACTCAGCTTGTGGGGCTATTGAGAGGTGGTGGAAACATTGGCAGGTAGAGTGTAGTAGAAGCAAGTTAGGTCACAGGGGCTATGCAATAGAGGAGATATTAGAGACCTAGACCTTTCCTCTCTCATTTTCTTGTTCTCTCTCATTCTCTCTTTCCCAGAAACCATGAAAACAGCAGTTTCTTTTACCAACTGTTCCCCCTAATACCTTTCCTCATTTATTTAAATCATTTTTAAAACCATAATAATGCAAAGCTAATTGACAGATAAAATATCTTATAGCTGCCCACTCATCTGTTTTCATAGCCCTAACTACATCCTATGTCAAATACTGTCACCCCTTAAATCTTCCACCCTGATCCCTGGTAAGGGCAGCTTCAATCATTATCACAATCACTTTGGGGTGGGGTCACCAATGGAAGACAGAGAGCACACATGTTCTCTGGTCTCTGAAGCCTACCTCCTTTGTTTAAATAGTGAGAGAAAAACAATCCTTCCTCTTTTTTTATAAGGATTCTCTCTTAGAATCCTCTGAAACTCTTGAGGCAGATGACAAAACAAGTACTAGACCACCCTATTTCCAGCCCCAGCATATCTCAGCTTTAAGGTCAAATTTAAATTTCAATACAAGAAAGACATTATCTTAATATCCATTTATAGTCACTACTTGAAAACTGCCATAGAGTTACTTTAAAAATATAGAAAAACATTTTTAATTCAAGATTCTAGAAACCTAGTTATGCTAAATTTTGACTTGTCTTCCTTCCAAGTTTATTTCTCAGGAGAGAGAAGAAGCAACCTGAGGGATACTGTTTGGAACCTAAGATAAACATTCTGAAGAGAACACAGAGCACAATTAGATGTGCTCTTTATCTTTTAAGAAAGGAGACTGCAAATGTTGAATTATGCATTGCAGATGTACCCACAGGGAAACATTAACAAGGAAGATGGTTGTTTATAGCTATAACAGAATACCTGAGTTGGAGTAATTGATTTAAAAAAAGAGGTTATTTTAACTTACAGATTTGGGGGTTAGAAAATCCAAGATGGAGCAATCACATCAGGTAAAAGCTTATGGTACGTCATGGTACTGAGTGGAAGGGCAACATGCCAAAAAGAAAAGAAAGCCATACTCCCACAATAGTTAGCTATTCCTGCAGAAATAGTATTGGTTTATTCATTGGTGTTCCATGCTCATAGCCCAAATACATCACACTTGGTCCCTGCTCTGAATTGAGAAGTTCACTTCCTAATACTTGAGTGCTAAAACCATAGTAGAAGAGTATGAAGTACTCTAAGACTTTTACAGCAAATATCTTAAGGAAAAACAAAAGGAGTGGGCCTCTAATGAGAGCTTGATAGTTGTCTAGTGTGTTGAGTTTGGTACTATAAGGATATAAACATGAATTACAAGACCAAGAACAGATAGCTTCAAAGGAGGGAAGGCTACAGGAAGGAAGGAGGAAAGATATTGAAGACCCAGTGTGAGCAGAAGCCTGTGAATCAATAGGACAGCATTGTCTATGGTATTTGATACACAGACCTCTACAATGTACTGGTCTTGGTCCTAAGAACTTGTATTTGAGCTTGTTTGATCATCACAATGTATAGCTAACACAATACTACAAAATAAACTGCTCAAAGTCAAACAGTGTGTAAGCAGCTAAGTTGGTCTCCTAACCCAGGAACCCAAGCTTCATGGAGGGCCTGTAACCCCCACTCCACTGCTTTTCTATTGACTCATACATTTTGAGTTCAGCTGGAAGCTCTGTCCTTTTGAGGATATGTTTTATGTTTTGTTCATCTTCAAAATTGTAACATGTAAATCAATGCCTGGCCTATAGGTCAAGCTCTGATGTTTGTGGAATTCAATGTGATAGAAGTAGAATGAGACTCTCATGTTTTGTTTTGGACTGAGGATGAAGAAAGATAAATACCCTCCACATTCTAAAGATTTGAGCCAGCCAAAATCACCTTGAATCTAGACAGAAGAAGCCGTGTGACCCAGCACTAGAAGTCAACCACCTATGCACATGAGGAAGCTCATGACTCTAAGAGAGAAAAGAGATTTTCTTTGTAATATGTCAAACTAGTAAGAACATTGTGACCATTCTTCTCCTTCCTCCCTCCAAATTACCCCTCCCCTCTCCCCCCACCCCACACCATTCAGGATAAAGGAAGAAGCACTTCCACAGATCCATTAGAAAGGTTTTGTTTTGTGGAAGGAAAGGTTGGCCTCTCACTTGTTGGCCAAATGCCAGCTGAGCTACACACACTTGAACGCCTTCCCAATGTTGTGGCCAGAGGGGCATGGGAGGGTTCCTGGGAGATCTTAATATGGTCCTTGGGTATGGTGGTCCTGATTGTCCCCTGAAGCACCCTGAAGGCCAGGAGCTGGCTGAGGATCCCATTGATGTAGGGGAAAGAATGGAGGGAGCCATGGAAGTGAACCAGAGCCAAGAAGCTTGTTTCTGGAGGAAAAGAACCCCAAATTGCAGACAAGAAGAGTTGAGCAGTATCTGCAGAGGAAGTCATCTGGAAGTGAGCCATCTCTGTTGGGGATGATGACCTCATGCAGAACACACAGTCTGCAAAAGTTGCGTGATGAGGCACAGGAAATAATAATGGTGGAGAGGTGTCCCTTTCTAAATGAAGGGTCCCATGAGATATTCTAATGTGTACATCAAAACGAGACAGAGCATCCCAAATCAGAGAAGCAGAACAATGCTCTGACTCTGTGGAGTGGAAATTATAAGAGCCTGGAGCCGGATACCGATGGCTCACACCTGTAATCCTACCTACTCAGGAGGCTGAAATCTGAGATTGAGGTTTGAAGCTTGAGCAAGGAGAGATTCTTATCTTTAATTAACCATCGAAAAGCCAGAAGAAAAACTGTAGCTCAAATGGCAGAGCATTAGTCTTGAGCATAAAAGCTCAGGGACAGTGCCCTGGATGCTGAGTTCAAACCCCAGGACCAGTTACGGGGTGGGAGAATGAGGCAGGATGGCAGGAATCTAGAGTACATGTGACCTGAATTTGGATGTCAGGTGAAAGAGGAGGAAGAAACTTCCATTGGACAAGAGAGAGTGACATTTTTATCTGGATTCTATCAGCCTTTCTAATGTGAAAATGGTCAGAGCTCTGGGAGATCTACCGAAGGTGTACACCATCATGGCTTAGGGAGTGGAGAGGTGATTGAATGGATTTCAAAGCTTGGGTTTGACAGACCCAAAGCTATTTGCTGCTTCACCCTACCATATCCAGTCTATTCAATAATCTGATACACAGAGAAGTTGCAGGTGAACAAACAATACATAGTCAGGAAGGTGGCAAGATGTTAAGAGATTAACTCTGCATCTCCTCAATTCTAACACGCACACTTATTTTGCACACATTATAAATATTTATCATTATTAGTTTATTGTTCTTATAAAAGTGATATACAGAGGGGTTACTATTCCATAAGTCAGGTAATGAGTATATTTATTTTTGGACCACACACTTTTTTTTAAAGGAAACATTATAATGTTTCTGGAATCTGAAGTTGTATACATCCAAGAGTAAATGTATTATTTTTCCCTAAAATCTTTTTAAATTTTTATGCTAATGTAAAATATATTGCCTTGTACAGTTGAGCCTATTTTGTAATCATAAAGCTATTGAGGGTCCTTATGACTTTTAAAATACTCTCATTTTCATGACTCTGTAGGATATTTGGTGGATCAGCTTGGAAAAGGGAGTCAGGAAAAAGCCAGGGTAGGAGTGAACAAGACTGACTTAAGAGTGGAGGTAAAAAGCTCAGGGAACTCACACCTAATTCTTGGCACCAGATGTGTGAGAAACACAGGGTAACCCAAGACTTGAGGGATCAAGAGGTGAGGTGGAGCCAAAACTCTGATCTGAAGTATAGAGTTGGTTCAGGAGCATTGTGAAATGACTCTGGAGAGGTTTTTAAATAATGAGCAAAAGAGGGGAGAAAGAAAGAAAAGAGAAGAAAGCAAGGGGTCGGGGGACAAAAAAAAAAGGGATATACTAAGTGCCTTGAATTAAATTCATAGATATGAAGAGAACTGTTAAGGGAACCATGATAGTAATTTTAGCTTAAGAAAGAAAATTTTAAGTGAGGATATTGAATCCTACAAAATAGGCTTAGGCCGATGGCCCAATATTATGCAGCTAATAAACAAAAGAATTTCTCACCTCTGATTTTTCTTCAGTTCTCTCCTTTCATGAGAACATATTTCTGTACAATTTATATGCATTTTTTACAAAAAGGAAATGAATGACAGGAATGTAAAACAGGTTCTGTTGAGAGGTTGAGGACCAGTGGGAGGGCAAGGGGAATGGAGAAGGTAAAGGCAGATGAATATGGTCAAAGTACTTTACCTGTATGTATGAAAAGAGAACAATGAAACAGATTGAAAGTGTTTAAAAAGGAGAGAGAAGGTATAAAGGAGAGTGATGATGGGGATGAATTTGATCAGGGTACCTTGTATGCATGTGTGGAAATGATATATGACTGCACATGTACAACTAATAAATGCTAACAAAATGTCAAAAGATGGAAGAAGGAAATAAAGCTAACTTGCAAAGAAAAATAAAGCTCAGAAAAGTAAAGAAATAATGAAAAAACCTCTAGCTTTGGGTCAGAGATGCTGAGTTCACAACCTCTGGTGTTCTTATGAGGCCAAAGGTAGATGTTGCCAGTGCTACCATCTAGAGCTGGAAGCCTTCAGAACAAGTTTTAAGAACCCTGTCCAGTACCATGGCCTGGGAGGTCAGCCCCTGGCACCAGGACTGTATGCAAACTATAACTGAACCAGAACATAAAAAGCTACCTCTTCTAGTTTTTTCTCCTCAGTCTAGATGCAACATCTCAGAGTCCTGAAATAAACTTAGAAGTGGACCCCAGAACCCTTATCATCATTTTGATTTATGGGAAATAGATGCCCCAAATTTCGAAGTGGTGAATTTCAAAATGGAAGCAGGAATATTATTATTTCTGGATACAACTCTAGAGCTCAATACGAAACAGAATTGAGGCTTCTTTTACATTCTCGTCCAGTCCTGGGGCTTGAACTCAGGCCCTAGGTGCTGTTTCTGATCTATTTTGCTCAAGACTCTTATGTTACCACTTGAGCTACAGCTCCACTTCTGGATTTTTGGTGGTTAATTGGAGATAAGAGTGTCACAGTCTTCTCTACCTAGGATGGCTTCCAACCTTGATCCTCAGATCTCAGCCTCCTGTGTAGATAGGATTACAGGTCTGAGCCATTGGCATCCAACTCAGAATTTTAAGAATCCTGATGTCTATCAAAGCAAATTCTTTAGTAATAAACTTGTCTCATTATATTAGTATTCTACCATATACGAAGAATTCCTGGGGCAGAGCATTTCACAAAATACCTCAAAATAGGTACAAAAACACATTGGATAAAATGTGGTTTGGTAAATTAAGTGATTAAAAACCTGAAGCCAAAAAGGAGTAATCCCTTTTTAAATTGATAGGGATAAATCATTGTCCAACTATATATATATATATATATATATATATATATATATATATATATATATATATATATAGTTCTTTGCTTCATTTATTGTCAACCAACATTCTCACTGAGGCTTTAAAGAAATAGGGAAAACAGACCTATTGGTATAATTATCTAATACTTCTGATGAGGATGATGATGATGATCTGGGTTAATTACAGATATGTGATCATTTGAGGGAGTTAGAGACACTCACACCCCTTGTTGATGGAGAACAATGGTTGGCAGAGCATTTTTATTTCCCTGTCGTTCTGGCTTGGAGAGTGGGAGCAGGGAGTTCCATTCTGGGAATACAGCCTTTGAGCATCTCAAAGATTTCAGGTGGCACAGTGTCCATTTTTGTGATTTCCTGTATCTAGTCAACATTCTTTTGAGGCATAATTTGTTGTAGATTTTGGACTTTTAAGAAATCTACTTTCTACTGAGTGATTTTTGATTTAATTTATTAATGTCCTTCTTAGGATGTGACATCTTATTACCAATTCTAATAGTCCAGTCAAGGCTTAATACCTAACAGTGTAATGATGCCTAGGTTTGGAATAGTAATAAAGCAGTCTAAACTTCCAATAACTGGCTCTCCATCTTCATTCGAACTACTATCAGAACAAGTCCCTACTTACTTCTTTTAGAACTGAATAAAAGATTGTAAAATAGTTAATTAATTTTGCTTAATATGTCAGTTAAAATTTTAAATTAAATGTATGGTTGGAGTATTAGTTCAGTACAAATTTTATTCATTCACTCAATAAAAACCTGAGTACTTACGAATCACGGGATAGATCGTCAGTAGCAAATATTTACATGATGAGGTCCAAATATTTATACCCTACTACAAATAATAGCTGGAACAAGTTCCACACTTTCTACCAGAGTCCTCTTAACGTGGCCATTTTTCAGGCAGCAGTAATTCTGAAACAGGGGGTGGGGGGTAAGGCCTCCCCAGGACCTCTGTCACCAGCTCACCCTTCTCCTTACTCCAGATACGATTAGCCTTTCATTTTCTCAAAAGTCTAAACAAGCTCTTGGATTCTCTTATCCTTCAGAAACTAGATCTTTGAATGACTTCAATTCCATAAAATTGCCTGGATTTACATGTCAGCTCTTATCCCTTTGCGGCTGGCGGCTTGAACTTTTCCCCTTGCATTATTTCATCTAATGTAGGGAATCATCAGGTACTTATATGAGAGGCTTGCTAGCAAAAGCAAATTTCTCTGAGTCTGTAGAACTGATTTTTCCTAGTGTGTGACAGAGAGAGTCATGCTAGTTTTCTAAGTCTTAACTTGCTTTTTTTGTCAACAGAGAGGCTGAATTTGCAGCTCAAGTGTCCAGTCCAAAGGATTAGCACTGATTCTTTCGGTGTGCTAAGCCCTACTTGAGGGCTCCTGTTTGAGATGCTCAGGGTGGGGCTTAGGGCAGTAGCAATACTTGAATTTGTAGATAAAAACAGGGAAGGGAAAGCGTGGTAGAAATGATCTATTGTCTCAAATGAAGCCCTCATTTTACACTGACTTCCATAAGAATGGTCTGCTACTTGGCTTTCAACAACTGAAGGTTAAATAACCAGTTAATAGTTCATAAACAATTGAAATAATTTTGGCAAACTGTGGATCCTTTCAGAAAAGTTTTCTCTTGAAGGAGACAGAGGGGAAAGAAACTGAGATGTGTGTGCATGTGTGTATGTATAATATAGAGAACTATCATTAAGGTTGAACAGTTCTTAAATCATTTCTATATAAACACTGGGAGATTGTTTCTTAACAGACTAATGTTTAGAGTAGTTTCTGAGTCACCACGAAATTGAACAGAAGATACTGAGATTTTTCTCAATGCTCTGTGATCCTTACTCAAAACCTCTCATATTATAGATGTCTTCATTGGAGTGGTATAAATGTTACAATTGATGGATTTACACAGACACATTGCCATTCAAACACCAGAGTATTATGTTAGGATTCATTCTAAGTGCTGTGTGTCCTATGAGTTTGCACAAGCCCAGGAAGACATGTCCCCATTTCTCTGATAAGGCAATTTTTGGCATGCATGTGATGGTATGAACGCAGAACCTGGCACTCACTCAGCCTGTTTGCTTGGCTGGCTCTCAGCTGTTTGAGCCATGCCTCCAGCCTGGCATTTTACTGACTGATTGGAGATGGAGTGCTACAGACTTTTCTCTCTGGGATGGCTTCACATTGGCCCTCCAGATCTAGCCTTCTGAGTAGCTAACGCTATAGGTGTGAGCCACTACTGCCTGGCTTGGGATCTTTCTTAATTTGCTCAGAATTCTCAGACAACTCACTGATCTGAGTATTAGTTCATTGGAGCTGACTCCCAAACCTGGGTGATCCTGCTTCATATTAACTCCAAGGGATACCAGGAGGAAAGCTTTCTGAAGGAGAAAAAAGCTGCTTTGGCTTGGCAGGGCTGCCTGTTTCTCTGCACAGGGGGCTCCTTAAGCCCATTCATAGGAGTCCATCCAGCTTTGGCATCCATCTGGCAGGAATAGACCAATCTCAGGGAAATTAGAAAACAGAAAAACATGTTGAAGGACTCTGGTGGATGCCTCTGAGTTTTCCCTACCTAATTATCTTGTTTTACATACTGGCAAGAATCCAGCTTCCTACCATACCTCAAGTTTCAAGTAAATAACTCAGGTTAATGATAAGGGTTCAAAAGCAACTGCTGGAGGCCATACAGTACCAGGTACAAAGGAAAGAAGCCAGGAGACTTTAGGCAGAAGAGTGGAATGGTGTGTGTGTGTGTGTGTGTGTGTGTGTGTGTGCACCTTCCGCTACAGCCCATCCCCCTCCCAAAGAGATTTCAGTTCTCTTCAGATCACTGACCATCCAGCATGCCTGGCTTGCAGTCAGCTGCCTCCCTTCCCTTCCTCCTCTTCAGAGTCCCTTGAATTCAGCATGAGCATGAAAAGTCATGACAGCATGACAGGCCATCTAGCAAAACAAACAACAAGACAGAAAAACTACTCAAGATGTTTTGTCAACTACTGTTCCTCTCAGAAACTTCAGTGAAGTTCAAGGTCAGATGTGAGGAGTGTGAAGCTCCTAGCAAAAACACTCTTGGGTAAGCACCAAACCTCATTTGTTTTGGGTTTTGGTTTGCCATCATTATCAATGATGATTTAATGCCATATCTTCCTGGAAGACCATTTGGCATGCCACAGAGGGGCTGAATTGATGTCTAGAATCACAAATGCCATGAAGAACGCAAAGGCATCTGTCTTCTCCAGGCCTGGTGGCTGTCATGGCCAGCATTGCTCTTCAGGAAGGTGAGGGCATCAAGTCTCCCTCCTTCCATTGTCCCCTTCCCATAGATACTGCTGTCCTAAAATGCCACTCCTCCTTTATGCCTAGCACATTTTGGAGGGTTCAGATTCCTAGCTTACTGGGGTACTAAAGGGCATGTCCCTGTTTGCCAAAGCCTGTCTGTCTGACTTCTGATTCCAGTGGACTTCAACTCTGAGTGTGCCTCAGTTCTCTTATCTGTAAAGTAGTCCTATGGAACTAAAACCACAATGATGACCTTTCCTGGCATGCCCTGAGATTAATCTCCTCTCCTCATCATTCTTCTGAACAGCTCTTCTTAATATTACTGGCAATTTGGAAACTCATCAGGCTTCATCTATTTGACCTATCTACAGCTTGGTGATCGGTCACTCTCAAGCGTTTTGCTTGGCACTAGTCTGCTTTCTGTTACTATAATTGAATACGGCAGAGATTTGGATTGTGTTCAGTGGTTCACATTTATCATCGCAGCTACTCAGGAAGTGAAGATCCGGAAGATTGAGGTTTTAGGCCCATCAAGGCAAAAACATTAGTGGGCACTAATTTTAAACAAAGTCAGCATAGTGGCACCCAGCCATGCTGGAGGCAGAGGTGGGAGGATCTCAGTCTGAATCTGGCGCAAACAAAAAGTGTGAAATCCTCTCCGAGAAAATACCTGAAACATAAAAATTGGATAAAGTGATGATGTGCTTACCCAGAAAGCGCAAAGTCCGGGAGTTCAAATCCCAGTACCTGGGGGGCGGGGAGAGGGGCGGGAGGGAAGGCAGGGCTGTAGTTAGCTCATGGTTCTGGAGTGTGGTACTGCTGATAGCTGCTTAGGTCTTCTTGCTACATCACAACATGGTGGGGGGCACCACAAGATGAGATACAGACAGGGAGGTAGCTCAGGTCTCCTCTGCTTCTAAAGCCACTAACCCCATCTTTGGGACCTCCCCCTCATGACCTCATCTAATCCCAATGACCTCCCCAAGCCCTCCAAATAGCATCAACATATGAATTAGAAAAGTTAAGCTTTGGTTCGCTTTCCTCTTCATCTCTATTCTTGGTTCCCACAATGCTTAGCACTAGGTTTTCTCCAATGTCACTCAGCACTCTGTTCACCTGCCTGGTCTCATGATGTTAAATGCTTTTCTATTCACTTCCCTATTTCCAGCCTGGGCTCTCATAAGCTGCAAGCTAACACAAAGGCCTATCTCCAGTTCTTTATTCAGGCCAGAAGCCTATCAGTCTTAATCATATCCCAAACAGGACTTTTCCCTTTCTCTCTGACCAGCTCCTAGACAATCTCTCCATCTTGCCAACTGTCAACTCCATGTTTTCTTGCTCAGGTCAGCATCCTGGAGTCATCTTCCTCTTTTATAGCATCTCTAGTCCTCCACCAATTTGCTGAGCTCTACTTTCAAAATATAATGACATTGACCACCTCTCTCATCTCAGCTGTGGTTACACAGGGCAACAGGGCATCCCCTCCTCTCTGCAGTGGCTGTGTGTGTGTGTGTGTGTGTGTGTGTGTGTGTGTGCAGGGGTGTAACTCAGGATTGAATTCAGCCTTGTATTTGCTAAGCAAGTACTCTACTACTGGAACCATGCTCCCTAGTACTTCAGCTGTTAGTTTTTTGGATAAGCCCTGTATAACCTGGGCTGGCCTCCTTGAAAACTATAATGCTCCTCCTCTACTTCCTGAGTAACTTTGACTATAGGAGTATGCAACTCCTCTCAGTTTTTAATGACCATTTAATTAATATCCTATTGGCCACCTGATGTCTAATCGCTTGTTTTCAATAAAGCAGAACCAGAATGTTCCTAATTTATTGGCAAACAATGATTCTATTCATGGGGACAGTGTTATACATGGTGAAATGAATGAATCATCATAATTAAGATATCCAGAATTATTTTTATTCAAATTATTTTTATTCAAATGCATATACACATACACACACACACACACACACACACACACACACACATATACATATTGACAGTACTAGGGATTGGACACAGGGCATCATGTTTGCTAGGCAAGTGTTCTGCCATGTGAACCATGCCTGTAGTCCCAGGATCTTTTTTGGCCAGTCCTGGGGCTTGAACTCAGGGCCTGGGCACTGTCCCTGGGCTTCTTTTGCTCAAGGCCAGTACTCTACTACTTGAGCCACAGAGCCACTTTTGGCTTTTTCTGTGTATGTGGCACTGAGGAATTGAACCCAGGGCTTCATGCATGCTAAGCAAGCACTCTACCACTAAGCCACCTTCCCAGCCCAGTCCCAGGATATTTTAAAAATACATGATTTTTATGCTCACAGTTGTCTGGGGTACTCTCTATTCACCTCAGAGCACCCTCCCATCTTCATTCCTGTCCCAGCTACATCTGGTCCTATGTACAACTCTCTCTGCTCCTCCTTCTCCTTCTCACCACCACTTCGTTCCTTGCATGCTCTTTGTCAGGTAGGCTAAGCATGTACACACCTAGTGTATTTGTGTGTACCGTTTCCTCTGGCTTACTTGCTGAGTTCCTTTAGGTCTCTGTTCAAATGCCACCTCATCACTGAGCCTAAATGCAGCAATGTCTACCACCTATAGCATTTGTTCCATCCACACAGGTTAATACCATCTGATATACTACTTGCTTTCTTGTCTAATTGTACATAGCTTGGCAATCTCTGCCTCAAAGTCAGAATCTCTGAGTAATTCACTATTGAATGTGTAGAGTCTTGATTTGTGTATCGCACATAGGAAAGTCTCGGTAAATATTTACTGAGAGCAAGAATAAAAGAACAAATATAATTTTAAAAATGCAAGTTCTCAAGTTCTTGCTGAATGAACGAATAAAAGCATTTGTGACATTTGATGCACAAGAGGCCAAGTATTGGATGGATGGATGGATGGATGATGAATAAGATAGCATTCAGAAGGGATGAACACACTATTACATGCATGCAATAAAGCATTCAGAACAGTTGGCAACACGTAGTGACACTTCAATATATTTTAGCATTTACTATTAACATTGAAACTCCATCATCAAGGAGTACTCTCACTCCCTCATATTTACAGAGTAAAAAAAAAATGCCAACTCAATTCTGAGCACAGGGAAGAGAGAAAACGACAGAATTTGAAGGCTGGAGGTCCATCCTGAGAATCTATCCTGCAGGCCCCGGAGGCACAGGACAGGCAATGGGAATGGTTAGACCATGTGCAGGGTTCACAGTCCCTCTCTCTTTTTCCATCATCATGTTTCCGCAATTCTCAGTTCTGACTATGGACTTATGTATATCTGAGGGTTAGCAGGGAATCTACAATTCCCGGTGTGATATTCCCACCTCATACAATTCCCTCTGGGTAGGAAAGAGGAACATAGGGAGAGGAAGGCGCTCCACTGTAAACACTACTCCCTTGCCCTTGATCTTAGTGAATGAAATGCTGCCAATCAAGAGGGCACAAACTTTTTACCCTAAAACTACATACCCATGATAGTGGTATTTGTAAAAAGTGCTAGGACTGTGCGAGCGGCTATTCACTTCTTTACTGGGATTTTCCCTTCAGACACTTACGGATAACAGTCTGAACTCAGACTGGGGTTTTTGCATGGGATGGAAGAAAAGTTCAAGGAAGAGAATTTCATAGTCATCAGAGAAAAGAACAGTGAAAGCATTTTTTTGCATATACATGGGCCTCAGGGTGAGGGAGTCAAGTAGATAGGAGGTTGTGATCAAATGTAAATTTCTTCCAGATGAAAACCAGACAGCACCCATATTGACTGCGGTCATTGTGTGGGGCCAAGAAAATCAACTCTCACAACCCTACTCCAAAGCAAAGGTTTGATGCTAATTTACTTGGGCAGCTGGGACCCAAGGGAAAGCTCTATGTAAACATTCCTCTAAACTCCTCTTTTTCTTTTTAGTCTTTGAAGGGTCTCACTTTACAAGGCTGTGTCAATACCCAAGCAATCCAAATGAAGCATCTAAGTGTGGAGTCATCTGTCTGAAACTGGCATCTAGTCAGCAAATGCACAGGACTGGCAGCCATTTGTCCCTCTCTTTTTCTCTTGCATGGAAATTTTATGAATTTGTAGCTTTGTTCACTCATCAGAGTCTGGATTTTAGGTTTTAGTGACATTGCTGTCTCCTTGTTTTTGGCTTTGTGGTCGTGGTGACAAGGATGACTTTTTTGTGTGTGTGTGTGAAAATACCGTACAGAAGGGTTACAATTACATGGGCAAGATAATGAGTACATTTCTTATTGAGCATTGTTGCCTCCTCCTTTGTTTCCCCTTCCTATCCCTCCCCATTTCCCCCCCTGCCCCCATCTCTCCCTCCTACCCTTCCCCCCTCACCCCCCTGCCAAAGTTGTAAAGTTCGTTTTTCGGCATAACGACTTGTACATCTCATTGTTGAGATGGGTCCACCTGTATCCCTATTTAAACGATTTGTTTTTTCCTTCCCCCCACAAATTATACCAACATCAAATACAATGAAAGCAGGGGTTATATCGTGAGGGATGGACATACAAAGCAACAAAGAAATCATCTTCTAAATATGTTAGAAACAATCACATGAAAGAAAAAAACATTTGAATACTTATCTTGGGGTTCATTTCACCTAACATCAACTTATCTGACCTTTTCTGCTTGTCTCAGACATATACTAGTTATTGCAAATAAGGAAACCATGGGATCTATGTTTCTTTGGGCCTGGCTTACTTCACTTAATATAATTTTTCCAACTCTTTCCATTTCCTAACAAAGGTTGGACAAGTGGGATTGCATGAAAATTGTAGAGCTTCTGCATTGCAAAGGACATAGCTAGCAAGATCAAAAGAAAGCCCACAGATTGGGAGAAGATCTTCACTAGCCATAGAATGGACAAGGAACTCAAAAAATTAAATCCCCCAACAACAAATCCTCAAAGAAACAACTGCTCAATAAATAAGTGGGCTAAAGACTTAAAGAGAAACTTCTCTGAAGAGGAAAGAAGGATGGCCAATAGACACATGAAGAAATGCTCAACCTCCCTAGCCACAAAAGAAATGCAAATCAAAACAACATTGAGATACCACCTAACCCCAGTTAGAATGACTATAATCAAGAACTCTAACAACAACATATGCTGGAGGGGATGTGGACAGAAGGGAACCTTACTGCATTGTTGGTGGGAGTGTAAACTTGTTCAACCACTTTGAAAAGCAGTATGGAGGTTCCTCAAAATTCTCCACATAGAGCTCCCCTATTACCCAGCAATCCCACTTTTGGGCATTTACCTAGATATGGAACCAACCCAGATTCCCCTCAGTAGATGAATGGATCAAGAAAATGTGGTATATATACACAATGGAATTCTATGCCTCCATCAGAAAGGATGACTTTTTAGGAATCATCTGCTCTTCACCTCTGGGATCTGGAGAGCTTTCCAGGGAGCTTCAGAAATACAATTATACAAAGTAATTTAGTCTCAAAAACCAGAAAGTTAATAACGAAGGGGGATTGTTTCTAACTTTTAGCTATAGATTCTCAGTTCTTTCCTGCATAGTCTGTAAGAACAAGAAATCTTGAAGCAAAAAAAATGATGAACTGCCAGGCACTGTTGGCTCTTATTGATAATCCTAGCTACTTAAGAGGCTGAGATATAAGGATCGTGGTTCAAAGCTAGCCTGGAAAAGAAAGTCCATGAAATTCTTATCCCCAGTTAAACACCAAAAAGCTGGAACTAGAACTGTGGCTTAAGTGATAGAGCACTAGCCTTGAGTAAAAAAAGCTCAGGGGCAGCATCTAGGCCCTGAGTACAAGCCCCAGGACCAGGAAAGAAAGAAAGAAAGAAAGAAAGAAAGAAAGAAAGAAAGAAAGAAAGAAAGAAAGAAAGAAAGAAAGAAAGAAAGAAAGAAAGAAAGAAAGAAAGAAAGAAGGAAAGAAAGAAAGAAAGGAAGGAAGGAAGGAAGGAAGGAAGGAAAAGAAAGAAAAAAGAAAGAACTGCCAGGGCTGCTTGAAGACTGGGAAAGCACATTCTGAATCCTGAGTGTGCCCATTTTCAATCTCTAGAAACTTCGTGTCATCAATACAAACCATTACCCAATCATCCCTGCAATGTTTTAGCCAACAAGTGTTCAACCTGATGTGACACCTCTGCCGTATTGAGCACCTATCCCCATGGATAGTGTTACCTTCAGAAAGTCCTTCATGATCCATAATAGCTAATACTTCAAATTGATAATAGGTTCAACTTACGAAGTTCAATATGATTTTGATCTGACAATAGGCATATAGCCCTGACTGCTCTTAGTATGGTTCTGATAAATCAGTGGTTATCAATGCGGATAAAGCCATGGCCCATGTGTGTAGCCTACACCATAAGCCCTCCCAAGAGACAGGGCAACTTGGCATTGTTGGCATTGGCATTATTAATAACTATCAGTAACTTAGTACTAACCATGATATGGGCCTCATGTGTCTATTGTCACCGAAATAGATCACTTCATTCGTACATCAGCCCTATGAAGACAATGGCACACCCTTCACTTTGAAGATGGGAAAATTGAGACGTTAGAGTGACATTACAAGTCAGTAGCAGAGCTGAGAGTTGAACAGTGGTGGGTTTACTACCAAGCTCAGTCTTTACCCATGATTCCTCACTCTTTCTAGGCCCTGCAGAAATGGGCCGCATGGCAATGGTCTAACAAGATTCTCAGCAAACCATGGGCAGCCCAATGGCGCTTCTAATTTCTCCTCAGCTTCACAGAAATATGACCCTCAGCGATCAGTTCCTAAAAAAGGATTCCAGGAAAGCAGTGTTCCTCAGTGCCATTTCTGGATTCCTTTAGTACCTGTGATGTGTACATTATCTTTTATATAACAGTCTGATTTCCAATGACAGGTCGTAGAACTGCAGAGTTGGTTGGGACTTCGTACATCATCCAGTCCAGGTTTCCTCCTGATGCATCTGCTAGACACTAAACATAGTCCTAAAAAGAGGAAACTGGAAATTTGTCTAAAATGAAAATAAATAGGAGCAGCAGGGCCAACGTAATTGATTTTGCTATACAGTCCCTTTGCAGAAAGGAAGAGAAATTGAGCCAACTCCTTGTCTCAGAAGAGTTTGAAAGATGGGAAGGCATCCTTAGATGCCAAATTAGATTTCTGCCAAGTCCCCGTATTCCCCAACCTGAGCCATATAAAGCTACAGTTACATATGTCGTTGAGTCAGAGTATAGGAAAAATATCCCTTTGTATATACCAGGTTCTCTGTGCTACATGGTGCTAAGAGGCCGACTAAACATCTCCCCAGGTTTTTTTTTAGAAGCCATAAAGGAAAAAAGGATGAAGCCAGTAAACGTCTCTGTTTTGTGACATCAACCGTACATTGTCAAGAACCCAAACTACTGGGACACTTTTCCATGTATTGAGCTACTGTTTCCTCTAACCCCATGAGCTACTTATCATCCCTAAACCTCAATTTGTTTGTTTATCTTTAAAAGACAATAACAAATGTACAATCCTTCTAGAATTCCAATGAGGATTAGAGGAGACAGTATCAACAACATGCTTAGAAAAGATTCTAGCACATAGTAAGCACTCAGCTCATAAAGCTTATTATCATATTACCACTCCGTCTGCTGATAAAGACAGAATTAAGAACATCTAGAAAAGATGAGAAGGGGCTTTCGATTGCATTTTGACTTGGGCTTTAAATTGCTATTAATCATCTCTTATGCCTGTCTTCTTCTAAGTCTGGCTATGGAGTATTTATGGCTTTTGTTGAGTTTGAAGTTAATTAGTACATGTATCCAACTTATATGGGGAGACAGGGAAAGAAGAATGGGAGAAAATAAATAAAAGCACTAAGGGATTTTGCCTTATTTCCTAGATACTCCACCTCAGAGGGAAGAAAGACGATACTTTGTCCTGGAAAGAAACTCTGAGAATCTGTTACTTTTATGATTAACTTACTACTGCAGGTTCAATGCATTTAATCCTAGATGTATTATCTCACTTAATCCAGACCAGTCCCCTGTCTCAGGATGGCTTGTCCAAGATCACCAATTGGAAAGCAGCAGAGCCAGGATTTGGGCCCATTTTATATCTGACTTCAAGGCCCAACCTGCTGTTTACTAGTAAGCCTATGGACCTTGTCCTATCTAAAGCCAGTACAATGAAACAGAAAAATATAAAGTAGAAGTGTGCTATTGTGCTATACCCAAGATACCTGCACTGTCAAATCTATGAATCTCTGAACACTCCTCTCTTAGAGAAAATTCTTCCATCAGGCAATGTTGCAGCAAGACTGCTCTGAGAAATCCAGAGACTATTCACTGAGAGAGGCTTAAGTAGGTTAGACTTAATGAGATTCACTTCTAGAAACAAGAAGGCATGCATTCTGCAGCCCCCTGGGTGCCTGGCTGGCCTATGTCTCTGCTCCTGCTGTCATTCCAGAAAGTGCAACCTCGCACCTGCCCTTCAACCTATCCCAACTTAAAAGGATACAAATAAGATTTCATAGGAGCAAGTCGTAGTTTTTTAACCTTCAGTTTAAAATAAATAAAACCATCCTGAAAATACTTGAAGTGATATAAAATCTAAGTTGATATGTTCTTGTTTGGTTTTGTGTAGCCACGTTCGGTGAGAGTGTGTGTACTTTCAAATACAGCTTTAAGGCACAAACCCTGGGTTGTCTTCTAAGTCACTTCTACATGGAAACCTTCGAGCCTCTCAGAGACACAACTTCAGTGAGAACAAAAGGGTTTACTTCCATTCTGAAGAACACATGAGTGATGTTGGGTAGATGAGTCTTAGGAGAAAGAATAAGTAGTTTCTACTTGGAATCTTGAATTGGTTTCGGAGTCAGAAAATCTGGACAAAAACCCAAGTTAACCTCAGACACCTCAGCAGAGATGTGGCCTGCTGGGTGACCTGGGGGAAGGAAGGTTCTGTCAAAATGAAGTACAATGTGGAAAAAGTAAAAGGTGGTGTTCTTCTTCTTGATGTTCTGTACTTCTGGCATATTCTGATCACAAATTCTTTGCAATTCCCCAAACCAGTCTTGTAAAAGTAAAGACTACAACTGGAAATAGCAAACATTAGTAAAATAAATGTCTGGGAAAGAAGTAAAGAAATTTGGGAGCATGGGTTTGGGGCTAGACATAAACCCGATATGCTGATGTTTATGTATTTTCTAGTTGCTACATCAAGATTTGCCTTTGCTATTATATTCTCTCCCTGTGCCTTCTATTCAAAGAGCAGATGACCTTCCCAGGAGATCCTATACACAGAGCTGTCTCTTATTGAGTCCAAGGGAAAAGTCAGCCATGAGCAAGGCAAAACCCAAGATAAGATAAATGAGGAGCAGGAGACCCATAATGTGTCTACAGAACTTGGTTCCAGGGTTGGAATCCCAATGGTCAAAGCCTGTGCTGTGGTTTGGATCTTTTTTCCTTTTTTTTTTTTGGTTGTGAGGCTTGAACTCTGAGCCTAGGTGCTGTCCCTGAGTACTCTCCCACCTGAACCACAGTGCCACTTCTAGTTTTCTGGTGGTTAATTGGATATAAGAATCTCATGGACTTTCCTGCCTGGGCTGGCTTTGAACCGTGATCCTCAGATCTCAGCTTCCTGAGTATAACTAGGATTACAGGTGTGAGCCACAGGTTCCTGGCTTGGTTTGGAATATATATATATATATATATATATATATATATATAATTGTAAAGATACCTTACAGAGGGGTTATAGTTACATGAGTTAGGTAATGAGTACATTTCCTCTTGAGCATTGTTAACCTCACCTTTGTTTTCCCCCTACCATCCCTTCTTTCCCACTTCCCTAACTCCTTCCCCCCCCCCCACCCAAAGTTGTAAAGTTCATTTTCAAGATAGTGTTATGTACATCTCATTGTTACAATGGGTCACCTTGTATATTTCAGCATTTTGTCATTTTTCCCTCCCCAAATTAAAAAAAAAATGTATCTATAAGATGCAGAGCACCGGAATCAAATACAGTGATAATAGGGGTTATACCATGAAGGAAGAACATACAAAAGAAACAAAAAAATCCAATAGTACATTATAAGTATATTAAAAACAACAGCAACAAAGATAAAACCTCTTGTGATTCATTTCGCTTAGCATCATCTTATATGGTCATATGTAAACAGCTTTTGACCCTTTTCTACTTGTCTGGTAAGATTACCCTGGACATATTTTAGTTTTTGCAAATAAGGGATCTATGTTTCTTGGGCTTGGCTTACTTCACTTAATTGAATTTTTTCCAAGTCTTTCCATTTCCTAACAAATGGGGCAGAGTCGTTCTTTCTGATGGAGGCATAGAATTACATTATATATACCATATTTTCTTGATCCATTAACCTACTGAGGGGAATCTGGGTTGGTTCCATATCTTAGCTATGGTGAATAATGCTACAATAAACATAATTGTGCTGGTAGCTTTAGTATGGCCTTGTTTGTGATCATTTGGGTAAATGCCCAAAAGTGGGATTGCGGGGTCATTGCTGGGCAGCTCTATGTGGAGTCTTTTGAGGAACCTCCATACTACTTTCCAAAGTAGATCCAGAAATACAACAAATCAAAGAATGGTTGGACAAATAGGATTGCATGAAACTGCAGATCTTCTGCATGGCAAAGGGCATAGTTAGCAAGATCAATAAAAAGCCTGTAGATTGGGAGATCTTCACTAGCCATACAACCAACAAAGGTCTCATATCTAAAATATACTTAGAACATGGAAAATTAACTCCCCCAACAACAAAACCTCAAAGAAACAACTGCCTGATTAAAGAGGGACTTCTCTGAGGAAGAAATTAGAATGACCAATAGGCACATGAAGAAATGCTCAACTTCTCTAGCCATAAAAGAAATGCAAATCAAAACATGGAGATTCCACATCATCTCAGTTAGAATGGCTATAATCAAAAAAATCGAATAATGACAGATGCTGGAGGCGATGTGGCCAAAAAGGAACCCTACTGCACTGTTGGTGGGAGTGTAAACTTGTCCAACCACTCTGGAAATCAGTATGGCAGTTCCTCAAAAGACTCCACATAGAGCTCCCCTATGACCCCGCTATCCCACTTCTGGGCATTTACCCAAAAGATCACAAACAAGGCCATACTAAAGCTACCAGCACAACTACATTTATCGCAGCATTATTCACCATAGCTAAGTTATGGAACCAATCCAGATGTACCTCAATAAATGAATAGATCAAGAAAATGTTATATACATATATATATATATATATATATATATATATGGAATTCTATGCTGCCATCAAAAAGAATGACACGGCCCCATTTATTAGGAAATGGAAAGACTTGGAAAAAATCATATTAAGTGAAGTAACCCAGTCCCAAAGAAATTTAGGTTCCATGATTTCCCTTATTTACAATAATTAGTATATATATAGGATAATCTTACATATGATCATATAAGATGATGCTAAGTGAAATGAACCCAAGATACGGTCACAAGAGGTCTGTCTTTATTGTTATTGTTTTAAATGTACCATGTGATTTTATTTTTGTTGTTGTTGTCATTCCCTTTGTATGTTCTTCCCCCATGGTATATCCCATTTTCACTATACTTGATTTTGGTACCCTGCATCTTGTATATACATTTGTCTAATCTGGGGAGGGGAAGGGGAATAACAAAACGCTGAAACAAGGACACAGGATGACCCATTGCAACAGGGATACCCATAGAACAGTATATTGGAAACAAACTTTACAACTTGGGGGGGATGGGGTGAAGTGGGGCAGAGTGTGGGTGGTGAGGGAGGGAACAGATAGTGGGAAAACAACAAGGAAAAGGGTAAGAAAAATGATCAACAAGTAATGTAGTCATTGCCTTACTCATATAACTGTACCCCTCTGTACAGCATCTTTACAATAAAATAAAATAAAAAAGTATCATATAAAAGTTAAAAAAATAGAAATGCAAATCAAAACAACATTGAGATTCCACCTCACCCCAGTTAGAATGGCTATAATCAAGGAATCTAATAACAACAGATGCTGGGGGGGATATGGCCAAAAGGGAACCCTACTGCATTGTTGGTGGGAGTATAACCTTGTTCAACCACTTTGGAAAGCAGTATGGAGGTTCCTCAAAAGCGCTCCCCTTGGTTTGGATCTTAAATGTCTCCAAAGGTCCATATACTGAAAGCTTTGTCCCCAGTCCATGTTGCTCTTGAGAGGTGCTGCAACCTTTCAGAGGTGGGGCCTAGTAGAAGGAAGTTAGGTTTTTTGGGGGGTGTCCTTGAAGAGAATATTTGGGACCCTGCTTCTTACTATTTCTGCTTTCTTCCCAGTCATGAAGAAGTGAACATACTTCCTCTTCCAAGTGTTTCCACCATAATGTACTGTGCCAGGACAGGCACAAAGCCTCTGAAACCATGAGCCCAAATTAACCTTCCCTCCTTACAAATGGATCTATCTCAGGTACTTGTTACAGTAGTGAAAAACTGACTAATATAGCCCATATGCAGGTCTCTAACAGGTTGGTGAGTCATGTAATGGAACAAATGTAGATGCTAGAAGGTAATAGGTTCTCCATGAATAGAGCTCTGCAAATTCCAAAGATCTAAATGTAGCTACTACATGCATTCAGGAGCCCTGTAAGTCAGATACTGAAGGGAGGGCTGGCATACAATTTTGAGGGTTAGGAGAAACTGCTGAGTTGGACAATGTGCCAATGTTTCTCTGAATAGAGCACAACATTGCAGGCTCTGATCTACAAGGACTCAGCTTTTATGGGCATATATTGATTGACAAGGGAAAGGGAATATGAAGAGTGCCCAAGTATCCCTTCTTTTGTTCCTGTATTATAATGTAGTGACAGAAAGCAGGTGGTGATGTACTCTGGGAAGAATAGCCTAGGTAACCAAGAGTGCCCTAAAAATCTATTGGCAGATCCGATAAGAGTGTGCAATAATTTTGGAAAATTGTTTGTTCAGCTGAATGGGATGATTTATAATCAATCTGAAACCTTCCCAGGGTCAGGGTTCAGTGCCGTCTGCATAGATCCCATATTCTGTTTGGCAATGACAAAATACCAGGCTAGTATCTCCTTGCCTCCTGATAGTCATCCTGCTGCAATATATAACAGTCAAACAATGCTTACAGGTAACTTGCCAGCTACCCTAGGCCAATATTCCTTTATCTTACCCGTGAGTTGAATTCTGACGATGATATGAAACATTGTACTTATTCATACAGCAAACTTATGTGAACACATGCCATTTTCCCCATACATTGGTAGGTACTGAGATCTGTGACAGGCGACAATTCATGATCCGCAAGAACTCTCCCTGCTGAAAGAGAAAGTACACACATCTTGTCTCCCTGAGCTTGACAACCATGTTAGAGGTTGAGATGCTCTGGGGGCATCAGTGCATACAGGGTAAAGGGTAAAAAAGAGACCCAGGGAGGTGGTAATGCCAGAACTGAGTAGGAAAGACAATGACCCAAATGATAATTACTTATTATGACATTGCCGGATTGAGGTGCCAGGGAAGGTCCAAGTACTGGGAACAATGAGTCTGATGGTGTGACTTCATGTAACAACACTGTGAAGCCACAGTATAAGGAGTCTCAAGGATGAGCTAGGGTGGGCATGAAGGTCACCTTGGGGCAGACTAGCAGGAAACACAGCTCCAGGACTGGATTAGGAAAGACCCTGGGTTTCATTTGGCACTTTATCTCAAAGACAATGAAGAGCTGTACAGGAGCTGTGAGAGCTGATTGAATGTGTGTTTTACTGAGAGCTCTCTGGTCATAAGCTGGAGCATAGGTGAGAAGAGTTGAGGACAGAGGGAGAGGGACAAAGTAGAGGTCCTAGCCCAGTCAATGTGCTTTGCAGGCCAGTGTCTGTAAAGCAGTTGGTCCTATGACCGTGAGCACTGTCCACAGAACTTAACTGCTCTCTCTCAGAGTTTTGGGGCATGTTTAAAATGTCACTGAATTTGTTTATTCTGTTTCCATATTTGATAAATTATAGATCAGGGTACAATATTGTATTTCAGAGTGTCTCTAATAGCCTGGTTCCATTTTCTTCCAGCATCTATGGTTGCTCCTAACAGTTTGATGTCATTCTGGTTCTTCATCTTAGTGTGTGCCTACTCTTTCTTTGTAAAGACTTACAGCATCTTCCTTCACTACCACATTCTGAAATTGACAATGGTGTAGTTTGATTTGAAACTCCTTTCTTCCATTGGCTGATGCTGGGTTGGCCTTTTCAGTTTTGGAATCCATGTTTGGCAACAAAAGAAAACACCCTTTGTTTCATTGAATATTTTCTCCCCTGTACTTCTTTTATCTGGGTAGCTCATTAAGCAATTGTTCATTCACTTAAATCAGTAGTTCAAAACTATTCTAAATTAACCCTAGGATTCCCCCCCCCACCCTTTTATGTTATTCTAGGTTTTCCCCTTTACTTTTTAGTTTTTCATTGAACTCCTGATTGTATTTATTTTTTTTAATTTTCTAAAGTTAATTTTTGTTGTTCAAAAAGATTCCTCAAAAATAGCATCCTTAGCCAGGAACTTAGCTATTTAGGAGGCTGAGATCTAAGAAACATGGTTCAAAGCCAGCCTGGGCAGGAAAGTCCATGAGACTTTTATCTCTAATTAACTACAAAAAAAAAAAGCATGAAGTGGAGCTATGGTCGAATGCTATCCTTGAGCAAAAAAAAAGCTCAACAACAGAGCCCATGACCTGAGTTCAAGCACAATGACCAACACACCACACACACACACACACACACACACACACACACACACACACAGTGTCCTTAGCTGGACACTGGTGACTCATGCCTATAATCCTAGCTACTCAGGAGGTTGAGATATGAGGATCTCAATTCAAAGCCACTCTAGGCAGACAAATCTGAAAGACACTTACCTCCACTTAACCAGTATAATACTGGAAGTAGAGATGTGGTTCAAGTGGTATAGTGCCAGCCTTGAGCAAAAAAGCTAAGCAGGAGTGTGAGTTCAAGTCCCAGTATCAATGTACACATACAGCATGAATTTATTTCATGGATGAAATATTATTCCATCCTTTCTTAGGGTAATAGTAGCTTGTATTCCAGTTAAACTTCCTCCTACATACTCTCTTTTTTCCTATAAGATTATTATTTATCTATTTGGCTTTATTTTGTTCTTCCTGCAATGACTTCTTTCCTCAATGTTTTGCTTATACTTGCAAGGAACCTTATAGACTTTACTGAAGAACAACAATTCTCTAAATTTAGTGTGTATTTGTAGCTTGGTGAACATGTACTTATTTCACACTTAGTAGGTCTGGAACAGAGAGCATAAATTTGAATTTTTATCCAATTCCCTAATACTATTGATATTACATCTTCACATTACACTTAGAAAAATCACTTCTCTAACAAGTTCTTTTCTTGAAGACTTCTCCCATATCATTTTTTTTCAGTTATTTCTTTTAAGGCTGGTCACAATAGTCAAAGGAGGGTCTCTCAATTTATATTTAGGGTCCATGCTTTGTTAACTTAAGAGGGCTTGCAGGGAAGGTTTTTGTTAACTTAAGAGGGCTTGAAGGGAGGGTATTTATCATTATGTACTATAAGATGTTTATTTGATCCTCCTGTTTTATTATGGTAATCTCGTGCCTTGGTCCGCAGACCTCACCATTCCCCACACAGAGACCACTTCAGTGGTTCTGTACCAGTCCATCATTTTACCTCTCTGAAGGCAGACAGCTGTCGCCTGTGCCAGTGTAGACTATGGGGCAGGGCCTCAGCAAGGCTGTGTGAGGGTTGCATCTGGGGGCCAAAGAGCTCCAAATGCACAATCTCAGTGAGTCTTTCACAATTCCACTTTAACTTCCTATTACCGGAGCCATCAGCTGCAGGCCAGAGGTGTGAACTTGAACCAGCTTACATTCCCACCAACAGTGTAGTTGTGTTCCCTTTTGGCCCCATCCCCACCAGCATCTGGTATCATTTGTTTTCTTGATAATGGTCATTCTAATTGGGGTGAGGTAGATTCTCAATATTGTTTTGGTTTGCATTTCTTTTATAGCCAGCAATGTTCAACATTTCTTCAGGTGTCTATCGGCCATTCTTATTTCCTCTCCAGAGGGGGTAGTTGTTTCTTTGAGGATTTGTTGTTGGGGGGTTTAATTTTTTGAGCTCTAGGTATATTTTTGATATGAGGCCCTTGTCTGGTGTATAGCTAGTGAAGCTCTCCCAATCCATGGGCTATTTATCTTGCTAGCTATGACCTTGGCCATGCAGAAGCTCTGCAACTTAATGTGATCCCATATATGCAGCCTTTCTTTGATTTGTTGTGTTTCTGGATCTTTATTTAGGAAGTTTCAACCTGTGCCAAGGAATAAGTTTGTTTCTCACTTTCTGGTGCCAAGCTAAGACTTCTTCCTTGGCTCTACAAAGTTGATTACCCCTGTCTTTTTGCTTTTACCTTCCAAAATTGTTTGGTTCTTGTTTTTTGTTGTTATTGTTGCTCCTGTGATTCTATACCCTATTTAACCTCCCACCCCATCATATTAGTAGGATTTCAAGAGGAAAGGGAGATAAATGAAAATATCCAGTCTGCTATCTTTGCCTAAATGTTCCTTTCAGAACAATAAAAAGATTTGGTTTAGTATTAATTGCAGATAATTTTGGGCCACTTGAGTTTGTAAAGACAGATGTGGCCTCATTGTGACTATTTCAGGTTTATGGGCCATTTCTTTCTGTTCCAAAGAAATCTTCCTATTTTAATATAATACAGCTTTGGGGGAAAAAGTATCTCCCATAATGGCCTGCCAAATACAATATGAAACTAACTTCTCTGGCATCTCTGATGTATATTAACTAGAAAATACCCTGGAGAAGCAGTGAAACTTTAAATCAGATTCATTTTGATATTCATTGTAACATATTCAAGTTGTCAGAATTTTTACAATGCTTCTAATGAAGTGCTCAGCATAATGAATTGTACAATTATCACAAAACGGAGTTCTAATGAGCAATTATCATTCAGAGCAAGAATATTCCAGGTTTTTTCTTCTTCTTTTCTCAAACTGGAGGCTAACAAGTAGTTAGGAAAAAAAATTAATGAGAAGTATGTGTAAGCAATATAACACTCAGTTAAAATAACTCCCACAAACCCAGTTTCTCCAAGTTTGCAAGTGACAACATCACTTAGGAAAATAGGTTGCCAGACATAGTCTCAGGAATTTACTTAATCTGTGTAAACTTTCACACATATAAGGAAGAGCTCTATGGATTTTGATGCCAGATGTGAACTAATGACTCACTGAGACTATCTAAAGATCAGAACAGTTTAAAGCGGGTAGCAAAGGTTTATTTGAAAGTGCAATAAACAGTGATAGGCTCTGTACAAGGAGTGGTTGGGATCCAAATGATCATTGTCTTTTTCTCTTTCAGGGCCAGTTAGATGTAGGATTCCCTGTTCTCCCCCTAAGGGTCTGTTTCTTAGTCAAGGGGTTGGGATATGCGGTGGGGAGACTCCTGACTGGTTTATCTGCTTTGGACCACAGCCATGGATGTTTCCCTATGATTGGATCATCCATGTTGGTGACCCGGCACAGAAAGGAGTCCTGATTAGAAGGAGGCTGGGGCCACAAGCCAAGCCGTAGCACGAAGGGGCATGTTGGAGCCATTCTGGACCTCCATTTTCTATCCCTAACAACCTGGCCCAGGGAAACCTAACTCTCCCTCATTGCTAGTAATAGCCTTGAATCTGTGGTGACAAATAACCACAGGGCTGTGAATGGGCCACAGGTTCTTTGCCACCATCAGGGATTTGAGGGAGGGAAAGTTCTGTGAATTATTTTGTTACTTAAAAATAAAAGCTGCCCTTTACTAGAGTCTCCTCTTCATGGGCCAGTGAACATCACATACGTGATTTACCATGCATTATGTTGCATTCCCACTAAGACCTGTGGCGCACATAATTTAGAGATGAGGGAAGCTAAAGTTTAGAGATGTTAAGTGAAGTACCCAAGATCACAGCCAAGAAAAATCAGAACCAGTAAGCCAGCTGCAAGCTCCTGAGCTTCTTGTAGAAGAAGCTACTCCATTGACTTGACTCTTCCTGGGTTTCTCATCATCCCTTCATAAGCAAGCTGTTAGCTCACTGCTTGTTTTCTGGAATGTGCTTTGTACAACTCCAGGGTACTGATGATATATGTTAGCTCTTAAATTTATATAACACAAAAGCTCTGCTTTGACCACCTGATTCCCTGGCTAGGGTAGAGAGAAAATTACTTTTTTGATTGGTTGTGGTGTTCCTTCAACTGAAAATCTCCAAAGTGACCAGCTTTTAAAAAAATAAATTGAAAGAAGGAAGGAAGGAAGGAAGGAAAGAAGGAAGGGAGAAAGAGAGAGAGAGGGAGGGAGGGAGGAAGGGAGGAAGGAAGGAAGGAAGGAAGGAGGGAAGGGAGAAAGAGAGAGAGAGGGAGGGAGAGGGGAAGGGAGGAAGGAAGGAAAGAAGGAAGGAAGGAAGGAAGGAAGGGAGAGAGGGAGGGAGGGAGGGAGGAAGGAAGGGAGAAAGAAAGAAAGAAAGAAGGAAGGAAGGAAGGAAGGAGGGAAGGAAGGAAGGAAGGAAGGAAAAAAAGACAGGAAGGAAGGAAGGAAAGGAGGAAGGAAGGAAGGGAGAGAGGGTTGGTCTTTGTATGGAACAGTTGTAGACAGTTACATTAGTAACTTTGTGGGGTCCTTAGAGCTAGTTCCTAGTTCCTCTTACATTCTAATGCTGTCATCTTCAGGATACTGGCATTAACTCAGCTGGGTCTCCTTAGGGCCTCCTTGGGGCTGCAAGCTGACCACTACAATTCCAGGCATCATATCCTGACTAAGCAACATCCAGGGAAGAAATGTCTCCCAAAGGCCCATATGATAATTGTTTGGTCACCAGCCTAAGGTACTATTGGGATGTGGTAGAATCTTTAGCAGGCAAAACCTAGTAGAGGGAACATAGATCTCTGAGGTCATAGCTTTGACCTTAACCATGCTTCTTTTTCTCTTTCCCATTGCTTTCTAGCTACATGAGGTGATGAGATCACTATTGCTAACACATCTGCCATGTCACAGTCTTAAAGATAGCAGAACTAATTGAATATGGCTGAAATTCTGAACCTGTGAGCAAAAATAAGCCTTTCCTCCTATATGCTGTTTGTCTTAGGTATTTTGTCACAGTTACAAAAAAACCTGACTAATAAGGGGAACAAATGATGGCATTGCTCTTCAGAATCTAGGTAAATTTCTAAAAGTCCTGTAACAAGCCACTGCAGGTGCTTCAGTGGCAAGAACTGGGTGGCCCTTAAAACTGTCTCTGACAAGGGACATCGTGTTTCATGATTAGAGTGGACTGAGATCAGGAAAAAGTAAATACCTGGACAAAATCAGGGCTCTGACAGCCAGTAATCAGAAAAGAGCTGGCTGTTGGATAGAGAACCAAGTGTGGCCTTAACTCAAACAAAGTATGTTAATTAACTTTGAAGAAAATCAAGGTAAAATTAGTCTTCATGATGTTGGATTTTCTGCTGTTTTCCAGTATGGGGGAACGGGTATGGAAAACACTGTTAATGAACCTCAGGTTCATTAACACATTAGACACAGTTCATCTATGTTAGAATGTAAACTAAATACCTGTATATGTAGGCAAATATTCTACAAAGAAATAGTTGCAAGCTCGTGAAAGAATGGACATTACCTTCCAGTTAAAGTTAAAGATATGCTTAATATATGTTGTTATTAGCTGATCAGAAACAGTTGAAAGCTGAAAGCTGGATCCCAAAGGTGCTGGTGACAATATTCATAAGGGGTTGCTATAAATCCCTGCAGTTTAATTTCAGTGTTTTGAGTGACACTGTGAAGTTGGCATGCTTCTCCCAGTGGTATTGAGTTCTTTGCAAGGTGACAAATGATGCAACCTGCAACTCTCCTTACAGGTCTCTTGTGCCATCAGCATGAGGTTTTCTCAGTCCAGCACAGCAGGTCCTGGAGAGGTGATTCATTCGTTTGGACCACTCTTGAAGAAACTGAAGATTAATGGGCTTCTCCAGTACATGCAAAGTACTTCAAATCCTTAGAAGAAAAGAGGATCCTGTTACAAAATAACTAACTCCTTAATGATGAGCCATTATGCTGCTACCCAACTCCGCCAAAAATACATAAAAAGAAAATACTTCTTAAAACCCACGTTACTACATATTCAAAAAAAAATACTCTCATGAGCTGGGCACCAGTGGCTCACAGCTGTAATCCTAGCTACTTAGGAGGCTGAGATCTGAGAATGGTGGTTCAAAGCTAGCCCAGGCAGAAAAGTCCATGATATTCTTTTCTCTAATTAACTACCAAAAATGTCAGAAGTTGAGCTGTGTCTCAAGTGATAGAGCACTAGCCTTGAGCAAAAGAAGTTCAGGGACAGAGACCAGTTGTTGAGTTCAACAGCCAGGGCTAGTACACACACACACACACACACACACACACACACACACACACACACCACTCATACACATACAAACATGTTCTTATAGTGTCTTATGACCTGCAAAACAAAACACAAACTATTTTAGCAAACATCCAAGACCCTTGGAAATATGAATGGCCTCTCTTTTACTATATGTACTTTTTCAGTCTTAGCAGATCTTGTACTGTTTCTTGCTACTGTCATGTTTCCATGCTTTTGACTGCTTGTTTCTTTATTTTCACCACTAATCCTATTCATCCTTTAAGACTCTGAATCTAAGGCCCTCCAAAAGTCTTCCCTTATCAGCTGTCTCTTTTTGTTTAATCAAAATTAAACAATATCATTAAGCAATCTCTGGGATTCCCATCTTTTTTCTATCTCCATTAATACTTTTGCAGACTGGTCCCTGTAATAAAGGAACTTTTGTACCTGATGATCTTTCTGGGTCATTAAATTAAGCATGCTTCCTAGAATAGAAACCTGTATTTGTATCAGCCCATTTCCTTTTTTTCCAAGGATATAGGAAGGCATTTCCCAGTCTTTTCCGAAATTAGTTGCAAACATGTGTTTTGGTTCTAACTAGTAGAATAGAGAAGAAGTAATATAAGTCTCTTTCAGGATTAGACTTTAAAAATACCTTGAATGAGTCTCCAGTTCTCTTGCTATCTTGAGAATAGACTCTAATTTCACAAGATGAAAAGAGGCAAGATTCCTATGAGAGCAACCCAGGAGAAATGCCAAGAAGTTATATATATATATATATATATATATATATATATATATATATATACTATTATTCTATTCAGTCACTAAGATTCTGGGGTTCACTTGTTCTTTCCACATAACATGTTTTGCTTATACAATTCCTAAGGTAGAGAAATTCATGCATTATGTATTTTGTTGTTGCTGTTGCCCGTTGGAGCTTGAACTCTGGGTCTAGGCGCTGTCCTGAGCTTTTTTGCTTAAGCAAGTGCTCTACCACTTGAACCACAGCACCACTTCTGACTTTTTTGAGTAGTTTTATTGGAGGTAAGAGTCTCATGGAGTTTCCTGTGAGGTTGGCTTCAAACAGCAATCCTCAGATCTCAGCCTCCTAAGTAGCTAGGATTACAGGTGTGAGCCACCAGTGTCCGGCACATTATGTATTTTTATTCTCCAGATCCACAGTGCTTTGTATAAAGTAGGTACTTACTAATACTTGTCAAATAAAGGTGAAGAATGAATTGAATAGCTGTCATAAAATTTATGTTTTCTCCTAAGAAAGGATTATGATGCTCTTATGAGTACTCCTGTGTTATCTGCGAACAGGAGATTAATTACTTAACAAAAATGTGTTTTTGATGTTTGCTAGCAGTTATCCTTTCCATGATTATGTTGAATAATAGAAGCCACAAGAGCGAGGGGAAAGAGGGAGGCAGAAAGAGTTGCATTCTCACCACAGCTGACTCTCTTTTCTCCTCCAGAAAGTAGCTAAATTGTCACTTCCTTAGCCAGACCTTTCCTAATCACATGTTAAGAAATACCATCCCTCCTACAGTATTTTATCTTAGCAGTGTATCTTATAGAACTAGCCTTTGGATTATAATTTTTACTTGGTTTGTTAGAATTCCAGATCTTACCAGAAACCCCTTAAGGAAAGGGACCACAGGAATCTGGTTTGTGGTTGTTTATAGGCCTTAATAGGTCACACTTATACAGAAAGTTAAGTAATCAATCATGCTTCTCTGGGAAGGTAAAAGTACATTCAAGCTGTAAGCACTGGTGGCTCATACCTGCAGTCCTAGCTATTCATGTGGTTGAGATCTGAGGATCATGATTCAAAGCTAGCCCAAGCAGCAAAATCTGTGAGACTCTGCTCTCCAATATTTTTTTAAAAAGCTGGGAATGGTTCAAGTGGTAGAGCACCAGCCTTGAGCAAAAAGAAGTTCAGAAACAGCACTCAGGACCTGAGTTCAAGCCCCAGGACTGGCACACACACACACACACACACACACACACACACACACACACACACATTTAAAAGAATGTATTTATAAAAAGAAGAATATGGCTTCTATATTCATGCAGCATGGTTAAGCAAGAAACAGATCCAATCCAATGGAATTTTCCACAAGGACTCCAAATAAATGAATATTGCTAAACATTTTTTCACCAATTCATTAGTTCATTTCTCAACAATTATTTACCAGGTATATTGCAGCTCATGATACTTTTCTGGAATATGTTGGAGATACTAAGAGGTGGATGACCTACTTTTCCACTTCAGTTACTTATAATTAAAAATACACAGTAAAATGGCTTTGTCTATCATCTATGCTTGAGACCAGGTGCACTGGCCCTTGTCTATCTCATTCTGAGCCCACTAGTGATTCTGAACTAGAACTGGAAGGTAAGTGACTGCAAGTGGCTAACTCTAACCATTCTCTCTCTTTTCTCCAATCCCCTGTCCTATCATCTTTGATAATCCTTTTCACGAAAAGAAACACTGCATTCCACTTAGTAAATACTCAGTAGAGTTTATTTCCTCAGTTTTCTCTGATGGAGAAAATGCCTGGACCCTATATTATGCCCTACCAAAATGTTTCCTCCTTAAAGCTGTGGACCCCAAACCAGTAATGTTTCCAGGGGCTCCCATTGTCACTGGGGCATTGCAGAGCTGTTTCCACCTTGCCTTCAGTTCAGTTTTGTCAAAAATCCCTACCTGACTCCCTGGAACCTGAAGTGAGGAGGTCTTTGCATCTTAGACTTGAAAATGTAAGATAATTTCAATAACTCTGGGCCTGGGCGCTGTCCCTAAGCTCCTTTTGCTCAAGGCTAGCACTCTACCACTTGAGCTACTGCACCACTTCTGGCTTTTTCTGTGATTAATTGGAGATAAGAGTCTCATGGACTTTCCTGCCAGGGATGGCTTTGAACTACAATCCTCAGATCTCCGCCTCCTGTGTGGTTAGGATTATAAGTGTGAGCCACTGGATTCTGTTGACAAAAAAATTCAAGTGGTTCAAATGTGTTCCTTAAGAGGTCCTCACTGATGCTGAATGAGCCCAAACTCTTTAAGTCTAGAAATCCTTGTTTCCTGTTCTGTCTCCACCCCTGGGCAGGGTCTTAACCTCTCTAGTTTGGGCCAGAAGATCACCAAAGGTCCTTTCGAAATCTGAAACACTCTCAGAGTATACATTCCATCTTAACAGTGTGAGTCCTACTCATGAACATATTATATCACTACCTCTTCTCAGAGAGAAACAATTCAGTTGTAATCTAGGGGTCTACCTACTTTGTCATCAAAGCAAGGCAGAGCCTAGCCAGCTACTGTCACCTTTCCAACAAGAGTCCAGGAAAGTATCCAATATGGCAACATGTTCTTTGATGATTCTGACTCAGCACCGGATTTTTGTTTCGATTTAGGTATCAAACAGAACACCGGGCATCAGTAAGTATTATGGTGCTATTTATATTACACTAACAGCAATTCTTAACAGAAACAGATCTGAATGGATTGATTTGTATGTGTGAAGATAGCAACCTGCATAATCCACCTCTTAGTTTGAAGGAATGCTAAAATCCTATATCCCTGGCACCGTGATTAAACACCTACTCATTTGTAGGGCTGTTTGGAAATTCTCTCCACTTCACCAGGGAGATGGGCAACTGAAAGAGACTGGTCTCTGAATATGAACTAACAGCATTTAAACATCCTTCATTAAATAACCATTTGGCTATGAAGGTCATGGAACAGAATTGGATGAAGCACTCAATCACCTAAAGTAGGATTTGTATCCATGATCATTATAATGCCACATCTACTGTTAACAGAAAAGGGAAATTACCACCTACTTTCTTCTTGCCATGTAAGAAGTTGTTTCTATGGGTTCTGGATTGAGAACTAGGGAGGATGATTGGGTCAAAGAGGCTGCCTTTTGGGGACAGACTTCCTGCAAGAAGGTTGACAGATGATCAGAGGCAGTCTTTGCTGTAATCTTCTGGTGATGGCTGCCCTATATCCATTTCCTCAGGGAGCTGGTCTGGATGAACACTCCACAGTCACTGCTCAGTTGGTTCTTTTGTCTGTTGGACCACAGTCCTGAAGCTGTTCAGGATAGTGGTCCAGCCTGAAGAGATTAGTCCTGTTTCCACAACAGCCACCAGGCCAAATGATCAGGCATCAATTACTTGGCTGAGTAAGGACAAAATTATTGAACTGGAATGTGTCATTGGCACAATTTCTCTAGCTCCATGTTGACATTTATCTAGCCCTGCAGCAGTAAGCAATTTTCCTGTGAATAGTTGTTAATTAGAATGGGGTTATTTCCTTTCATAGATTGATAATTCACTGCATTATTTTTAAAATACCTTTTAAACTTCTCTTTCCTCAGGAGAGAAATGGCGCAAGCTGAAGTGGAAAGCACTGGTGGTCAGGTGTTGGATTTTTAAAATTATTCTACATAGCATCCACATACATCACAGTCCTCTTTCAGTGGATCTTACCATCTGTCTGTGTCTCAGCCTTAGTGAATTACTTAGCAGTGTGTTTAGGAAGCAGAAGCGATATTATGCTCCTGTTTTCATGTTTACCATATGCTGCGTAACAACTTAGATAGTCATCTTTCTCTTCTTCCAATATGGGAGAGATCACGCAGTGTTCTCCCCATCTGAGAACACTCATTCCAAAATGCAACAATAACACAAAAAAGAGCCAGTCCTGTCAACTTTGGCTTTCACAAGGCATTTAGAATATAATAAGGTACCATATTTCCCTTTTCCTTCTTCTATTCCTGTCTGCACAGGAAATAGTGTCTTAATGAGCTTAATATATTCCTGGAACCACTTCCAAGACTCAATATGTATCGATTCCTTTTATTCGCCAAAACAATGCTGTAGTGTAGGTCTTAGTATTGCTCTTATTTTAAGGCTGAGGTAGTTTAGATGCAGAGAAATTGATTCCAAATTCATAGACGGTTAACAGCAGAGTCAGCATCGTACCCAGCTTCTCCAACGCCCATGTCCATTCTTGATTCCATTTTACCTTACTGGTGTGTAGGAATTGAATTTTGTCTGTGTTAGTACTAAGACAAGTCATGGTATTAAATGTCCTAGGGAAAAACACATGTAGTCATCTTTCAGTGCCCACAAGGAGCCCAGCCAACGAGTACAGTGAGCACAAAAGCCTCCCTCACCATCTGTACTTCTGACTCCATAGGTGACAACTGAGGGCCAGAGGATCCCACATGACTGGTCACATGTCACACTACCAGGGGCAGAGGTGGGATGCAGAAGACTAACTCTCAGTGTTCTGCTTTTCTCTGTTACCACACTGACATGAACTTCATCACCTGGTTCTCATCCTCTGCTGGGGCCCAAACAATGTTCTTATTCTTTCTGCTAACAAGTGCTTGAATGGACACTCCCCAGATCCTATCCTCTCTCCCGGGGTTTTCCTTTGTGCAGGAGAAACATCAAAGGATCCAACTTCAATGCTCATGCTTCTGTAACTGGACATTGCTTTGGACTCTCCTTCTAACTCACAAACCAAATAAGACTGAGCTGTACTGTACAACCTTCAGGCATTATAAACACTTAAGATTAACTCAATAGACTTTAAAAATCTGGGAGCAAATACACTGGAAATAGAGACCGAACTAGATCTTTTCAGAAAGCTGATAACACTGTAATCTTGGAAAAGCTGTAATTCAAGGAAGAAACTTGAGATACCTGTATGAAAGAACGTACTGGAATTATTTTTTCAAAATTTTCATCCTAAAGTTGAGAGCTGTCCAAAAATTTTTCTACCTAATTGCTTCTTTCCTTGTTTCAGGATTAAATTTTTTATATGATTGTATAAAGAAAAGTAGAGGAAAGACTTTGGCCTGAATAGCAAGTCACATGCTCATTATTATCTAGAAGTGTACATAGAAGGTTTTGTCTTTGTTGTTTTTTTCATTCTAAAATAAGGTCAGTTTATGTATGTACTCATAAACACGGCCTATGGCATGTGGTCTCTTTTTCCAGGCCCTTTGCCCAAAGATGCAAAACTGACATGCCAGCCTTTATTGGCCTAATTGAAGAGACAATCCAGGTTTCCCCGAAACTAAACAGCAGCTCTGCCCTGGCTCAATGAATTCAGCAATTTAGCTATCACATGAGGCTCCAAGTTGTAATTCAGCCACAGTTCTAGCCTTAGCTTTGTCTATACAAGCGCTAATGATTCAAAGACTTCAAAATCTAAGGGATTAGAGATATAAACTTAATTTTGCCTTCCTGTGTAGCACTATGGAAAGAAAGCACCCTGTTGGTCACCCACAAACAGCTTCACCCTTTCTGATCCTGAGGTTATCCTCCTTGTGGTTCCCACTGGAACACCAGAGTCTACTGAGATTGCAAGGTTATACCCAGGCCTTTCATGAGGCTGATTAGATGGTGTAACTCAGATTCAGGGGGAAAGTTGTCAGCCCCAAATCAATCCCTATGATCTAGATCATGATCATGACTTTGGAGGTCAAATCACTATATTTATCCCTGTTATGGAAAGCCCTACTGGCTAAGGATGAGTAGATGTGTATGTGAATACTAACTAGATCCTGTGTTAATAAATCTCTTTCAGATTGACCACATCTGTGGTTGATGTGATAATCCTCTCCTCTTCAACCAACTCCATCTACTATCAGAGATGTCCACATCTTAATGCCTGGAACTGGTGCCCACGCTACCTCACATGGCAGAAGGTACAAGAGATTTGGCAATGGTAATTAAATTAGAATCTTTAAATTCGATGATGCTGTACTATTATGCTGCTTGGCTTTGTGTAATAATAAGGACTGTGTGTTGGTTAGTAAGCAGCTCTCCATCACTATAACAAATACTGAACTATAACAAATATAAGCTGAAACAATCAGCTGATAAAGAGCAAGGGTTTGTTGTGGTTCAGTTTGGATGGTATCCATGGTGAGTTTGTCTCATTGCTTTTGGGCTTGTGGCAGGTAGCACATTATTGCAGAAACATACAATAAAGCAAAACTGCTCACTTCAAGAGAGGGAAGTGAATGAGAGAAGGGAAATGACTGGGTTCCCAAATCCTCTTCAAGGGCATTTCTCCTATAATCTGAAGACATCCCTCTAGCTGTATCTCTTAATGGCTCCACCAATTCTTAATAGAAGTCCAAGCATTTATCACATAGACTTTTGGAGACACTTAAGATCTTCATTATTGCAGGTTGCTATAAGAAAGGCACAATCAGAAAGGTCACAGGCAGGAGAGGAGAGGTGGCTAAGAAAGCAACGTTTAGAGTCAGGAATTTGGTGGTGCTACATTGTCAGCTGGGAAGATAGAAGAAGGGGCTATCAGCCAAGAAATATAGACATCTCCTTACCTGCTGGATCAGGTAAAGAAAGGAAATCTTTCCATGAGCTTCCAAAGGAGCCAGCCCTACTAGCGCTTTGTTCTTAGCCAAATAAGGCCCATGTTAGACTTCTAACCTTCAAATGATAAGTGAGTACATTTTTATTGTTTTAAGTCGTTAAGCATCAGGAAAAAATCATTATCAATCACTGTTCTAGACCTAAGTGCAAATGACTTTTTGACCATGGATTTGGTATAGGGCAGGAAGTAGAGGAAGGAGTAGAAACAATGATCTCACTGAATGTTCAAGAAGAGGGCAAGAGGATGGTTATGGGTTGTGTATGGAGATGGAGTGTCTTCTAAAAGGCAGATGTGTTGAAAGCTTGGTCCCCAGTGGTTGGGTCCAGAGAGATGTATCTTGAAGGATATATCTTGTCCCTGGCTCCTTCATGTCTGTTACCATTGTTGTAAGGTAAATCATCGCAGAAGCCGCATTTTAAAATACAGAATATTGGAGTCTTTATTATACAGTTAGCAGGCTGCCAGTTGTTACAAAGGCCTGCAGCACACAAATACACATAACACATCTAGAGAACATGCTAAAGAGGAAATAAATAACAAGAACAATACCAACAAGCCAATTCAGCTCCAATGGAGAGCTGAATTGGGACTCCATGATGACTGGAGACGAGCCAGGAGACAGGAGACAGGACACAGGACACAATCACAGAGACACACGTGGCATGGAGTACAATGGTTAGGCTGGTCTGTGCCTAAAACAAGCCCAGGGGTCAGATCCTCAGGAAATTCCCAGTCCCAGGCACTAGACTGACAGATTCAGTAACCTATCAGCCAAGTACCTGCCCCTGTCTCCAGAGGTCTGAACATGCTCATTACCTGTGAGGCAGGTGATGGAGGGTGGGGGTTCCTTCCTCCAGCATGAAGACAAGATGCCAGACCCTTCCATACCATGTGGCCAATATGGTGCCGGCCAGACCTGGCCTCTGTACTTCACTATAAAGTGAACAGATCTGCTCCCCCATACCCTAACACCATCATCCTCTGTCTTAGAAACAACAGGAACTAATGGCCATGGACTAAAGTTTCTGAAATTTTGAACCAAATTTTTTTTCTTCTTTTAAGTTTTTATACCTTGTATTTTGTCACAGCAACTGAAGGTAACCAACCAAAGATCAAGAGAAAAAGATGAAGACGTTGGAAACGGAAGACTAGGAGGACACAAAATATTTCATAATTCCCCTACAATTTGCTTATTGAATGAAAGCTAGGTAACAATGATTTAGTCTGAAACCAACTTTTGGGTATCCAATGTAGTCCAGACTTTCTTTTTATCAACAATTATTTCTGGAACATTACATTGGCATCCAAGTAAAAATAGCCCTCAGATCTTAAAAGATGAATGTTTTTTCTTTTTTATTAGACCTTCCTTCTTTTATACTTACTCCACCAGAAACAGGAATTAAATACCTAGTAGTTCTGAACATTCTCAAAAACAAAGGTCAAAACAAAAAGAACGTGAGAATTAACATTTTTCAGATCAGAATGTTCAATTCAATGCCATGCTTATTTCCAAGATTCTGCTTTAATCATCTTATTTGAACATGACAATAGTTATAGTAGTCAGTGCTGGATTAGAAGGGATCTTTCTGCATTGGAATTGTGGAACTGATTGTAAATTTGACCGCCCTAGAAATACCATCCTGCTCTAGTCCAGGGTACTATTTGACTTTCTTCATAAACAATCTACTGTTATGCTACTTATTTGCTTATCACATCCTTGCCAATTTCCAGTTTTTGTTGGAGTCTCCTATGTGGAGCCTCGTGTAAGCCTCCTATCAGGCACATCAGAGTGAGAGGAGAGTAGGGACCCTCACTACTCCCATAACACACATAAGATGAACTGGCATAACATCTCCTTAGGCCATTAACAAAACAGAAGCTACAAGTCTAATGAAGATATGATAATGTCATGTAGGATCCTCATTACTGTGGAGTCCTATTTAACTGATCTCAATTCAATGAGTGCAAGATTAGGTGACCAAGAATGAACTTATTTACCAAGGATACCATGAGACCTCAGCCATTCTATTAAATAAGCAAGTGCCTCAGAATGAGTAAACTGAGATAAGAATGAATATATATGTTTATCTCCTATATCTTTCAGAATATGCGCATATTTGTGTGTGTGTGTGTGTGTGTGTGTGTGTGTGTGTGTCTGTGTGTCTGTGTGTCTGTGTCTGTTGGTACTCAGGCTTAAACTCAGGCCTTCTACTCTTGGTTGGCTTTTCTACCCAGTGCTGGTGCTCTACTACTTGAACCTTCACATTTTTGATAGTTAGTTGGAGATAAGAGTCTAACAGACTTTCCTGTCCAGGCTGGCTTCAAACTGGGACTCTCAGATCTCAGCCTCTTGAGTAGCTAGGATTACAGGTATGAGCCACCAGACCCAGGATCCAGTATGTTCTAGTATTTAAAGAGACATGTTAGCTCAAACAATATGGCTCCCAACTGGAAGATAACTTCATTGTGTTCAACTAAAGAAGCACTATAAGCACTGAAGAGAAGAAAAAAAAATTGTCTTGGTCTTTCTGAGCTATCTGTTCCTTGTCTGTCTACATACTCCATGCTTTTACCAACAATCCTTACATCTCTTGCTCTACAACATGCACTGAATCTGCCAGTTTTTTCCACCTTCACCAGGACTCCATATCTGAGCTTCAGCATTTCACGCTAGTACTGTTGCAAAACTTCCTAACTGGTCTCCCTTCTTCCCCTCCTTCCCTTCTCCCCAGAGCTCTGTGTGTGTGTGTGTGTGTGTGTGTGTGTGTGTGTGTGTGTGTGTGTGTGTGTGTATGTGAGAGAAAGAGAGAGAGAGAGAGTTTGAAAAGAGGATTCTTTTCATGACCTGTGCTGCTTGGAACTCCCTCAACACACCTGAGAACAAACAAATCCTATATGATCTAAGTTCCTCCCTGACTCCCTGATCTCATCCTGGATTCCCGCCCCCCCCACCTCTCTCTCATTTTCTCCCTAAGAGCTTTATTGTAGTTGTTTCCCTATCTGGATGGCCTTTCCTTTCATCTTTGCAGGGGAGCTTCTTGTCACATAGATCTCAGCTAAAATGTCACCTGCCTGGAGAAGCCTTTCTTTATCATTGTATATTCCTGCCTAAGTCTCTGAATAGTGCTTAGTGCTAGCTGCTGTGTGAATGTCATCCTCCATCAAATAGCAAACCCCATAAGAACAGGGATATTGACTGTGCTGATCACACCCATAACCCCCACTGAGAGGGCTGCCTGACTCATAGAACCCTCCTGGATGATTTATCAAAGATACAGTTATTCAATCTTTTGCCTATTTCTCATTTTTAAATCTGGCCTCAGTGGGAGAGAAAGATCAGTCCACTATCCAAAAGATGAAGTCATTTGGGGTTAAAGAAACAATATAATTAGCTTGAGATCACATAACTGTAGGAAGTAGTGAACTGATTTTTAAATCCAATCCTATGTGAACCTTTCTCACGGTATCGTTCTGCTGTGCTAGGGAGCCTTAGGAGTTAAGAGCCTAAAAGCATGCTGGAACTGACCAGGGAGAAAGCACTCCCGCAATGGGTTCCAGAAACAATCATGCAAGTGGTCTTCCCAGAGCAGATAAACTGAAGAGTGGGCATAGTAAGCAGCTCAGGTACAGGTAAAACCACACATCACCTTGGTGATTGTTGCAGGAAGTGAATTCTGCATCATCCACTGGAAACTCAAGATTATAACAATTTCATAGGACAGGTATGGAATTTCATGACACACTGTACTTAACATGTACAGAAAGATTCCTGTAACACAGTAAGCCCTTAAAAACTAGTAGCATCATTGTGATCAACCTCATCTGGACAAATTGGGCATATTCACAATGTATGTTTGTCTTATTTGAACATAGTTTAAATTGTTGGCTGTGATTGCCTAAGACTCAGATACTTTTACAAGATTAGGTTATAGTCTGTTTCTATATCAAGTTAGATTGTATAGTTCACTGTGTACAAAGAAATCAAACTTAAAATATGTAGGGAGGTAACTTCGGGTCAAATTTAACACTAGTTTGTCTAAATCCTCTTTTAAATGCTGCATTCAGCATCTAATAGGTTATACATACTTTTTAAACATTTGGCAAACCAGGTGGTAGAGAGTTCTTCTTCAGTAGTTACTGATACGTGGAATTCCTCACTTGTGCAACAGCCTTCTTTTCATCTATGGGTGTCTTTGGTCAAGGGACACAAAGGTTCCATTTGCATCCTGATGGCTCTGATTAACCACTTGCGATGCCACAGCATTTTTAAGTGTAACGGGGCCTCATTCTAAAGAAGGGTGGGTGACTGTGGGCTAAGTTATGCAGTCATGAGATTGTAAGCAATCTGGTTTGGCTGGCAGTGTTGTGTATCTGACATGAGGGTTCTGGGCATCCTTGGGAATTCTGTGGACTGATAAGATTTTGGCCATGTCAGATTATTAGTCTACATGTTTGTGATAAACAAAAAACATTCGTTAACTTGTAAGAACTCAGACTTGATAAGTCCAGATATTTAGCAGCAAAAATTCTAGCATATAGGTGAGAAACATTTAAGACGTTTGGAGCCATGCAGGGAGACTGAGTTCCTGGGTCTGAGAGTTAAGAAAGTATAGTAATAAGCAGTCCTCAATACTGGGCACACCAAATGGAGGTCCAGGAATCAGATATCAGAGCAAGAGTACTGAGGGTCGCAGTCTCTGACAATTTAGAATTGCGACCTTTCTCGTGTGTAATGACTTATCTCTTGTAAGTGGTGGTCTCAGCTCCACAGAGTGTGTGAAGATGAAAGGGAGCATTGTCTTTGTTTGTTGTACAACTGAATGGAGGACTCAGATTCTCCCATAGCCTCTCCCTTGCCCTCATTAATGGGTTTCTGTACATAGGCCAGTTGGAGCCCTCACTTTTATCTTATGTTATTAATACCTGCAAATGTATATAATGTAAACAAGCTTCCACTCAATAGTTACTTCTATTCTAAATACAGATATCACAATTCTCCCTTGTCTTCAACCTAAATTAGATATTCCTTCATGAAATCTCATGGTAGGTTGTGTTTTCCCTTAATAACTCTGGCTGCAGAGATAAAGAAATAGTTTTTTATGGAGTGCTTCTCCATTTCCTTCATAGACTGAGACCTGTGAAGACAGTAACTATAGTCTGCCTTATTCATGGCTTATTCTCTGACACAGTGCCTGGTACACAGGGGTTTTATATTAGATGAACCCACTGATAAATGATTGAATGTGATGTCATAGCTACAGTTGGGACAAGGATTTCTTTACTAGGTCTTATTGAGTCTTAAGGATTAAAAGACCCATCAGAAAGTAGAGATATGAATCAAGTGGTAGAAAGCCAACCTTGAGCAAAAAGGCTAAGGGAGAGCTTAAAGTCCAGAGTTCTAGCCCCAGTACCAGTACACACACACACACACACACACACACACACACACACACACACACACA
>NW_012267220.1:24237498-24245459 GCF_000151885.1 Dipodomys ordii | reverse complement strand
TATATATATATATACACACATACCATGGGGTCAGAGCCCAGAAAGAAAATACTAAGGAAGCATTAATGACTTGAATTTAGATGATTTGGCTAAATTATTTTTATTTTTACTTTGTTGGTGGTAGGGCTTGAACTCTGGGCCTGGTCAATGTTCTCAGCTCTTCAGCTCAAGGCTAGTGCTCTACCACTTGAGCCCCAATGCCACTTCTAGTTTTTTGGTGTTTAATTGGAGATAAGAGTCTCATGAACTTTTCTGCCCAGGCTGGCTTTGAACCATGATCCTCAGATCTCAGCTTCCTGAGTAGCTAAGATTACAGGCATGAGCCATGGCCTGGTCCAAATTAATTTTTAAACAATTAGTATTCAGCACCTGTACTTGTTAAACAGGAGCTCTACACTTGAGTATGCCTTCAGCCCTTTTTATTTTGGTTATTTATTTATTATTCATTCATTCATTTTTTAAGATAGGAGCTCTTGCTTTTTGCCTGGTCAAGCCTAGGCTACATCCTTCTATTTCTACTTCCAAACATGCCATCATGCCCAGATTTTTCTATTGAGTCAGGGGAAGGTTGGTCTCAGAAACTTTTGTTGCCAGGGCTGGTTTGGAATTACCATCTTCCCAGTCTCAGCTTCCCACACACCTGGGATGATAGGCAGGTGCCATCAGTGCCCAGCCTGCACTGATTTTCCCAAGTCTTACTTTTTTTATAATCAAGATTCTAAATCTGATGGAAACTGGATTTTCACAGAGGATTTCTCACACTACTATTTTTGCTAATTATCTATCATAATATTGATATGTATTTAATTGGCAGGATTAACTCTAAACTACAAAAGATTTTCCCACAGCCTTTCTGCTGGGTTTGTGTTGTAACTTCTGTTTTTCTTAAATAACTAACCTGCCAGTACCCCATCTGTTGGGCAAAAGAATAGTCACAATAAGACAAGATAAGACAATGAAAACTAAATCTAACTCATAGGGTTTCTGTTTGGGTACATTCACTGCTTACCTCTTATTTCTTAATCTCTTTCTTCTCCTTAAGAATTCTTTGTCTTTCCAGAGTTCACTCTTCTGTCAATCAAGTTTTGAATTCTGACATTTCTAGTTCTACATTTACAACACTAATTGTCTTAAGCAATGCTGGAAAATCCCAATACTTCACTCTCCTTCTCAAGATGCTGACTAAAATGGAGTAATTGTAATAGAAAATCTTTACAGTTGGCCAAAACATTGGTTAGTAATCACCCTGTCACTATTTTTGTAGACTTATTTGGGCTCACCAAGGAATTTATAAGTCATGACATCAGGTTTACTGAGTGATTCTTTTTTATTAATTGCTGTGACACTGTCCTTTAAGTCAGTTAAGAATTATATTATCTTTAGAAATCACTAAGTACCTAGTCAAAAATTGAGAGGCATGTTACTGTTGAATCCATAATGGCTGCCATGTTATAGCTTTATCCATGTAGGTGACATTTAGGCCACAAGTTGGGTGAACTCACCCAAGTGAGTGTTCATATAGCTGAAAAAGATTCAAGAAATCTTGCTTTCTTACTCCTCAAACCTTCAGATTGATGACAGAGCTAGTTCTTCAGGAATTCAATGCTACTTTGAAGTGTGTATGTGTATACCCTGGGTCATCCCAACATGAGAAATTAGAAGATGACTGAGAAGCTAAATGACAAAAGCTACAAAGAACAACAAATGCAGCAAATCCTCAAATCATCCCACCTTAACCAGTGCTATGCTCCATTGCCTATGGTTAGGATTTGCATTTTGTTCATTTTGTGCATTCTTGTTTAGGAAGAAAGACAAAAACAACTACGAAACAAACATTTAAAAAAAATTTTTTTTGGGTCCGGTCGTGGAGCCTGAACTCTGGGCCTGGGCACTGTCCCTCAGCTCTTCAGCTCAAGGCTAGTGCTCTACCACTTGAGCCACAGTGCCACTTCCGGCTTTTTTTCTTTTTGCTTATGTGGTACTGAGGAATCGAACCCAGGGCCTCATGCATGCAAGGCAAGCACTCTACCACTGAGCCACCTTCCCAGCCCTGAAACAAACATTTTAACGTGATTTTCGGGGACAAATGTAACTGGTGAGTTGAATAAACCCAAGGAGCTACAAGGTCTTAAAGCAAATAAAAATCCAGCTTCATTCATTAAGCTGTGCTTTTGAAGGAAGGTAGATAGAGATGCAGGTATCTCACATACGTGTGGTCAGTCTAGCATGAAGAGATATTTTCTAGTTATTCAAAGTTGATAAGGAAATTTAACCACAATATTCCATTTCAGTAAGTCTCTAGACATTATTGTTGAACCTTTAGGAGCAAAACTTCTCAAGTTGGTATATATCCATGTGTGCAACCTTACAAATAATAAAGTGAGATTAGTAGACACTATTGTTAATCTTCCCGGTGTTTTTGAATATATAGATATTTATTGTGACTTAATAATATATGCCATCAAGCATATATTATATATATACTTACATACTATGCATATATTCTATATATTTTATATATAAAATATGCACTGTTGTATATATATATATATATACACAAATATGTGTGTATGTATGTGTGTATCAAGGCTGGCATTAACACATACTATTGTTAATTTTCTAAGAGTATATGCATTTTTATAATTATGATTGTCATTATTGAATAAGAACACATAAGTAATTTCACATATATATTAAAGCTGACATTAACAAATGCTTCTGTTACCCACAGGGAGCAGGATTCTTCAAGTTTTAAGAACATTTGCCATATTAAGCCATACACTACTCAGCCCTCAGAGGATTAGACTGTGGGTCTTAAATGTTTTTGTGTTTTTGACTCTGTCCCTGTCTAAGGTACAACTCCTTTGATCCTCAGCCCCAGGCAGTTCAGTTTGCCAGAGCCCAAACAATCTTGGCTTCAGCAGATGGAAGAATAGTCTCACTTGGGGCAAATTATCAAGGAGGCTGCCGCACGAGCTTCCCTTACTAGCTCCTGCCAGAAATTATTGTCAGGATACCTTATTAGATGCGAGATAAACAGGCTGTGGGAAGTTTGCCAGTGATGAGGTTTCCAGCTCAACAAAAGTTGCCCCCAAGAGGCTCAATCTGATTGGTTAGGCAGATTGCTTGACCTGGCCAATCAGAATATTCAAGAGGTTGGGTTATGAAAGTCAAAGTGAAGCTTGCATTGTAAACATTTTGTCCTCCATTGCCAGGACATCCTCTGGCCTACTTAAAGACCTGAGAAAACCAACAAGCATTGTAGAAAATGGATAGTATTGATTTGTGTCATTTCATTAACCTCTCTAGCCTCCTCCAAACATGCTTCTCAGATATTTCTCAGTCTGAACGGAGGGCTTGCTCCTTACTCTACAATCTCTTCTCCATCCCTCATCCCATTAGCCCCCTCCCAAACTAGAGAAGTTGAATTTTGAAAGTCACTTTAAGCCAAGACTTAAAAAAAATCTGTGTTATATAATACTGCCAGGCTGAGATTGACTTACCAAATTAAAGGACATTAGAAATACACCAAGTCAGATCAATCTTTAATGAAAAAACCAACAAACATTAAAAGGCCTGCACTAAGTAGCCAGGGGTTGAAGGCAACTCTAGCTAATTGGTGCCTATAGGCTTTCACTGACTGCCAGGTCCCAGAGATCTGGCTCTCAACCCAGCTCTACTAAATTAGGCCAGTTCTCTAAAGGCCTGGGTTGCTAAGTTGCTAATTAGGGAGATGAGAGTTAAAGAGCACCCCTAACCAAATGGAGTTTCTTCTCCACACAGATGTTTCTCTGAAACTCCACAAATTCTAAGTGCCTGCCTGCGCCCCCCTCCCCCCAAACATCTGCCATTTCCTACTTTGTATTGATCAGCAGTGATGAAATGGCTGAGCAACTCAATGCTCAATGCATGGTGTAACAGCAACTCCCTAACAACTTGGGGATGGCTTTGGAATAAGAAATGCATTTTCTAATGGAGGAGCAACACACAGCATTTATAAACTCTAACCTTTTCAAAGACAAAGCAGAATGATTCTCTTTGTAAACTTTCCAATTTTCCAATCCACTGGTTTCCAGCAAGACTTTTCTCACCCAAGCTGCCCATTCCCATCTTTGGATGGGAAACTAGTGCCCAGGCCAGTCACTGGGGCGGGGGCGGGGGGAGGGGTGGGGGGGTAGGGGGGTCATCTCTGGAAATGGAGCCCAGACATCAGTCATCCCTTCCTCCTGCCTCAGATCCCCCTAAATTGTTGTAACATGCCAAGTTGGGTTGAGAACTACTGCCTCACTAGAATAAAGGTGGTAGATTTTTATTATTTTTTTAAAAAGCATTATATGGGCTACAAAAATATCATTCTTCATTTGTTTAGCCTCATGGCTTTAGGTCTATCTATTCATGGAGCAGTTTTTATGCACAAACTGAATTATTTTTCTGAGAGAAATCTGTTTGCAAACGTAGCCATTATAAAGTAACCTGGACTGCATGCTTTAAATTACAGAAATTTAATTTCTCATATTTCTGAAAGCTGGAAATCCAAGGTCAAGGGGTTTTCAAGGTTGTTTCTTGTGAGGCCCCTCTCCTTGGCATGTAGATGGCTGTTCCCTGTTGTGTCCTCACATGATCTATCCTCTGTGCACATGTGTATGCTCACCAGCTCTTCTCTTCCCAGAAGCACATCAATCATATTTGGATTAAGGCCGGTATATATGACCTCATTTTAAGTTAGTCACTTTTTTAACAGCCCTGTCTCTCTAAACAATCATTTTATGATATACTGGGGGGGCGGGTTAATGTCAATGTATAAACACGTAAGTTTGTCAGTGTATAAATTTGGTCAGCCCCTAACAAGCATTGAGAAGTCAATAGATTTTTTTTTTTTGTTAGTAGTGATAGAGGGAAGTGGAAATCTATCTTAAGACAATTTTATTGAAAAAAAAAAAACACAATGAGAAGCAGTTCAGAAGTTGCCTGGGCATGTGTAATGTAAAGACCTTGAACCATGTCTCATCATGATGGGACCCAATGCCAGAGGAAGGAAATGTCAGGACCCACAGCTGGGTTATTCCAGAAGATGCCTTGTAAAAATGCATCTGATTGTCTGCCCAGTTGAATCCTCAATTGTCTCCATTGTGCAAACTCCATGGACAGCCTAGGGTGCTCTAGAAGTGTGGGGAAATAGATTATCCCCTCCCTCTTGGGAGCTGATGCTCTCTCCTCTCTTGGCACCTCATGGTGCTCATGAATCGTAGGTTTATTTAGAAAGTAAAGCAGTGTATGTAATATGTGAAGGAAATGCTCTTGGATTCTAGGCATCTGTTAGATGACTAAATAGCAATTTTGTGTTCATCTAATAATCCATTCTCTAAATCTGAGATTCTTGAGAACTATCACCTCCATGAGCTTGAACTTAATTGCTGAGTTTTACTTTTTATGAAATCAACTATTTTTTAAGAAGTGAAGATGAAGAATATGGAAGCAAATCAGAGAGGGAAATCACAGCCTCTGTGTATTTGTGTTTTTTTGTGTGTGCATGTTTAGTATTTATTTAAATGTGGTATGTACATGTATGGAGAAAAATGTACAGATAAGGGAATATAGGATAAGGAAAAACAAAATACAGACTGTTCACTCTCATAGAGAGAAAACTACCTGGGTTGTGGATTTGAGCAGCTATTATTATGAGCCTGAGCTTGTGTGACTGAATCTTTCTGTTTCCTTTTTTTTTTTACCTGCAACAAGAGCCAAGGTATCTACCACTGCTCCAGCCCTCTAGCCAGTGATTTCTGAGTACCAAGTACGTGGGGCCCTGTCCATACAAAATGGGACCAGATACAGTCACTACTCACAGTGGGCCTAGAGCTGAGTCAGGCATTCAATGCCTGAGAAACAAAATTGAACTCTGACTTAAGAGCAGCTTTTAGCTAGACGTGCACTTTGCAACAGGGAAAATTACTCCAAATGAGCAAAACTCACCTTGATTTGTACAGATATGATCAACAAAAGGAGTATGAGAGAAGAGGAAAGGGGGGACTCAGTTGAATCAGGAAGTGAAAACTTACAAAAAGCAAGAAACAGAAACTGGTCTGTGAAAAACCCATCTAAGATTTACTGCCTGGAATTGACTGAGGTCAGGCTTCTACCCTCCTACAGAGACTGGGACACAGGCCCGGCCTTCACTGTTGATTGAACTTATGTAATAGAAGATCTTAACCAACAGTAAATTTGTTTGGCAGCCTTGAGTCTCCTCAGACAGGCACTGGAGAAGAGAAGGTCATTTTAGGAATGAAGACTTGAGACATTGGAAGCTGTTAGGGTCTGATCTCAGTTGTTACTGGCCATATTTGAGGCATAGCCAAGAACAGGGCTCAAAGGAGCCTACCAAAAAAGAGAGTCAGGAAAGAGTCTTTGTCAATGCACAAAGTCGAGTATAAATACCATGAAATGTACAGAACAGTGCAAAAGAGAGGCTTACACCGTACAGATGCCCACTAGTGCATAAAGGAGAAATATTCAATCTTTTCAGAACCAAAGGCTATTGGAAGAGTTGAGATTTCAGGGCCACCTTTGTAGATAAGACTCTTGGCAAGGAAAATGGGGAAGAGAAACTTCAAGCTTGGAAGTATTAGAGTAGTTTTCGTGATGAATCAAGTAGAGTCATTTTTGTTTCTTAGGCTTTCACTGGTTTCTTTTTAGAATGCATTGATCAGATTTGGGATTCAGTAGAGAAAGTCTCTGAATCCCTTTGTAATAGAATTCAAGTCAACTCTCAATCTCTCAGCTTCTAACAGGTCTTTCTTTCAGCCCCATCTCTACTGCAAACCAAGAGGCAAACAAACATATGACCTCATGACCAGCTCACACTGTGATCACTGTCAGTGGGAAACTAGATCTTGGCTAGGCACACTGTAATTTAAAAGGGGCCTCAATAAAAACTGGTCATTACAGAACATGTGAGACCTGAGCCTCCTTCAGGAACCTGCCCAGTGTGGCCAAAACTGGCCTCCTGAATTAGAAATTGCTAAGGAGAGAAAACACCATGAACTGGGGGACTTTCAAAAGTCTTTTCTTGCTCTACAAGGAATCTAGGCCAAAAACAGCAACCAGAGTAGACTCAAATTTTAAAAAGCTATCTAGATTCTACCTCAGGAATTTGAAGAAAACTTGGGTCTTTCTTAAGCAATATCTTTTCATCCAATATGCTTGAAAAAAAATGAATCCAGTATTGTGCTTGGGTGGCTATCCTCTTTTTTACAATTTTTAAAAATAATTCGGTTACATTTAAATAAAAACCAAGGATATGGGATACTGCTACAGTTTGTATCTGTATTCCACAAGGTTTCATAGGGAGAGGGCCCATCCATAGTGTGACAATGCTAAGAGGTAGTTGAAGTTTTAAGAGATGGCGGCTAGCAGGAACACCTTAGATACTTCAGGGGCATTGCTGTCAGAAAGGATTAAGGTAGTTCTTATGGGATTCCTGGGTTAGTTCTTACAAGAACACGTTGTAATAAAAGCCCCAGCCTGACCCCTGAATGGCTCTCATTACATGGGTTCTCTCACACACAAACTGTGATACATCCACCATGAGCTCATCACCAAAGTGAGTAGCAGGTTATTTGGGATTTTTTTAGCCTCCAAAACTGTGGCCTAAACAAACATATTTTCATTATTCAAGACCTAGCCTCAAGTACTTTTGATAGCAGTGGAAAACTGATTAATACAAATATCATAAGATATAATAGTTTTATGTATATGTGTGGTGTGAGGTGTGTGTGTGTGTGTGTGTGTGTGTGTGTGTGTGTGTGTGTGTGTGTGTGTATGCATGGCAGTCCTGGGCTTGAACTCAGGGCCTGGGTGCTGTCCTTGAACTTTTTTTGCAAAGTTAGTTCTCTAACATTCTACCATTTGAGCCACAGCTCCACTTTTGGCTCAGTGTGTGTGTGTGTGTGTGTGTGTGTGTG
>NW_012267220.1:24235490-24237448 GCF_000151885.1 Dipodomys ordii | reverse complement strand
AGGGCCAAAAACAAAACACCTTAAAGGCAGGCACTCATAACCCAAGCCTCTAATGCTAGGTACTCAGAAGGCTGAGCTGCGAAGATTGCAATTCAAAGCCAATTGAGGCATAAAAATTCATGGGACTTATCTCCAATTAACATGCAAATGGGGGCTAGGAAGGTGGCTCAGTGGTAGAGCACTTGTCTTGCATGCATGAGGCCCTGGGTTTGATTCCTCAGCACCACATAAGCAAAAAGAAAAAAGACGGAAGTGGTGTTGTGGCTCAAGTGGTAGAGAGCTAGCTCTTGAGCTGAAGAGCTGAGGGACAGCGCCCAGGCCCAGAGTTCAGGCCCCACGACCGGACACCCCCCCCCAAAAAAAACATGCAAATGGTAGCAAGTGTGACTCAAGTGTTTGAGGGCCAGCTTTAATGAAAAAGCCAAGCAATAGCATGAAACCCTGAGTTCAAGCCCCAGTACTGGTGCAGGAAAAGCAAAACAAAACGAAACAAAAACTTTCCAACTGGTCTACTTTAGTAACCGGCTAGAAATTGCCTGTGACTTCCCCCACCGCAGCCTCTCAATGCTATCCAGTCATTCTTGAGGTCACTTCTATCACCCATTTGAGTCAGGTTCATTACCTATTACTAGAATCCAATGTTTTCTGTCTCTACTCTCTGACTTTTGATATGGACCTGGCTTTCTTATTTAAAATTCAGTGAATGCTATTTTCCTTGATTTGTTTTTTCTATCTGGGCTTTGGGTATTTGCATTCTAAGACCATCAATGCTTGTTTCTTATTGGACACTTTTGAGTATTCTGAGTTTGAGTATTCTGCATTCAGAGACCATCAATGTCTTTTTTCCTATTGAACACCTTGTAAGATCTTCTTAAGCTCCTAAAGAAAATTCTTTAGTAAAATAATGTGGCCTGTATATCTCTCTACAAGCTTTCTATGACAAAACCACAGTGTCTTCTGGTCAATATTGTAAATTATGTTACAATATAGAAAATTTAGAGTTCTTTCCTTTCCAAAATCCATACAGTAAGAGAAAAGAAAGACAGAGTTGGAGGAAGGGAGATAGTAAATAAGATAGGGTGAGAGAGAGAAAGAGAGAGAGGAAAAAAGAAAGAATATGAGCTGACTAAGACCAATTAAGACAGATATTAAGTCTCACTGAGCTAGTCAAATGGCCCTCAGACAAGTCATTTAACTTCTTTGTGACACCCCAGATTCCAAATTTGTACAATGAAGGTATGGGGTAGTTACTCTAGTCCTTTCCCAATTTTTGTGTTTCAATGGTACTTTGAGCTTTTCAGAAGTGTTCTTTATAGAAATACTAAAAACAATTGCTAACTGCTTATTGCCAGCAGTTAACTGATTATAGGTTGGGTATAGTTGGAACTTTGTGTTAATTTGCTCATAGGCCAAGTTGGATTTACATTTATGCTTTTGATGAAGTAAGTTTTGGCCTTTCAGCTTTTTTTAATTACCATGAGACTAGAGTGCTGATGTGGTCCTCTGATTGCTCTGAGAGCGCAGGGACCTGCTTATGATGCTAACAATCTTGGAATATGTTATTCAATCTTTGGTATTTGAGTTGACATTTATTTTTCTTTTTCAGTCAACTTGGTTTAAATATCATTAGCCCAAAAAATGCACCAAAGGATAATTGCACTGCCTATTTTGGCTCTACTCAGCTATTACTTTGCAACTCATCTTTTATGGGCAAACTTTGTGCAAGACAGTAAGGCTGAGTTTGAACTTCATTTGCGGACTTCTGAGCAGGTGTGGTCTACTCTAAATGTAACGGAAGCAAAGGATAAGATGAGAAAATGTTTGATGAATGGCAAATGGCTGGTTCAAATCTATCTCTTGGGGCTGGGAAGGTGGCTCCGTGGTAGAGCGCTTGCCTTGCATGCCTGAGGCCCTGGGTTCGATTCCTCAGCACCACATAAGCAAAAAGAAAAAAAGCC
>NW_012267220.1:24163486-24224310 GCF_000151885.1 Dipodomys ordii | reverse complement strand
GAGAGAGAGAGAGAGAGAGAGAGAGAGAGAGAGAGAGAGAGAACCTGGGATGGTTTTGAACTGCAGTTTTCAAATCTCAGTTTAGGATTACTGGCATCTGGTGAGGTGGCATTTTCTAAAATAGATATTTATTTTTATTTTGTATGTATCTCTGAAATTTGCTATTTTCATCAAGGTAAATCTTTTTAAAAGTTACTTGTGATATTTTAGATATACTGATAGATATGAAAAAGACTTCTTTATATTTTCTTGTAGAGAGAAGCTATTTAAGAAATGTTTTACTTTTGAAACTTTACCAAGTCCTAGCATTTTTTTTCCATTGATTTCTTTTATGGTTGCTTAACAGTACACTGCAGATCATACCATACTAACAAAAGAAAATTCTTGATAAAATATTTATTTAATGCCAGACATATCTGGCATTTAATCATGACAACAACCCATAGTTAGGCACCATTATTAATATAGGATTGTTTTTGTTGTTTTTGTTTTTGGTGGTGGGTGAACGAGAGAAGTGACATCTGTTGTTTTTTTTTAAGATGACATTTAAAAAAAAAGATTTTTCCTTTATTTTTCTGCCCTAGATTCCCCTCATAGAAACACAATAATGACTTGTTTTTTGGAAATGGACTATGTAAGCTGATGTGAATATTTCCTTTCTTCCTTCCTTTCTTCCATCCTTCCTTCTTTCCTTTTGTCCTCCTTCCTTCCTTTTCCTTCTCTCTTACTTTTTTTCTTTCTTGCCTTCTTTCTTTTTCTCTCTATCTCTCTCTTTCTTTCTCTCTTTTTCTCTCTCTCCTTCCTTCCTTCCTTCCTTTCTGTCTTTCTTTTCTTTCTCTCTTTCTTTCTCTTTTTTCTCTCTCCTTCCTTCTTTCCTTCCTTCCTTCCTTCCTCTCTTTCTTTCACTCTCTTTCTTTTTTCTTTCTTTCTCTCTCTAGATATATCTCTCCTTCCTTCCTTCTTTCTCTTTCTTTCTTCTTTCTTTCTCTCTTTCTTTCTCCCTCTTTCTTTGTCTCTCTCTCTCTCTCTCTTTCTTTCTTCCTGTTGTGGGTCTTGAACTTGACCTGGACTCTGTCTCTGAGATATTTTGCTCAAAGCCAGTGCTCTACCACTGAGCTACAGCTCTACTTCCGGTTTAATATGGTTAAAGATAAAAGTCTCACAGACTTTCATGACCAGGCTGGCTTCAAACCACTATCCTCAGATCTCAGCCTCCTGAGTAGCTAGGATTATAGGCATAAGGTACCATTGCCTAGCTTTTCCTTTCTTTTTATGGGTTAGAGAGAAAAGCATCTTATAAATGATTAAGCACACTATTGTAAATAAGCTGAAATACTGCTAGGATTTCCTTATTCAACATTCTAATAGATGAGTAATAAAGGGGAATCACATATTAACTTTGTATATGAGTAAGACTTGCTTTTAACTCCATGCTTGTCCTGTTCCTCTCTCAGGTCTAACTACTGTAAACATTTCCAATTAGAGGCATTATCTATAATTACATCTCCCGTCTAAACTCTTTGCCTTTCCCCTGGATTTTATATCACCCTGGCAATAACACCATCATACATAAAACAAAACATAATACAAAAGTGTGCCCTCCACTTTCTGGAGTATGAATTTCATTCTGACTTTTTCAATCAGAAAGATCTAGAAGTAATGGATACAGATGACTCATGAACCAGACAAACAATTCCAGGTGTGAATGTGATAGTGGCCATGTACTGGTCCAGAGATGCAGCAGTAAAGATCACAGGCCTGGGGTAATTGGGCCACTGTAACCACCCATCATTTCCCTGGGAAATAAGGACCCATGTGCTCCTGGGACATTTCAAAGAAAGCTCAAACTCTAGAGTTTTATGTGAGCTGTTCTGATTTTCCATGGTTGGCTTAGTTTTTCAAAATCTTGTGCAAACCAGACAAAATATGTGTGGGGCCATCCCTGGTTTTCAGGCTGCCAATAAAAATCCTTGTCATACTTAGGGTTCCAACTTTTTTGTTTTGTTCCAGGGCTTGAACTCGGGGCACTGTCCTTTAGCTTTTTGCTCAAGGCTGGTGTTTACTGTCCCTTAGTTTTTTGTTCAAGGCTGGTGTTTTGCCTTCTAATTGAGCCACAGCACCACTTCTGACTTTTTGATGATTAATTGAAGCTAAGAGTCTCATGGACTTTCCTGCCCTTGCTGGCTTCAAACTGAGATAGTCAGAACTCAGCCTCTGAGTATTACAGGTGTGAGCCATCCGTGCCTGGCTCCCTATTAAATGAAACAAATACCACTCATTTGCATGGGAATTCAGTTAATGAAAACAAACCAACTATTATGTGCATGTCCACCTGATGGTCTTCAGACCTTAGAAATTCAACACAGAATTGTGAATATGGGTAGTTAGCTATAGCAAATGTAGCTTGCATTTGAATTCTATAATTTGTATGAAAAACAGCATGCTTAGCTGCATGCGTATGAATAGACTGTCTGGGGCTAACTCCAGCTGACACTAGTGATAGACTCTAGATGCATGGGAGTCTCCCTCTTTATCCACAGGACCCTTGAAGATACCCAAGTCCTTTACAAATTTCCACATAACCTGCACACATTCTGCACACCTAGAAACCTTAAGTCATTTCTAGATTACTTATAATATGTCATGCGATGTAAATGCTATGCTGTGTAAACAGTTGTTTTTCTGTACTGTTAGGAGAATAATGACAAGAAAACGATGTGCAATTATCCTTGACCTGGTTGCAGAGCACACAAGTAAGACCTGAGACAAACTATGAAGAGAGAGTAAGGGTCTATGAAATTTCAGGGGCTCCAGAGGGGAGTATCTAACATCTTTTAATTTGCATGGGCTCAGCGTAGTGTTTGGCAAGCAGCCAGTTCAAGGTTGGCCGTGTGGAATTTTCTGAAACTTATTTTTCCTTCTATTTTGACCCCTGGCTGATTGAATCCGTGGATGTGGAGCCTGAGAATATAGAGAGACTATTGTCCGCTCTCCCCAAATCAAAGTCAAGACTACTTGTTAAGGCAGAAAAAGAATCTTGAGAAATGTTGCTTCTGCATTGAAATGATAAGTGGTATTGGAGGACAAGATCTGATGAAAGTAGCAGAACCCTGACAAAGATTCTCTTATATCTGGCAAATTCTTTACTAACGCTGAGAGGAGGATCTTGGTGAGGAATAGCAAAGAAACAGCACTGGAAAGGGTAAAAAGCTCTCTCCACTCCCTCCCCCTTTACTTTCTCTCTCTCCCTCTCGCTTTCTCTCTTTCTCTGTAGAAGGGGATGGGTAGACTTAGCTAAAGAGTTCTCTGGCTCGATTAGGGCTTACACTTTTCTAGCAGGGCAGGTTGTGGGGGACAGGGGGCACGCTGTATGGATAAACAATGATTCCGCCCAGATGTCAGCAGATGCAATTATTGCATGGGAATGACAGGAAAATTGTTGTTCAGTTTGAGCATCCTCTCCCTGCCTTGCTAGACATTTCCTTTCATTGTCCCCCTTTCAGTCCCCCTACACACTTAGCATCATGCTAAGTACCTTATACTGTTTCCCTTTCCTTCTTTCACTCACATGCCAAAACCCTGGGCCTATATCAAACTTTCCACTTTCTCTATTATCCAATTATAATAGAGGGAATGTAGGGGTCATTTCAACTTCTACAGCACTACTGTCCAACTTGGTACAAATGCAAGATGTAATTTAATTTCCACTACCCACCACATTCTAACAATTTTTTTTTAATTGGTCGTGGGGCTTGAACTCTGGGCCTTGCCAAGCACTCTACCACTTGAGCCACAGTGCCACTTTTGGTTTTCTGGTGGTTAATTGGAGATAAGAGTCTCATGGACTTTCCTTCCAGGGCTGGCTTCAAACTGTAACGCTCAGATCTCAGCCTCCTGAGTAGCTAGGATTACAGGTGTGTGCCACCAGCACCTGGCTTCTAACAAGTTGTTAAAAGAGCAAAATTATTTTTAATTTTATTTGACACCATATATCTTAAATATACTATATGTAATACTCAACATGTAATTAATAGTTTTTTAAAGTTACTAATGAGTATTTTTCTTTTTTTTTGGTACTTTGTCTTTAAAATCTGTTGTGGATTTTATACTTACAGTACATTTCAATTCAAACTAACCACATCTCAAATGCTCAAAAGCTGTGTTTAGCCAGCAGCTACTGTTTGGGGAGCGGATCATGAGAGTTTGAAGGTAGCAATTTCCCTAGCATTCTGATCAAATTTCTATTTCCAAGTCTTTTTCAATCAGGCAATGTAATTTTGCCTAGTATATTCTATGCTGGCATATTTGAATAAAAAATTCAAAATGTTTATGGCAAATTAAAATGGTTTGTTGAATCTTGCAATCTGAAAGACAATTAGGCTAAATGCAGAATTCTGTGTTTAGAGTTTTAAAAGTCAATCATAAAAATATAAAATGAAGAAGATTGACTTGGCAGCTTATGTGAAAATAATTTGTTTCTAAGTTAACCACAATCTAATAAGAGCTGCAACATGGTAGGATTCCTAAACCTTGACAATCTGTAGAGTAAACTATAATATAGGTTAATGATTGGTTAGGTTGAGAGCTGGAATAAGGGGTGTGTCAACCATGTTAATACTCAGGGCTTCAAACTCCAGGATTCTTAGTACCACAAGATGTGTAGGAGAGGGAGGAAATGTCATTTGCTAGAATGGCATTGTGTTGAATGCTATACTTTCTGATAAGCTCACTACAGTAGGGAGTGAGCCCACTGAATTGTAAATTGAGAGCTCCTGATAGATTGCAATAATTGCAGTTGTATTATAGATAACTGCAGTATCTGTAAGACCTATATTTGCTGAGTAGGGTGTGGTGTGTGATTTGATCAGAACTAGACTGATTGGAGCAATAAAGAAGAACAAAAGCTGCTGTCACAGCCTTCCCTACCCAACTCAACAAACAAGTGGGCAAATATCTAGAGCATGTGCATTTGAAAAGGCATACATTACTAAGTAATAGTTATTAATTATTAACTTTCTAGGGTACCCATAACATTCTCATTAGGGCACATCTATAGTGAGCTGACTTACCAATATAGTATTTGAAGATGGACTTTGACAAACTGAGTTTATGATGATGAAGACGGATGAGTGTGAAAAACTACAGATGTCCAATCACAGAATATTTACTATACAGAGAACTCTCATGTAAAAGACAGCACAGATTTTTTTTTTGCTAGTCTCTGGTTCTCTGGACACCTATAGGGTACCCAACAATTAAAGTCCATTCTGATATGGATTGTCATGGAAGTTTGTCAAAGTCTAGAAATTGCATTTTGTTATTTTAGTTACAATCCTCTGTGGCAGAGTATAATATTTGGTGTTGTTGAGCCTTAAGACAATGATACGGAAGAAGCCTTGGAGCCTGTGTGAGGTTTTTATGGACACAGGAAACAGTCAGTTTATTAGGAGCCAAGTAAAAGGTGAGGTGGGTATAGCAAAGCGAACTGGCAAACAAGATAATGTCCTCTTTCTAGAAATGCAAGTCTGAATGTTAGAGATAATTTAAAAGCTAGTGAAGTTCTGTTTCTGAGCCTAACTGGTAGTCCTAGGTATAGCTATAGTACCAAAGAGTCCTGTAGGATTCCTGATCACTGTAATCTCTACTTCCTGAGAGGTTGGGAATATGTGCATGAGCCTAGCAGGACTTAACTTTTCTGAGATGCTGTGGGCAAGCCAAAGTAGAACCAGAACAATAAACATGGCCACACAGAGCAGTTGGGGACTGGCCCCATTCAGCCTGGGCCTGATTCTAGAGGTTAGAGAACATGATCATCCAGGCTAAGGTCTGATGCTGGGCATGCAGTAAGTCTTGGATTTGGGCTGGCTGTGATTGACATTCAGGCTTGGGCTTTCTTCCTCTAGGTGTAGAGTAGCTTAAGGAGTGTGTGATTCTCTTACTCTAAGCAATGGCCCATGTCTTGAAACTGGGAGATGGCTGTGCTCAGGGGTCCTGCATATGGACAGGAGTTCTACAGTCTCCTACTTCCAAATACAATGAAGGAATCCAAATTGTTCAAGATAAAGATTCAAAGAAAGGAAAACAGAACTAAATGTCATTTGTCAGACATAGGCACAAGGACAGACAGAGTCAAAAACAAAGCTGGATTGGACATCAGAGTGCCACCTTCTACCTCTGTTGGCGAGGGTCAAGACCGTTGTCACAGAAGGAACAATAGGACAACCAGATGCATGAATGAAATCCTCACAGACAGGAAAGGGACCCTGAAAAGACTGAAATTACTGGCAATATGTTATGTCTTACCCAGCCTTACATACCCATTGTAAAAGCATCTGATATCCAGAAGAATCCTCTGAGATCTCTGTCCCAGTCAAAGTCCAATAGAAAAGCAGATGACTGTGGCCACTCCTTGTGGTTCCCTCCAGGCAATGGGATAGTCACATGATTCCAAAATTTCCCTCTTTCCCTCTGTAGTTAATTCTCCTGTTTATGTTCTCCCTTTGCTTCTCTGATGCAAAGCCCTCAGTGTGAACTAAAAGTGGGCCAATTATATACAAGAACTCATGGGCATACTTGTCAATACTCTCAAAGAAATTGCTCATTTGCTTCAAGTTTGAAATTATGCTACATTATTCAACAAAGTAGAAACCATATGTCTTGTTCCACGATTTAATAATTAAAAATTGACTAAAATACAACCTTGCTTTTTGGAAACTTACAAATACAGTTAGTAGCTGTCTTTTCTCAAGATAGATCTATCTCCATTCCTACGAGTGTATTTAGCAAAGGAAATTTCTAAGTGGAGAGGAAGTTGGAAATGGAATAATTGAAAGAAAGAAGGCAAGGGAAACAAAGTTTAAAAGCATGTAATGAGGAACACTATCTTTCATGTGTCATGGCATCTCCTAGCACAGAGCACAAAGGCTGTCACCATGGGATGCCACCAAGCTCATCTCAGACCAATGTGATATACTTAAAGTAAGCCAGTCTTCACTCTTACTGATTGGCACAGGGTTCTGTGTACAATAAACTGTTATCCATGTGACCTTTGTCCTTATCTGATGACAATAAGAGCAATGAAGATACAAATACACAAACATAAAGCTTTATAAATACGAAATCAAAGCCAGATACTTACAAAGGAGATTATTTATGTGCTCTTTTTCTATCAAAAATTAATCAGAAACCAAAATACAAATCAGTTGACCATCTACAACATAATGAGAGTTCTGACTTAACAGGAGTTCTGCTAGTTCAAGACTAGAAGGACTAACATGAAAACTACACTGATACAAGAGGCAATAGGAAGTCATGAGAATACATAGTAATCATGCATTAAAAATAACTCATGGCACCTACTAAGCTCATCAAGTGATAAAAATTAAACTCACAGCTATGATCTATAACACAATTCTAACAAGTGAGATGCCAGCTTCTCTCTATTAAACTGGCAATATTTTATACCAATGCCAGTGTTGGCAAGGTGTGGGAGATAGACATGCTTAGATACTGCTTTAAGAGGGTTTCTTGGTCCACTGTTTACTGGAACTCAGCTTTCTCAAAAATGTCACTGCATGCTAGACCACAGGGTCCTTGTTGGTATCTCTAATGAAGGTCTCTAATGGCCTTTTAGGTTAGAGGGTTTGTGATTTTGTGTTGTTTTGAGGTATGGAGTCTACTATATGTAGCTCAAGTTGGTCGAGACTCACTATATAACTCATGCTGACTTCAAATTCATGATCCTCCTCCCTCTGCTTTCGGAGTGCAGGAATTAAAGAGCAACACTAGGCCCATCTTGGATGTGGTTTATTATACCAATTCTTAACCTCCATGTCATCAGAACACTGTTGAGTTATATAGAACTATTTCCAGATCTTCCACAAGAAGTATCTTAACTACTTTCTATTCTTTCAACAATATTTATTTGGCACTTTCTATGTGATAAGCACTTCTCTGGAGGCTGGAGATGTGATCATGAATAAGACTAAGTCTCTGCTTATCTGATGTTCACATAGTTGAGGGAGGAAACAAACTACAAGAAGTGCAAGGAAGGAAGTTGTGCTATGGCTCCAAGTGGTAGAATGCTAGCCTTGAGGGAAAAAGTTCAGAGACAGTGCCCAGGCCCTGAGTTCAAGCCTCACAACCAACTAAGAAAAGTTAAACCTTAAAAAAAAGAAACGCAAGGTAAATATGAAACATGGGAGAAGGTGATACATAAAGCTGAAGGAAAATTCAAGTGTAGATTGTGCCAGACAGTCTACCTGTAGCCCATCTTGTGAATTTTAGCTCTTTTATGAACAGAGAAAAGAGCTGTTAGGAATTTGAAAGCAAAGAAGTAACCCGTGACATGCACCTAGGAAGAAGAAGATGCTGGCAGAAACAGGGGGAGCAACTGGGAACAACTGTAGTAATCTATACAAGACATTATACTGGTTTAGCTAAAACCTCAAGGAGTGAAGAACCATGGAGTCCTGAAGATATTTGGGGTAAAGCCTACAGGATGTGTTACTAGATTGCCCTGACAAGTGAGGGGAAGAGGACAGCCAATGATGAACCCAAAGGAAGGTGCTTAGAAACTCTGATTCCCTGTATGCGTGGTGTCCACAGAAACATCATACATTCTGGTTCCACTTGCCTGATGTTTTGATGCTGGTATGTTTACTATTCATATGCACCAATCATTCACCATAAGAGATTAATAATGCATTCAGTAGGAATTTTGGTTGTTCCCATTCTGTAAGATCTCTTGTCACATTAAGAATTGTTCTTTTGCTGTATGGAAGTACTCTGAGCTAACTGAAGTCTACTCAGAAACTAATGGCCTTTGCCTAGGTTGTGAAGTGGCTCGACTATATTTCCAAGTTTCAGGTCTTTGGCATTCTGAATTGACCTTTAGATGAGGGGTTAGGTGAGTTTCTGCCTTCACATGTGGATATCACTGAAGGACTTAATAAGAGTTCTTCTGTCCAGGTGCTGGTGGCTCATGCCTGTAATCCTAGCTACTCAAGAGGCTGAGACCTGAGGATTGCGGTTCAAAGCCAGCTCAGGCAAGAAAATCTGTGAACCAGCAGAAAACTGAAAGTGGCACTGTGGCTCAAAGTGGTAGAGCACTAACCTTAAGCAAAAAAGAGCTCAAGGACAGTGCCCATGCCTTGAGTTCAAGCCCCATAACTGCCAAAAAAAAAAAAAGAGTTCTGCTAGTTAAAGAGGCTGTCTTTTCTTCACACATTTTGTGTATTTCTGTCAAAAAAACAAAACAAAACAAAATAAAACAGAAAAACCATTAGGCTGTAACTGTGTGGGTTTATTTCTGTATCCTGTATCTATTTCATTGATTTTCATGTATGCTTTTGGAGCCAGTACAATGCTGACTTTGTTTCTATGGCTCTCCGGTATAACTTGAACTTCAACATTGTGATACTTTTAGGATTACCTTTTTTGTTGCTGTTTGTGCTTACTTTCGTTATCTGGAGTTTTTTGGTGCAAATATATGAATTTTAGAATTGTTTTTCACTACTTCTCTGAAGAATTTCATCAGTATTTTGATAGAGACGGCATTGAACCTTTATATCACTTATATACTTGATGTATTTTATTTTATTTTCATTTATTTTTTTAATTTTTAAATTTTATTGTCAAGGTGATGTACGAGGGTTACAGTTACATAAGTAAGGTAGTGATTACATTTCTCGTATAACTTGTTATTCCCTTCTCCATTTTCTCCCTCTTTCCCTCCTCCCTAATCCCCTTCTAGTCTGTTTTTAAACTACTTAATCTGTTTAATACAAAAAGAGTAACATTGAAAGTCTACAAATGATATTGAGGTCCACCCAATTCTCTTAAAATTTACAGCAGGTTCATTGTTTTATACATATTTTTGCTTTTAGTGAATACAGTTTTATGGCAATTACAGTTGGCTCTCTGTGTCTGTGGGTCCCACAACTGCAGAGTAATAATTCTTTTAAAATAAATAAATACAAGTTGGGCACCTGTGGCTCACACCTGTAACCCTGGCTACTCAGAAGGCTAAGATCTGAGGATTGCATTCAAAGGCAGAAAAGTCTGTGAAACTCTTATCTTCAATTAACCATCAGAAACCCGCAAATGGCACTGTAGCCCAAGTGGTAGAGTGATAGACTTGAGCTGAAGAGCTGAGGGACAGTGCCTAGTCACAGAGTTCAAGCTCCACAACCTACTAAATAAATAATTAAATACATACATACACACATATGTACATACATACATACAAACATACAAATAATAAGGAGGCCAGGTACAGAAGGCTCACACTTGTCATCCTGGCTACTTTGAGGCTGAGGTCTGAGGACTGCCAGCCAGCCCAAGCAGGGAAGTCTGTGAGATTCTTTATCTTCAATTAACCACCAAAAATTTGGGAGTGGAACTGTGGCTCAAGTGGTAGAGTGCTAGCCTTGAGCAAAGGAGTCCAGGGACAGTATTTAAACTCTAAGTTCTAAGTTGAAGCCCACACATGTGTGCACACAGGTGCATGCACGCACACACACACACACACACACACACACACACACACACAAATTCCATTGAAATCTGTTTATCAATAGGGAGTTTGGGGAGTGAAGACAGAGAAAGCACTGGAGAGAATTATTCATATTAAAATTTAAGAATATAAACAAGTCTAAAAGACCATGATGAAACCCTTTGATACAATTAATACACACTAAAAAAGAATGATAGAAAAATATTATGACCAAAAAAATGACAGAAAAGTAACACAAGCCATCAGCCAGAAGAAGAGGCCGATGGAGAGGATGAGTGAGGATGAGGATGTATATTAAAGAAGGGATGTGGGGCTGGGGGTAAGAAGAAGAGAAAGGGGTGATTTGATCAGAATACAGTGTACATGTGTGTGGAAGCATCAATATATTGTACATATATATGGAAATGCCCTTGTATAATTAATAGAAGCTAACTTAAAAACTATAAAAATACAGCAATGGAAAAGTATTTACATTATATTGGGTACAAGTGATCTGGAGATGGTTTGAAGTAGGCAGATGTGTGTAGACTATCTGCAAATATGCATGCTATACAAGGGAGCAGAACTTCTGTGTATTTGATTCCCACGTGGGGCTCTGGAAACAATCCCCCATGGATATACAAGACCAACTGTATAAGATTTGTCTGATTATTCCTTTTATTATTTTAATGTCGTCTTGGGCCATTTACATTCTTTTGTTTTTAGTTTTACATTTGTTGATAAATCTTGCCATCGTACTACTGTGTTTGTTATGTTTACCTGTTATATCTTTTCCTATCCCTTTACTAAACACTGACTTTTTAGTTTGAAAATGCAATTTCATACAAATAAACAGGCTGGTCCTGGGGCTTGAACTTGGGGCCTGGGCACTATCCTTGAGTTTTTATGCTCAAGGCTAGAGCTCTACCATTTGAGCCACAGCTCCACTTCTGGCTTTATTGAAAATTAACTGGAGATAAGAGTCTCATGGGCTTTCCTGCCTGGGCTAGCTTTGAACCACAATCCTCAGTTCTCAGCCTCCTGAGTTTAGGATTACAGGCATGAACCACTGACACCCAGCTCGGCAGCTAAATTATACTTGTAAAGAAATATAAGTATGCCTCCATATTGCTTGTATTTTATCTACTTGTGCTTATTTTTAGAAATACAGTATCATTATCTATACATATGTGAAATGGTGGGTTCATATAGTCTATGAATAATTTTTCTCATTCATTCCTATTTGATATAGCACAAATCCTGCAGAGAATGATCCATACTGCACTGAAGGAAGTCAGGACCCTGGGAAGTTTCTTGGGGTACCCTAAACTAAGGCATTGCCTTCATTCAAATCTATGATGTATCCTAGCTTTAAATGCAGTAGAGTCACAGAGTGAAAGCTATATTCTGCATAGGAAAGCCCGCATTGATAGGATTCCAATGTCACTGGATTCTCTTCAGTGATGACTGATTACATGCGCAATAGCTTGTTTAAAGAGCCTAATCCAGCAAGTTTATGGTATTTAAGTATAGATAAAAACAAAGGAAATCGTATTTGTCCAATTCCCACTTTTTTGTCAACATAGGGATAACATTCTTTCCCAGGGTAATCTCAATAAAGCACTGGTAAGCCTTTGCATTTCTCATTGGACTAATTTATCCGATAACAGGATAGAAGTCCATACTTCACAGATTGGGAGTACTGATAGTTTCTTATTCTAAAAAGCTAAATAGGTAGAAAGACAAAATAACTGTATACATAGGCAGAAGATGTACTAGTAATAGTCATCTGTGTTCTAAATAAAATCAGAAAAGGGATGATATGCTTGATTTTACTGTCTTATCTCCTCTAGTAAAGTTCCTTGAAAGGAGTCTCTAATACTGTGGGAGCCTAGTTAGGGAATGAGACAGCTCAGAAATGTCTTTCAAAGAATAAATGGAAAGGAGATCCAAACAGGGAAAGATGAAGTAAAACTCTCCCTCTTTGCAGATGACATGATCTTGTATTTAAAGAACCCCATGGACTCCACTCCCAAGTTACTTTGGGAAAGTAGCAGGTTATAAAATTAACCCTCAAAAATCAATGGCTTTTCTGCTGTGAGAAGAACATGGCTGAAATCAGGAAAGCAATTCCTTTGTAATAGCCCCACAAAAAATAAAATACATAGGAATTAACTAAAGAAGTAAAGGACCTCTATGATGAAAACTTTAAAAACCTGAAAAAGGAAATTAAAGCAGAACTTAGAAAGTTGCAAAACCTCCCATGCTCTTGGATTGGAAGGATTAACATCATGAAAATGGCAATACTTCCCAAGGCTATCTACAAATTCAATGTGATACCTATCAATATCCCCACCTCATTCTTCAAGGAAATAGAAGAAGCAATCCAAAAATTCATACGAAACAATATAAGACCCCGAAAAGCAAAAACAATCCTTAACAGAAAGAACAGTGCTGGAGGAATATCAATACCAAATTTTAAACTCTACTACAAAGGCATAGTAATCAAAACAGCTTGATATTGGCACAAGAACAGACCTGAGGACCAATGGAATAGAACGGAAAACCCAGAAATGAACCCACACACTTATAGCCACCTAATCTTCAAGAAGGGAGCTAAAAAAAAAAAAGAACAGAAGAAAGACAGCCTCTTCAGTAAATGGTCTTGGCAAAATTGGTTAAACACCACCAGATCCTTATATATATCACCCTGCACCAGAATCAACTCCAAATGGATCAAAGACCTTGAAGTCAAAGCAGACACCCTGAAAATATTATAGGAAGGAATAGGAGAAACCCTAGGTCTTGTTGGTGCAGGCAGAAATTTTCTGAATAGACTCAGAAACACAACAAATCAAAAAAAGGTTGGACAAATTGGATTGCACGAAACTGCAGAGTTTCTGCATGGCAAAGGACCTAGCTAGCAAGATCAATAGAAAGCCCACAGATTGGGAGAAGATCTTCACTAGCCATGCAACCAACAAGAGCCTAATATCTAAAATATACTTAGAACTCTAAAATTAAATACCCAACAACAAATCCTCAAAGAAACAATTGCCCAAATAATAAGTGGACTAAAGACTTAAAGAGAGACTTCTCTGAAGAGGAAATTAGAATGGCCAATAGACACATGAAGATATGTTCAACTTCTCTCCTCATAAAAGAAATGTGAATCAAATTCCACCTCACCCCAGTTAGAATGGCTATAATCAAGAACTCTAATAACAACAGATGTTGGAGGGGATGTGGCTAAAAGGGAAGCTTACTGCATTGTTGGTGGGAGTGTAAACTTGTTCAACCACTTTGGAAAGTAGTATGGAGGTTCCTTAAAAGACTCCACATAGAGCTCCCCTATGACCCAGCAATCCCACTTTTGGGCATTTACCCAAATGCAGCATTATTTACCATAGCTAAGATATGGAACCAACCCAGATGTCCCTCAGTAGATGAATGGATCAAGAAAATGTGATATATATGTATACACACACACACACACACACACACACACACACACACACACACACACACACACAATGGAGCTCTATGCCTCCATCTGAAAGAATGACACCACCCTATTTGTTGGGAAATGCAAAGACTTGGGAAAAATTTTATTAAGTGAAGTAAGCCAGACCCAAAGAAGCATAGGTCCCATAGTTTCCCTTACTTGCAATAACTAGTATATGTCCAGTATAATCTTACCAGACAAGCAGAAAAGGTCAAAAGCTATGTACATATGACCATATAAGATGATGTTAAGTGAAATGAACCCCAAGATATAGACACAAGAGGTTTTTTACTTTGTCACAGTTGTTTTTAATGTCCTATGTGATTTTTTTGTTTCTTTTGTATGTTCTTTCCCTATGGTATAACCCCTGTTGTCATTGTAGTTAAATCTGGTACCCTGCATCTTGTATATACATTTTTCTTAATTGGGGAGGGGAAGGGAAATAACAAATGCTGAAACAAGGATACAGGTTGCCCCATTGTAACAATGGGATGTACAAGACACCATGTTGAAAATGAACTTCACACCTTGGGAGTGGGGGATGGATGAGTTGGGGAGGTAGGGAGGGAAGGGATAGTGGGGGAAAAACAAAGAAGGGGTAACAATGCTTGGTAGGAAATGTACTCATTACCTTATTCATATAACTGTAACCCCGCTGTACAATAAACAATTTAAAGAAGAATAAATGGATAAAAATTTACATTGCTATTATATACAGATAGACTGTTAATACTATAAGAAAGAAAGGATTTTTAAAATCATGTTTTTAAGCTCATATGAAATTTGTATGTCTACATTTGTTGCCATGTCCAGGCATCTAAGAAGGAAGATGTATGGGGAGGGAGGAAAGAGAGAGAAAAATGAGGGAAGGGGTAAGAAGTTAGACAAACGTTATCACTACCTTACGTAGCTGTAACCCCTTGTACATCACCTTGACAATAAAATTTCTTTTAAAAAAGAACAATGTCCAACTATTATACAAAAAAGGAAAATGTTAAGCTACGTTATGTATGTTCTAAACCAAGCAGGTGAGTAAATTTCCCAATATCGGTTCCTCACTGACAAAGAGACTTATAAACAGGAAAGCAGAAAAGCCAAGTGCTGCTGGTTCAGGAGGTTAGCTACTCTGAAAGCTGAGAGTTAGAAATCATCATTCAAAGCCAGCCTGGACAGAAATCTGTGAGACTTTTGGCTCTAATTAACCACCAAAAAGCTGGAAATGGAGCTATGGTTCAAGTGGTGGAGCACCAGCTTTGAGCGAAATAGCTAAGGGACAGCACCAAGTACCTGAGTTCATGTCCCAAGACTGGCCAAAAAAAAAAAAAAAGCATCCTTACCGGGCACTGCTAGCTAGAATTTAGCTACTCAGGAGGCTTAGATATGAAGATCCCAATCAAAGCCAGCCTAAGCAGACTCACCATGATGTACCAAAACCTCTGAAATGATGAGTTAAAACAAATCATGTCTCTATTATATTTTTTCTCTCAGGTATTTGCTCATAGCAATGAAATCTGATTCATACACAGCTAGAGCTTAGATTAGAACTTGAAGGCATATGCACTATGGTTTTATTTTAAAAAATATTTATAGAAACATAGGATGTGCATAATAAATATATTTCTTAGCTTTGATTACGAGGATACAGAAAAGCCGAGCGCTGGTGGCTCACGCCTGTAATCCTAGCTACTCAGGAGGTTGAGATCTGAGGATTGAGGTTTAAAGCCAGCCTGGGCAGGAAAGTCTGTGAGACTCTTATCGCCAGTAAACCACTAGAAAACCGGAAGTGGTGCTGTGGCTCAAGAGGTATAGAGCTTGCCTTGAGCTGAAGAGTGCAGGAACAGTGCCCAAGCCTAGAGTTCAAGACCCACCACCCACCAAAAAAAAAAAAAAAGAGGATCCAGAAATGATTATATCCCAATGCCCATGAGAAAAACAAAATAAAACAAAACCTAGATTCTAAATACTTTTCTAGAAGAATAAAAAGAAATAAAACAAATAAGCCTCCTTGAAGAAGAAGGAAAGGACAGAACTAATATGTAACTGTGATGGAAGAGCCCGGGAGATATCACTGAATCAGATAATCAGGGGAAACCTTACTAGCAATAGGGCCAATCCAGATCCTGGTATCTGCATCAAACACAATCTAATCACTAAAAACTAGTAGGCAAACTCAAATTGAGGGCTGTTACTCTTTTGAGTAATAAGATCCTTCAAGGGAGATTGAGGAACCATTGCAGATTAAAGGATACTAAGAAGATCAGATAATTAAAGATAACCTTGAGAAGTTTTATTGGATCTTGGACCAGAAAAAGAATTTAAAGGGATAACTGACAAAATTTAAATGTTTGAGGATTAGATAATCGCTTTATTTCCAGGTTAATTTCTTGATTTTTGATTATTATACTCTATATCCACATCATCATGATTATGTAAGGTTAAAATTTGGGAAGTCTGAGTGAAGATTATGCAATATTTTTCTGTAATTTTTTATTGGCATACATTAGTAGTACAAGGGGGTTTCCTTGTGATACAGTGTACTTGATCAAGTTCACTCTTTCTATATTTCCTAACCCTCTTTCAGCTTCTACTTTTCAAAAATATTTGGTGGTGTTTATTATGTATTTGTAGTTTTAAAACATGGGATTATTTTTAAAAAGTTAAAGAGGAGGTAAGGAGTGATAGAGCGAATGAGATTGATCAAAATATATGATAAACATGTATGGAAATATAACCATAAAATCCCCCATGTATAACTAATATAAGCTATTAATTCAAAAATAGAAGTTAAAGAAACATAGTTTTCCAGGCAATACTTTTCTGTGGATAGAGAATAGATTTAAGTGCCCTTTCATGTGGTTTTAAGTTTAGGAAGTTGCTTTGGATGTGATATTCCCACACTTTAGAGCACTTTTTAGATGCCCAGAGGCTGAATTCAGACTAGGTGATTCAGTTCCATGAGGCTCACCATAAATGCAATTGTCACTGAGCAGTGAGTTAAGTGAACTCAGAAACTTTGGTTGGAAAGTTGAGGTGTGGTTCAAGTGCTACAGGTTGTGGGGGGGGGGCGAGGGAGAGAAGGAAAGAAGAAAGAAAGGAAGGAGAGAGGAAATTTGTATAGAAAAAAGTAAATTGGTTGGTGGCTCTGAAAAGTAAGATGGAAGACAAGCAAGATTTGTGTCTTCTTTCTTACTGTGTTTTCTTCTTAGGGCTACAGGAAATATGAGTTAGATTTTCAACTAATACAGAATATAGGTGACAAAACATGTTCAGACCACTAGACAAAATTTTCTTAGGGTGAGGGCAGGATATGGCTCCAAGTCTCTAATCCCTCACTTGCAAAAAGTCTGCTGGCCTAAAGTCTGTGATTAAACAGACAATTCCTTAAGTGATCTCACAGAGAAGAGCAAGAATTGAGAGTTGGAGGCATGGCTGGGTTGGTAGAGCACTAGCCAATGAGCAAAAGAGTTTGAGACCTGGTTTTGGACAAAAGAAGACCAAAAATCAAATCCTGAATAAAGAATAAAAGAGATCCATCTTGATTAGGAAGTCTGAAGGGGCAAGTGGGGTTAAGATAGATGAGTATGGAAGAAGATGGTGGAAGAGTTGATACTGGTCAAGATGCATTGTACTCAGAAATAGAAATGTTGAATTGAAACCTTTACAATTACTTAAACATAAGAAAAATCAATTTATATCAAAAGTTATATATTTAAAGCAATAATAATAATAATAATATCTTGATTTCTGGTGGTTGCTCACCTTTGATGTAACCTTTCAACCAGGAAGTAGTAAGTATTGAGAAAGGAAATCCAAGAGCCAAGAATGGCTGAGCTCCTTCTGTTCATTAGCATCTTGCTACACTGTGTTTTCTCAGGCTGTGCTGCTGTTGGGACTTTGAGATTTTAATAGTTTATCTTTAATATTCCCATTCTTTGGAGGCAAAAGATGTGTCAATGCCATTCAAGCTAAAGGAAAATAGCTTTAATTTGGACACAATATTATGCATATATAATTTATAATATTCTATATTATACAAATATGACTTCTTTCAGCTGTGGGTTCAATTTAAATTAAATCTGATAGATTCATTTTAATTTTCTTGGCTACATGGTAAAAAACACCTCAGTATACAATAATTTCTTGTGGAATCATTAAGAGACTATGGTAATGACAAACTATGTCAGTTGTTATGCAGGCCCCATTGGAGATGTTCATGTTTTATAAATAAGAACTAGGCAACAATGGTGACAGTGCACAATTCTTCCATTTTTAATGCATATCAGAGCTGCAAAGAGGACATGGAGGAAGAAGTCTTTGCTGTACTAGTTTTCTGCTGCAGATGGAGAAAATCACTGGCATTTTGCTAGGGCAAGACATCCTGTCTTTCTGTTTAGACCTTTAGACATGTGTGTGTGTGACCAGACTCTTAAGCAGCTCTGGCAATGTGATCCTGCCTTACAGATCCCGGGCCCAGGCCTTGTTCTTCCCGCCAGGTAACACATGCAAAGACTCGTGAGTAGTAGTAATAGAATGCCATTTGTACCAACTTCTGAATTTTCTTGTAGCTAGGAAATCAAAATGGAAATTGGCAAATTTAAATCTTAGTTTTGGGACCCCTCTCTCACCAACCCTAATATTCGCCTAGAGAAAAGCTGTTTGGTTATTCACAGGTACAACAAATCCCCATCTCCACCTACCAGATGCTGCTTTCTGAAGGGTGAAAAACGTGTTTAAAATTGAAAAGACTTTTGAAAAGAGAGAGAGAGAAAAAAAATGTAAGACTCCAAGATAGGGTAATTTTTCCCAGAAGGACTTGCACAAATGAAGGGTTTTTAATGAATACTGATAAGTCTGCATATGAAATGAAAGATTAACGGCTCTGTAAGCCAGTGACAGATGTTGCAACCCAATATAACACAGCTTTGGATGCCATCAGCATCCCTCTCAACAGAATTAGAGAACTACACATTCATATAAAAAACACTTTCTGCCTGTATACTCCTTGAAAAGAACCACTCAGTTTGGTTAACCAGACTGGTTATTTTAAACATTACTTGTCATTTATTATTTTGACATGGGCTTTTGGTGGAGAGCCTTCTTGTTGAGTTGTGTTTATACAAATCTCATCTTTGAAATTATTTTGCAGCAGAAACAAAAATGGAAGCCACCATGAACACTGTTAACTCTTGTGGCAAAATGCAGAAGAATCATTTCTCACAGTGCTGGAGACTGGAAACACAAGCTCATTGTCGCAGCGTGGTTTTGTGTCTGGTGAGGGCTTTCTGCTGGGACTGCAGTCAGCTGCCTTCCAAGTGTGTGTTTAGCAGGCTTTCCCTCCATGCTGGCAGGAAGAAAGAGGAAGTTAACTCTAGTGTCTCTTTGTGTGTAAGAACTTTGATCCATCATGATCTCTCCTCACCCTAATTACCTCCTGAAGGCCCACTTCCCAATACTGTGATATTAGGTAGTAGGGACTCAAGGCATGTTTTGGAAGGTGACACAATTTAGTCCATAGCAGTTAGCTTGTGCATTAGGTGACCTTCTCCTTCCTTACCAATACAAACAAAATAACACAAACAACATTGTAAGAAAGATGAAATATGCTAATAAGCTGAAAAAATAAAATTATACAGCAGTGTTTGATCATATGGTAGATACAGTTTTTCTATTCTTTTACTGGAAAATAAATGTCTACCCTTCTGCAAAACTTGAACTTATTTATTTTGTGCTAGTACTGGGGCTCGAACTCAAGGCCTGGACACTGTCCTTTTGCTTTTTATTTTCCAAGGCTGGCGCTCTACCACTTGAGCCACACCCTCACTTACAGCTTTCTGGTAGTTGATTAGAGTTAAGAACCTCACAGACTTTTCTTTTAAGGCTGTCTTTAGAACTATGATCCTTAGATCAGACTCCTGAGTAGCTAGGAGAACAGGTGTGATTCTTTAATGCCCAGAAAAACTTGGTTTTGAATTGTGATGAAACAGGTACAATGCATGAAGCATGTTGTAGAGTTCAGTATATTTATAATATTGGACAACCTGTCTCCAGAACTTTTTTTTTTAACCAGCAAAACTGAAATTCTTTTCCCATGAAACAGAAAATTCCCTATGTCTCCCTTCTTTTTTTTTTTTTTTGGTCGGTCATGGGGTTTGAACCCTGGACCTGGGCACTGTCCCTGCATTCTTCAACTCAAGGCCAGCTCTCTACTGCTTGAGCCACAATACCACTTCCAGTTTTCTAGTGGTTTATTTGAAATAAGAGTCTCATGAACTTTCCTGCCCGGGCTGGCTTTGAACTGCAATCCTCAGATCTTAGCCTCCTGAGTACAGTCGTGAGCCACCAGCGCCTGGCTATGTCTCCCTTCTTTAAAACTCTTTACTAGAGAATAACAAGAATCAAGAGCTTCAGTTCACTGGAGATCACACCAAGGATCAGGTGTTTCTAATGTAGTGATTTCTAGATTTTTAAAAAATAAAACAGTCATTGTAGTTGTTTCACAATTATAAGTTTATAAATAGCCATATGTAGTGGCTCAGGACTGTAATCTTAGCTACATGGGAGACAGAGATTGGGAAGATCGAGATTCAAAGTCAGCCCTGGCAAAAAAGTTCATAAGACTGCCTTCCTAATCATCCCCCTCATCTCAACCACTAAAAGCTGGGCATGGTGGTATAAGCCTATTATCTTAGTTCTTTGGGACATAGAGATAGTATGATCTTGATCTTGGCTTGCCCTGGCATAAATGCAAGACCCTATTTGAAAAACAACTAAAACAAAAATGGTATAGGGAAATGGTTCAAATAGTGGAACACCTTGCCTACAAGTATAAGGCCATGAGTACAAATCCTGATATCAAAGGAGGAGGAAGAAGAAGAAGCATTCATAAAGGATCAAAGATGAATTAAAGGTGATACAGAATAAATTAACTGGATAAAATTACTTTTTTAATTTCAAGGGTTCAAAATTGCCAAATTGTGTCCAAACTCTGGCAAATGGAAGCCTGTAGATTTATTAAAAAGATTGTATGTGTATATTGTACAAATACACAGCATGTGTATGTGAAAGGGACAAGAAAGGGAACTAAGGGGAAAAGTACACAATAGAGTAGCTCTTCTAGACTTCTTTGGTAATACCAATCACCCCAGATACTTGTCAAAATTACAAATTCACCACTAGTCTCAGACTCACTAAGAATGTGCAGATTGGATTTCAGATATATTTTCAAACAATAATCTAGAGGGCAAGACAACAAAGTATGTATCCACCTTTCTAAAAAGCTGCTTATTAGTTCTGATTACAATATAAAATGAGTAATTAAGTTTGATCATTCCAATACAAAAGGTGAACTTAAATGTTGATTCCAAGTATGGAAGCACAATTGGCCAGGAGACATGTGGGGAAATCTGTGGGGAACACAGGTAGCAAAGATGGCCCTGAGAGGAAGTTGAGTGGGCAGAGCCGGATTTGTTCAGGTTCAGTGTGTAAACATCTCATGAAAGCTTAGGTACATGATAAAGTATGGCCTTTCAGTGATTGGTTGGTTCCATTTCCTCCCCTCCCACGCAGTCTTTTGCTTTAAAAAAGGGATGCTCCCTGTGAATAAAGGAGTTCCTGCTTGACTTGACTCCCCGCTGCATCTGATTGTCTCCTGGGCTATGGGAGGCTGGGGAACGGGGCAAGCGGCTGCACTTACTTCTCAGACCCATCCATCCAAAGATGGAGGAAGACCCAACAGAGACACTCTTGGGATACTTGGGATAGGATCAAAGTCTTGGAGCATCAAGAAAATGGTTGGGGGTGAACTAAGAACCCAAGTCAATATGGAGGGGTGGGAGGAATGGAAGAGCTTATGCATAGTATGTCACACAGCCTATTCTAACACCTAAAAAGAAAAAAATGTAGATACTAACAGTGCATGACAGAAATATAGAACCAGTTTGTAACACCTGGCTTATGGCCATGTTTCTCTTTTTCTTTTCATTTTTTTAAATTATTTTTAAGGAATTGCTGTTCAACAAAGCAGTTTTAGAATACAGTGCATCTTAATCAATATCACCTCTTTCAACATTCTCACCCATCCATTCCAACCTACCCTTTCTAAAGACTTCCTAATTTTGTAAAATAAATATTGAACTCCTACTTCATTCTCCTCCTTTTCTCTTCATTTGTCTATCCCTTTCCTGTTGACCCAACTCCTTTCAAGTACCTCACTTCCTGGTGTTCATTTTGTTCAACTTTGACTTTACTTTTCTAAGGAATTACACTATTTGAGTTCTCCCTTGAATCTACCATATTTCAGTTAACACATTTGTATATACTTCATATTACCAAGGTGTTGGGAGCCAAAAGTTGAGTCTCTCAATATAATAGGCTTGACTATCTCACTGGAACATCTTGAGGTTGAGTTTACAGAATCCTGCACTGCTATGGCCAATGAAAAAGCTTCCTTAACGGCCAATGAAAAAGCTTCCTTAATGGCCAATCGAAAAAGCTTCCTTATTCCAAGCATATAATACCCCTGTGTGAAAAATAAAAATTTGTAGCTTGATCAGAACCCTTGTCTTGCTGTCATTCTTCGTGTCTCTTGTCCCTTCATTCCTTCTCGCTTAGGTTCATTGCCCTCGCTGACGTCCTGTGGGTCGGGACACCGAGGTATTTATTTAAACATTTATAAGCTAAATCTAACTTTTATATATTGAAAGCATTATACATTGAAAGCATTACTAGTATTTCGTCAAGATGGAAACTACTACTTCCTCCTAAGGAGATGTGTGGGGCAAATTCATGGTCCAGAGTGAAAGACCTACCGCAAACTGATTAAATGATGAGAGAAGATGCCAGAATCAGGGGTGGAGGACATAGTGAGGACCAAGCACAGGGACTGAAATGGAAACTTGATCACAATGGAAAGTTACCCTGGCTCAAAGAAAGACTCAGCAATGTACCTCCTGCCTAGTTCCTACCAGAAGAGGCTCTAACTTGATTATTCCCGGCAGAAGGAAATGTGGGTTTTCTTACCACATCGATGACAATGATTCCTTGCTTGCTATTTTTATGCTATTTTAATACCCCTAACATCTACCAAAAAGAAAAATACAAATGAAACTCCCTTACAACACTCAATCAATGTTTTTAATCTGCTGCAAGATGAGCTTATTCCTACATACTTTCTACTTGCAAGAGTACAAGCATTCACTTACATGTCATGTTGCTAAATTTTCCATGGCTTTTCTTTTTGCCAGGAGAATAGATTACGCATAACCAGTAATTTTGGTGACAGGTGAGTGGTGGGAAAAAGTGTAGATTATATTAAAACCATTCAGTCTTGCCAGGCACCAGTGGCTCATGCCTATAATCCTATCTACTCAGGAGGCTGAGATCTGAGCATCATGGTTCAAATCTATCCCAGGCAGAAAAGTCTGTGAGTCTTTTATCTTCATTTAACCAGCAAAAAGCCAGAAGTGGAGCTGTGACTCAATTGGGAGAGTACTAGCCTTGAGCAAAAAAGCTAAAGGACAGAGCCGGGCCCTGAATTCAAACCCTAGTACCACCATGAAAACAGGAAAGAAGAAAAAGCAAGAGAGAGAGAAAGAGAGAAAGAAAGAAAGAAAGAAGGAAAGACAGAAGGAAAGAAAGAAGTAACAAACAGAAAAGAAAAAGTTCACTCCATATTTTAAAGAAATTCCACATAGATCTCAATCCTAGACTAAACCACATGACCCCAGTGAACTCATTCTACTTTAATTCATATAGCCTCAGAGTACAGTGCAGCCCAAAGCACAATTAATGCTGTTCAAGTCACCAAAGGAAAGCAAAAACAACAGTATAGACCATTCACGATCCCAGCCTTCAATAAGATCTGCTGCTATTGGACTTGGGCTCAACAGCAAATCAGAAGCATTCAAGGTCAGATATAATAGATAAGGCAAAGACAAAAGGCTGGGAAATTCCAGAAAATAATGTATCTTTTAGGTCCTCAATAATATTAGAATATGTTTGAATTTTCCTAAAATATATGAGCTCCATTAAAAAAAAAACTATGGCAAACTTCCAAGAAATGCACAGGATGTGGTCTGAGCAGAATAAAGTAGAGTAGTGCATCTCTGATAAGGTAATTTTAGAAGCTCTCTGCACTGTAGCTAAAGAATTAAAAGAACACATTTAAATGATAAATTAACCTTTCACACGTTCTAAGAATCAGATTCCTGTTTGAGGGAAGGGTTGAGGGGAAGGGCATAACTTTATTTTTAATGCCAAAAGAAGTGTGATAATTAAAATAACTTTTAAGCATTAAAGAAAGATCCATATTATTTTTCCAAGACTTCTCAATTACCATAATTATTCACCATGTCAAAATAATTGAAATAGAAAACTATATTGTTTAGAGAGCTATAACTACATACATTGATACTTTACCTGAATTCCACATGGAATTTGTTTGCATACAATAATAAGGGGGAAAATACTCAGGAGAAATAAATGTAACATAGAAACTTCTAGAAATAGGGAAGATTGCTGATCCAGAGCAAGCAGCTGCTCACAAATTAACCCTGTGGCCATTGCTTAGGAAGTTCACATCATGAGACCTGAAGCCAGCCTGGGCTAGAAAATTTTTGAAGCTCTTATTTTCAATTCTCCAATTAACTACCAAAAATCCATAAATAGTAGAGCTCCAGCCTTCAGTGGGAAAAGCTAAGGAACACCCAGGCCCTGAGTTCAAGCCCCAGTACCAACACACACACACACACACACACACACACAGCTGAAGAAGCTCAGTTAAATTCAATGTCACCCAGTTGGTTAGGAGTAAGTACTACTGTTTTCTGGTAGAAGTTGCTTGTAATTCTACCACTGTGGAATTGATGTTCTATTCAAGCAAAAGTGTGCCCCGTGTCTGCCTCACCCACCTCTCATTGGCTATCTCTACTTACCTTTCAATCTTAGCTCTAGTGTTTCTTCCTCTGAAGATCCATGCCTCCTTTCTACTGCCATGTCCCCCAACACTTTCCAGTCTCAGAACTTAACTCCCAGCACCCTGAGTGCCTGATAACTTCTACCTCACTCCAAAAGACTCTCCCAGCCTCAAGCTACATCGTCTTTGTGCTGTTTACCCCCATTGCATAGCATGGAGATCTGGTGTAGCATTTTTTTTTTAATAAATAGGTCTCATGACTCTGATCTGATCTTCTTTTGGGGAACTAAAAAGTCAGGTGGGAGCTGAAACACAGGTATGAAATGCAAGTCAAAGCCAGTTCCCCTTGATCTTGGGTAAGGCTTTCCTAGCTCTGCAACTATCACTCTCCTGCCTGGAATGTCCTGGTTATACTTTCTACCATTCACATCTTCCTATTAGTAAGGCCCCAGATTTCTGTTCCATCTTCAGAGGGCATATTCAAGATCTAAAGTATTTGATAGGCCATTGATCACAGGCCACATGTATTGGAAATCCCACTGTTGCTTCCAGTTGCTTTTAAGATGTCTTCTACCTGTGTCCAGTATTTTGAAGAATCCCCAGCTGCACCTGTACATTGCTTGGTAGCCTATAGCAGAAACTCAGGTGGATGTGAACTTGGTTTCGCAGCATTCTGCAGAGTACATATAAGCCACCCTTTTTCAGAAGGTAATAATAACGAAACAGTAAACAGAAAGCTTCCCACTTCAAAATTGCCAGAAAAGGCAAAATAGATTCCATATCTGCCACAACTGTAAGAATATTGGTCTTTAAAATCAAACAGTCTTAGTGCTAACACCTGGGTGCCCTGGTACCTCCTCACCATGCACATTGGAAATAAGGGGAAATAACCATCTCAGTTATCGTAGCCCATCATTTCCATGGCCTATTATCCATTCTCCCAGTTGAGCCATTCAAATCAATTTATCAGATTACAGACTAGTCAGAGGAAGAGAATAAATAATACTAAGATTTATAAGAAATATGGTGTGCTACAGGAAAGAAATTGAACAGAAAAGAAAAAGAGGAAGAGCTTTAAGAAAGACATTGAGATGTCCCCAGAAGTGATACAATACTGATTCTGAGATACTTAACTTAAAGAGAAAAGTCTTACTTTTGCTCATAATATTAGAGGGTTTAGTCTGTAAATAGCTGGCCTAGTAGCTTTGGGTCTAACATAGCACGTCATCATGACAGGAATACCTGAATAGAGTTGCTCCTTTATGGACAGAAAGAACTTGGAAGGAAGAGGCATACAAGGCCCCACAATCTCCTTCAAGGTCACTCCTCCCAATAACCTAAAGACCTAGCATTAGTCCCTACCTCTGACAGGTTCCACCCCCCCACTCCCCCTGCCCAATAGTGTCACTCTGGGGACCAAAACTTTACCACAAGAGCCTTTTAGGAGTGTTTAAGATCCAAAGCATAGCAGACATCAACCGATAAGAAAGGATGGCAAAGAGTAAAGTCACCAGAGTATGAGACATTGTTAGCATCCATTAGAAAAATAAGGGGGAGAGTAGTCTGCTAGACACATACATTTTCCCAACAAGGGAAAAGTATTAAAATATATTACCAAAGAACAAAAAATGGTTTCAAGAGGAAAACCTTGGCCCATTTTTATTCCTCTGTTGCACAGTAAATACACTCATTTATCACTGAGCCACCTCATGTCTTTGAAATTCTATAAAATGCTGCCTACTTCATCATGAAATATCTGTGCTTGGAGAAGAATGTGCAGTTTAAGCACAAAAGCTTTAAAATGCCACAAGAGTAATATCAAAAACCAGCTTACGAACTTAACACAACAAGACAAAATACCAATAAATCTCCAAGTATGAGTGATTGTGTGTGTGTGTGTGTGTGTGTGTGTGTGTGTATTTTAATAAGAGAATTCCTGAGCACAGTATTAGAGTGTAGCTTGCCAAATGTAAGATACTTTTCCTATGTTCATTATTGTAATAAAAGGTCTTATTGTGAATGCTACTACCAAGGATTAGGGGTGGGGTTTAAAAGTTTTATTAAAGAGGATAATTAATAGTTGCCAGAAAAATTGACCACTACTTTTCCAGAAGAAATCTTGGATAGAAGCTAGGAAGTTGAGTCTTGCCTTTTTTTAAACATTATTTTCCAAATAGCTGTTTGTATTTAAAAACTAGTTGCTGCATAAAAAGACCCTCTTGCCTTTTGCCAGTGTGTGTGTGTGTGTGCGCACGCGCGTGTTTCCTTATAGATATGCTTAGGGACATATTAGCATATTAGCGTAGATATGCTTAGGGACACTCATGTACTTTCTGGTGTTAAAAGAACTACTTTTTTTTTCCCAACCCCTTACCTCTGAAATATGAGCAAATGGCCTTCACATTAGGATTGAATTTAGGTAAGTTATTAATTTTCTATTTTTCATGGTTGGAAACATATACACTATATTAATTATTTTCCTACTGCTATACCAAAATACCTAAGACTGTGCGTCTTTAAAGAACAGAAGTTTAGAACTTTATTTGGCTCATGGTTCTGAAGGAAGGGGAGGCCACAAACAAGGTACCAGAATCTTGTGAAGGCAGATAGCTACTGGTATCTATGATGGCACCATAAGGGGGAAGAGAGCCTTAAGTAGGAAGACAAGCCAAGAGTATTTGCTCAGTCTTTCCTTCTCTTACAAGGTCACTAATGTAGTCATTTACTCCTCTGCTAATCCTGCTTATATTCTAAAGACTCTGACTTCAAAAATTACTGACATGTACTTAGGGAGTAAGTTTCCAACACTTATACTTAGGCAAACACATAGAAATGATGGCCCTCCATTCATTTGTATCCCCTTAACTCTTAAAACAATTTAACTGTGGTTAAGCCTGCCATCCCCAGAAAGTTCCAGTAAGGCCATTCAGTCACTGTGGGCAACAAGAGTGCAGAAGGAGCTCACACTCAAGAGTGTGATAAAAGTCAAGAAGCTTAAAATGGAATGTTTATATTAATCAGGAAAGAGGAGTAAGTTATAGCACCTCAGGTTGATACTCTGGGCCTGGGCCTATGACCCTGCCCAAGGGAAGGGTTGAATGGTAGGTTTGAAACAGTCAACACTAGGAAAGGTAACACCTATTTCTTGGACCTCAGAGGACATTGCCAACCTTGGCGCATACACACCAACAGTGAGAGGAAACCAATGCTGTCTGTCTCTCAATTCCCTTTGGGCTCCTAGTAGGAGTTTGTTTACAAGAAAAGAAAGAGTTGCTCTTTAGCTCCTTAGATTGATGAAATGAGCTACACAAAGTGTATCAAAATGTATCAACGCCCCTGTCAGCTCAAAACCAAAAAGGAAAGGAATCAGGCTGGGTCAAAGCCAAGCCCATTGGCTAGAGTGCTAAGTGCTAAGTGGTTGCCTCTTTGGATTCCCAAAGGTGAGGGATTAGGTCCCATTCTTTAACTCCTTACATTTCTTCTCATACTCATAAAAGTCTGTCTCCAGGGCTGGGAATGTGGCTTAGTGGTAGAGTGCTTGCCTAGCATGCATGAAGCTCTGGATTCAATTCCTCAGTGCCACATAAACAGAAAGTGGTACTGTGGCTGAAGTGGTAGAGTGCTAGTCTTAAGCAAAAGAAACTCAAGGACAGTGCTTAGGCCCTGGGCCCACACCCCAGGACTGGCAAAAAAAAAAAGTTTATCCCCAAAAGGACCCTGTGCAGACTCTATTCCATCCCTATCTTTTTCTTACTGACAATTGCTGAACTTCAAGTAAGTGGGCTTTCTAGACATTTCTCTGTCTTAATCGCAGGTAAATAGTCAAGACTTCCTGTCTCAGTAGGAACAGAGTCCAAGGAGCCCAAGGACTGAGAGAGCTGGGCTTAGGAAGGTCAGAAGCAACTTCTAGACTTGGCCTGTGGTGCCCAGGGGACAAGCATAGTGTCCTTTGATTCCTGTATTTGTTTTACTTTATTTTCTATTAGTTGTTGGCGGTGTTATGTGCGGCACTTCCACATATGTATATAATGTGTCCCAATTAGTATCATCTTCTCCATCACTCTCCCCCATCTATCTCACTCTCTCTTCTTAAAAGATCGCTTCAACAGCTTCATTAAGCTAGTTCATCCTCATTCATCTCTTCATTAGTCCTCCCCTCCTTGTTACTATATTATTATTAGTAACCAACCTGCTCTTATATTAGTAGTGACTAACAGTATTATCACATTTTTACAATTTAATCCATCTGATATGCCTGCAACTCGGCTTTACAGATACAGAATTTCTACTAGGGTTTAAACTCAAGAGCCTTGACTTTCCAGACAAGTGTTCTATCACTGGAGCTAGGCCTCCAGTCCTCTTTCCTTTAGTTTTTGTTTTGTTTTGTGGAAAGGGTGCTGTGCTTTTGCTCAGGGCCAGCCTCAAGCTTGATTCTCCTACGTATGCCTCTAGAGTAGCTGGCATCAAAGGAATGTATCACTACACATAGCTGACTGGTTGATACTGGATCACGTCAACTTTTTGGCTACTCTGTCCCTTACATTCCTCTAGATCTCTGCCTCCCAAGTAGCTGAGATTATACGTACAACCACTGTAGTGGGTTATATCAGTTTTTTAGATAAGGCTCAGTACTTATCACTCTGGTAAACATTAAGACTGAAGTAAGAGTCTTTAAGATCTACGCGATTCCATCTTGACTCTTAGACTGTTGTTAGGGTCTCTAACTTTTAGGAATGACTAAAACTCCATTTGGTGGTAAAAGAACAAGATCAGATTCCTATCACTAACCACATTCATTTGTCAAGTGTCTGTACTTTAATCTTTCTTTTAATTTACAAAGCATCTCGATTTCTCTGGAATTTCCTGATTCAAAATCAAAGTCTAGCCCAGGTGAATAATGAGCACTGATGTGCACATTTGCAGATCTCTGCTCCAAAGTGGAGGATCACAATGTCCCCATGGAGACCTACTCCCAAAGTCAGGAACACTGACCAGGACAGCAGCAGTTACTCCAAATGAGAGTGACTTCTCTCCAAGCTGGGCACAAAGTAGATTTAAATCATACAATGGTTATTGCAATAAAGGGATTACTATGTTAGCTAAAACTCAGACATGCAAAATGTATTAGGTTAGTCAGGTATTAGTTATGATCCAAGAACTTTCCTGTGGTGAAGGCAGCTAGAGAAATATATCCAAAATGAATATAATTTTAATCTTCAATGTAAAAAAAAAATTAAAACACCATGAGTTTCCCCTTTACAAGTCTGCACTATTATCTATCATCATGCAGGATGCTTTAATGTTGTGAGAACACAGTGAGAACACAGTGAAACTCAGATGGCCCTGTAACTCTAGGGAGACCCTGGAACACAATAGAACATGGATTCCTGGAACACAGTGAGGGCCATGGAACATTTTGGGAAGCCTGGGTGGGCCCTGGAACACTATGGAGACCTGGGAACACTGTAAGGGCCATGGAACACAATGAGGCCCCTGGAACAACATTAGATTCTGAAACACGCCATCAGGTCCCTAGAACACTATGGTGACCCTGGAACAGCAGGGACCCTAGAACACTGGGTAAGGTGCGGGGAGGCTCAAACACCATGAGGGCCTTGAACTCTGTGGGGACACTGGAATACTTTGAATACTGGGAACAATCTGAGCTCCCTGGAACACAGTGAGTTCCACGGAATACTAGAGGACCCTGCAACACAATGAAAGGTGTGAAACACTGAAGGGACTCTGGAACACTGTGGGGGCCTTACTGTGGAATATCATGAGGACCAAGGAACACCATGAGGACCTGTGAACACATGTGGCAACCATGGAACACCATCAGGACTCTGAAACATCATAAACACTGTGGGGACCATGGAACACCATCAGGGAGGGGCCCTGGAACACAGTAGAGATCATGGAACACAGTGAAGACCATGGAACACTGGAAAATCATGGTGGCCTCCACTGTGGAATACCATGAGAACTATGGAACACCATAGGGCTCTGGAACACCATAAGGATCTTGGAACATTGTAAGGGTGTTGGAACGCTGTGGGGACCCTGGAACACTGTGAATACAATGAATACAGTGTGGAATACAGTGGCGAATATGAAACCCTTCAAGCCTGGATCAACATGAGGTGTCTGGAACACTGTAGGGACCCTGGAACACTATTGGGGAGGTCTGGAACATCGTGAGGGCCCTGGAGTATCTTGGAGGCCCTTCAACACTGGGTAGGGGGAATACACTGGAACACTATGAAGACCCTGTAATATCATAGGGATTCTGGAACTCTATGGGGAATCCTAGAGGGCTCTGGAAAACTATGGAAAGCCTGCAACACTCTGAGGGTCCAGAAACACTGTGGGAGCTCTAGAACAGTGTGGGAGTCAGGGAATTCTGTGTGGGCCATGAAACACCATAAAATCTCGGAATATTGTGGGAATGCTGGAACTCAAGGGGAATTCTAGAACATCATGAGGGTTCTGGAATACCATCCTGGAACACACTGGGAACCCTAGGCACCATGGGGGCTCTGGAATCCTGTGGGGACTATGGAATACCATGGAGGCTCTGGAACTCATGAGGACCCTGGAAGACCGTGTAGGCTCTGGAACACTATGGGAACCCTGGAACACCTTTTGGGCCCTGAAATACCATAGGGATCCTAGAACACTCTGAGATCCTTGGAAAAATATGAGGGCCTTGGAATACCATGAGGGTGCAGGAATACCTTGAGTACTCTGGAAAACAGGGAGGATCCTGGAACATGATGAGTTCGGTAGAAAAATAGGGACAGCCTGGAACACAGTAAGGGCCATGGAACACCATGGGATCGCTGGAGCACTGTCAAGGCCCAGGAATACTGAGAGGGCCCTGGAACACTGTGAGGGCTTGGAATACCATGGGGGACCAGGAAAATCTTGAGCACCTTGGGACACTGTGAGGGCCCTGGAACACAGTGAGTTTCATGGAATACTGGGGGACCATGGAACATCATGAAGGCACTGGAACATCATGGGGGTCCCAGAACAATGAGAGGATCCTGGAACACCATGGAGACTCTGGAACACCAGGGGAGAACCTGGAACACTGTGGGCACCCTGTGAGGACTCTGGTAGACCTTGGGGACCCATTAAAACCAGGATGCCCCTGGAACACTGAGAGGTTCCTGGAAACTGTGAGCATGCTGGAACACCCTGGAAACCCTAGAATACCACAGGGGCCGTGGAACACCATGGAGATCCTGGAACACCATGAGGGCCTAGGAAAACCATAGGTACATGGGATCCCTGGAACTCTGTCCAGACCCTGAAACACCATGAGGCCTAGGAAAACTATAGGCATATGGAACACTGTGTGGATCCTGGAACATGTTGGAATCCCTGGAAGTCTGTCTAGACCCTGGAAAACCATGAAGGCACAGGAACACTGTGGCGTCTGGACCCTGGACCTTTGGGGGGACTCGGGAACATTGTGGAGGCCCTGGGACATTGTGAACACCTTGTAACACCATGAGGATCCTGAGACCCTGTGGGGGCCCTGGAAGACTGTGAGGCCCTTGGAACACTGTGAGGGCTCTGAAACATTGTAAGGATGTTGTCATGTTGTGATGAAACTAACACTGTGAGAAGTTTGGAACACTTCAAGGAACCCGGAACAGTGTGAAGATAGTTTAATATTGTGGGAGCATTGAGACATTTTGAGAATCTTATGTCCCTGTTCACACCAGCTCTGGGGAGTGCTTGGTACCTGCTTAGCATTCCAATCATATCTATCAAATATACAAAACTCTCAGAAGTCCCCTAGAACTACATAAATCTGAAGACCTGGCATTATTGCCTACATGCAATTAATAATAATCACCATTGCTACAAATGAGCTTCAATGGTTGTATTTTTTTTTTTACCACATTTAAGATATTACAACAGTGCTAGGCCTGGTGGTGCTTTTTCTAATCCCAGCGAGTTGGGAGACAGAGGTAGGAGAATCACAAGTTTGGTGCCATCCCTGGCCACCCCCCCAAAAAAAAATAAAAGAAGGAAAAGAAAAATCCAGACTACCTCTGAAACAAAGAAACAAAAAAATATGGGCTGAGTGTCCCACTTGCCCAGCAAACATGAGATTCTGGGTTCAATCCTCAACACAGAGAGAGAGAGAGAGAAAGAAAGAAAGAGAGAGAGAGCATTGCATCATGGAAACAGAAAAGAAATGGGGCTAGGATTCTCACACCTAAAGTAGCATGATTCTAAGTAATTATAGTGCTATTTAAAAGCAGGGCAATAGAATTAATAATCAAACTATTAATTGTAGTAATACATAAACATTCAATTGTTGACAGGGTACCAGAATCACCAGTTAATGCACGGTGAATGGTGTGCTCTGCTGGTCATATTACCAATTGAAGGTAACACTCAAGAGCTTTCAGTAAAGTATTATCTCTAGCATCTAGGTTGTTGCTGGCCCTGCCCAAATGGCCAGTGCCAGTTAGAACCACAGGTACTCTGTGTAGCCCTAGCCTAAGGAACGCATAGAGGTATCATGCTTAAGTAAGGAAAAGGTTTTTGTAGTGATGCCAGAGGGCATTAAATCTTAGGCAAACTTCTTCAATGAAGGAATTAGGAACTAACTAAATCATGTGGAGTCAGGAACCCCTGAAGGAAAAGATTTACAGGAAGTTAAGATAAAGTCTTCAGAGCCCTAATGTAGCTTTGTAGATAATGAAGTTCCAGGGCTGGCGTTTAATTTCCTTCTGTACCTCTGAAGAATACACATGACGTTTTAGAACTAGATTCTTATGCAAAGTTCATTTTTTAAAAATCTGCTTCTTTATCACTATTAACAATGCAGGACATAGATGTTCCAAATTTCACTAGAGATTTGAAGGGAAAATTCATTTCCTATTGTTAATTAAAACATCAGGCACATTCTTCAGATTTTTCTCCTTTTGGGTTACCCAGGCAAATGCCTAAGACACTAACAAAGATAAAGAGAAAGTTAATGCAAGAGTTGTGGAGCAGCCTCTGTCCTCTACCATACAGTCTTGCAGCCTCGTAGGGTTTGCACAGTGCTAGAAAGATCCTTCAGTGTCCTCACTTTACTTTAGGATTATTCATTTCCAACAGTCTATATTGAATGCTTTCTACCAGCACTAACAATAGATAGGTAGATAGATAGATAGATAGATAGATAGATAGATAGATAGATAGATAGATAGACAGACAGACATATATACTGGTGGCTCATGCCTGTAATCCTAGCTAATCATGAGAGATCCACAGGATTATGCTTGGAACCCAGTCTAGATAACAAAAAGTCCATGAGACTTGGCCGCTTAAATAACCAGCCAGTGGCAAGGCTGGTGGTATGGTTCAGTGGTTGGTATTATTAATTGTTTGCAAAGCAGAAGAAGGGTTCTCTCATTTCAGCCACATGGATGAAGCAAATATGAACGTGTCAAACCACTGAGATTAAAATTCCTATGGAATTCTGACTATGCTAGGGTGTCCTGCCTGGGAATTTGAACTCAGGGTACTGAGCTGGATCAGCTAGCTTGTTTGGCTGATGTGCTACCATGGAGCCACCTCTCCAGCTCTACTGTTGTCAGTTAATAAGAGATGGAGTCTCAAGAACTTTTCTACCCAGGCTGGCTTTAAATTACAATCTTCTAGGACTTAGTCTTCTGCTTGGCTAGAATTGCACTTGCAACAGAGGAATCTAAGTCAGAAGATGGAAGAAACTTTGAAAAATAAGTTCAGTGATGAAGGGACAAGGAGGATCTCTGAGAAACAATGCTTTTTGAAGAATGGACAGATCAAGTGTCACTGGAAAACGGCACAAGGAGCAGAAGACAAACTCAAAAATCTAGAGCTCATTCACTGAGGAAACAACTCTGAAGGAAGCTTGTTTTCCAGACATATTCACCCTTGGATTATTGTTCATCACCCACAGTTATCCAATCCACAACAACTGCAGAAATGTGGGGGCCAGCAAGAAACACTGACTTCTGCTTTATCTCTTAGGAGCAGTAACAGCTGTCATATTGTTCAAATTAGTCCATTGACTCACAGTTTGGGCCAGCAGCTCACTTAATTCTTTAGGTACCCATCAGAGAATTTTCAGTAACAACACATTTAAGGTGCAGGAAACAGTGTTGTGGCCTTTGGATAGGGTCCATTTGATACAGTAACTAGACCCACAGGTAGATCCGAATTCCTCAGGAGCTCACATTTTTCAGAGTAGTAGGGAATCCTGAAAGTTTCCAACACCTGATTAATATTAATGCCCCCTTCCTAGAAATTCTTAACTTTAGATGTTACCAACTCTGACCTGGAAAGCAAGATATTGGCTGGTGTCATTAGAAGGCAAGTTTCAGAAGGTTTGAATTCAATTGGAAACAGAATAAGCAGGGGAAACTTGATTCTAGGCAGAGCTGGTGTGCAGGTGTATATACATTATTGATGAGGACTCAGCTAGACAAATTCAGGGGTAAAGGTGAATTGGCAGAAGATGAATCATAGACTTTCTCTCAGCTAGAATTCCTGGGCTGGACTCACATTTTTGGATGAGGAAACAAAGGTCTCCAGGGATTAAACAACTGGTCCAAGGTCAGACCCAAGCTAGAGCCAGAGCTAGGACTGAACTCATGTACAGTGTTGTCCTTCTGTATCTCCAGCAATCATGAAATAATTATTTTATGTGACTTATGTCATATGTCATGAGTATAGGAAACAAAATATATTGTTCTTATTTTCAAATGCTTCTCGACATTGACAGACACTTCTTTTTAGGGATTTTTGTTAAAAAACAGTACTGGGGTTTGAACTCACAGCCTCAAGTTTTCCCTGTCAGCGTTCTAATCACTTGAGCCATGCCTCCAGCCCTGCTTTTTTGGGCAATAGTCTTTAGAACTTTTCTCTCCAGTTTGTCTTTCCTCCTGAGTAGCTAGAATTAGAGGTGTGAGCCACCAGCCATCCAGAGATATTTTTCAAAAACGTTTTCAATGACTACCAACTACCATTGTGGATTATGCAGAATTCATACTATACAGGGTGGGCTGACTGTATCTCTGACATTGCCTACTGTATCCTTAAAACAGGTCAAGAAAATGAAACAAAACTGTTTCCACATAGGGAGAATAATTGTGAACTGCTTTCCAAATCTAATTGTTTTTATTTTTCCCAATACAGTTGGTAGCATCACAGTGTGTTGGTACTTGGAATCCGGCAATAACAGTTAGGGCTTCCTACTTAGAGTATAGCTCTGCTTTCAGCAGATAGCTGAAAGTCAGTATTTGCTCCCCAGCCTGTGTGCTGGATTGTTCCCTGGAGCTCTGCTAAAGCCTCTCATGGTCCACAGATCTGTTTTCTTAGTTTTGCTGGCCTTTTTCAGGCTTTGTTCTTTTCTGTGTCTCCAGCTTTGAAAATGACTCCCACTCCCTCCCTCCTTTGGGCAAATCTTTCCTCTCTTGTTTTCCATGGGAAAAGAATAAGCAAAGTCATTTTTGCTCATGGGCTATCTCTGAATAATTAGGATGGCTTCTTGGAGCATGACGTTGGAAGGCATTCTCAGGCAGACCCAAGCTCTGCTAAGAAATTTGTCATGATTCGAAGGACAAGGAAGGAACCAATGCAATAGCAATACTCACAAGCCAATATGTTGGAGATGATCTGTACAACTTGAGGGGGGGATTGGGAAGGGAGGGAAAATACGAGGGGATAACAAATTCAACAAGAAATGTATTGATTGCCTTACTGATATAACTGTAACCCCTCTGTACATCACCTTGACAATAAAAAGAAAGAAAATACAACCCTTTCTCGCTTAAAAAAAAAAGATAAAAGGAATTTGTCGTGATTGATGAGTAATGTCTGCATTGAGTAGACCAGAGACAGATAGATAGGAACTAGTAGATCTGGTATTTGCCATTTTAGATTGATATTCGCACCTTCCTCATTCCCTTTTTAGTTATGTAAATGCTGGTCTTTTCCAAACACCGATCTATTCTGGTGCCTGGTACTAATGTAGAGGTGCTGAATCTTGCTGGTCCCATCTTGGCCATGTGGTAGATGACAGGGTATTGGGTTTAACTGACACCATCTTGTCTTTATGGTGGAGGCAGGGAAGTCCTTCCTCCTAGGTGAGAGATATGCCAGAATTTTTAGAAGCAGGGGTTGGGACTTGGACAATAGGTTACTGGACCTGCCAGTCTTGGGTCATGAATTCTCAAGCTCCCTGTGACCCTGCCCCCTGACTTGACCCTATTTAGGCCCAGACCAAATTAGGTGCCATTATACCATGCTGGTATCCTGTGTCCTGTGTCCTGGCTCTTCATTAGTCACCATGGCTTTCTACTTCAGCTCTCTGTTAGAGCTGATCTGGTTTGTTGGTGCTGTTTCTCTGCTTTTTCTTTCCTTTCCTGCTCTCATGGCTCAGTTTTCTGACAGTGTTAAGTGTATTCATGAGGCAGCATATCTTTGTGACAAGAGTCTACCTGCATTTGTTGGGCTTCTAATCAAGACTTCTAATAATTCGACTGCTCAAAATATGGCTTCTCTGTTCTCTTGCCCTATAACAGTATACAGAAGGTACTCAGAGATTGTTAGAGATTGTTAATTTTTATCTCCCTGTTTGTGTATTTGTTTGTTTGTTTTGTGCCAGTACTGAGGCTTGAACTCTGAGGGCTGTCTCTTAGCTTTTTTCCACTGAAGACTGGTGTTCTACCACTTAGCCACAACTTCTTCTGGCTTCTTGATAGTTAATTGGAAAGAAGAGTCTCAGAGACTTTCTTACCCCAGCTGGTTTCAATACACCACCCTGAGATCTCAGCCTTCTAAGTAGTTATGATTATAGGCATGAGCTCCTGGCTCCTCCCATCCTTTTTAATCCTGTAAACACTGGTCTTTTCCAAAGGCCTAGCATTGTGTCTGGTATATAGCAGATGCTCAGAGACTGTTAGTTGATTTACCCTTTTCTTTACTCTCCCTTTTAATAAGCTTTCACAATAAGCTCTTGCATTATATCAATATACCACTGACATAGAATTGTCTTCTAAATTTATACCCTTGGCCTGAAAGCCCATCTGCCTGATGAACAGTTCCATTTGTTCAACATACCAGCACCTCAGGTCCATTTCTAAAACCATATTCATCTCTCACCTACAAACCATTCCTCTGTTTTGCAGATATTACTTACATTAATGACAACTTTGTCATTGTCTGTAGGTAACTTTCAGAATGATGGTATCTGGGTGACAGTGGGATCGACCCAAACTTCCCCTGTGATTCCCTGATCCGAAGTCAGATGACTTCCTGTTCTCTACAGCAGGGATTTCAATCTCATAGCACAAAGTTATATCAGCTACTGTTGGGAATCATCAGACAAACCCAGCATTCTGACATTCCAACAGAACGGTCACACCCAAAGACAAATTTATCTACCTTAAAATATGTATGTGTGTACGAAACACATACGTGCATGCGCGCGCGTGCACGCGCGCACACACACACACTCACACAGATTTATAAAAATGGGCAAAATTCTATCCTGTGTCCCTGTCCAGAGATTCCACTGGCCAGAAGATCAAATTTAAATACATTGGTAAGGAAAATGAACACTCCTCTCCTGTAGCTATCTCTCTCAACTCTCCTCAGTGCTGATTTTGTATCCACATAAAATATCTGTATATTCCTGGATCCGTCAATGGTCTCCATGGAAACACAACCAATAGATACATATGCTCAGGGGAGGTTTATTAAGGGAACTGGCCCATGGAAGAGAGTGGTCCTGATTCTAGAGAACCATAAAAGCCAGTGGTATAATTCTGTCCATGTCCTGTGAGCCGGGGAGTTTAGTCATCTAACTCCTAGTTCAAAGCCAAAGAGACTACAGTGGAAGTATTAGTCTATATCCTAGAGTACAAAAGCCCAAGAACCTACAGTTCCAATATCCAAAGGCAAGAGAAAACTAGATATCCCATTTGGGAAATGAGAGGGTAATGGAGGTAGGGTGATTGGGATCAATGTATTTCCTATACATGCAGAAAAATAGCATAATGAAATTCATTAAAAATTGTGGAAAAGAAAAGATGGCAGAGGGGAGTAAAAGAAGAGTAAGAGAGGGTTGATATGATCAAAGTATATAGTATATGTGTATATGGAAATATCACAATAAAAACCTCCAGTATAAGCAATACAAATATCTCTGGATTACTTATTAAAATCTAGCATAAATAGCTTTTTTAATATAAATAGTTTGGAAGACAGACCATAGCAAGAAATTTTATACACACACACACACACACACACACACACACACACACATATATGGCTCCTATGAAGGGAAAAAACAGGGAGAGTTTCAGTTGGTAGGAGTGCTCAAGATGCCTTTATGGGTATATGACATTGAAGTTGATCCCAAGAGGTCAAAGGTTCAGGCTATGGGTGAGGGGACTGCAATCAGAGGGGGTTTATCTACACGGAGAGTATGAGGAAGGGCACAGGGCTTTGTGTATAATACTTTTCAGTAAATGCTTGCTAAACTAACTAGAGAGGAAACTTCAGGCTGGGTCATTCAGCAACTGCCTGAATGTCCAGCTCCCTCCATGTATAAATGGCAGCCTTGCCAAAAGTTTTTGGCTGCAGACGGTGAGCTTTGAAGCTGAGTTTTTGGAGAATGCTGGGGACAGCTGGAGAATATGGAGCCTTTGATGACTCCCAGAAAGCTTCTCGATGTTTGGAAGCAAATCAGAGCAGCACAGTTCACAGGTTTTATGATGTCATAGCTGTAGTCCATCTTCAAGGATTAAGACAAGTGACTACTAGAGATATAAAGGTCATGACTATAGTTAGCACTGAACTCAAATGGGCTTCTGTGTAGAAATGAAGAACAACTTTCAAATGTGGCCAGGAAACTGGAGACTATACATTCTCTTTCTGAAGAGAGCCAAACTCCTTAACTGTATCTTTTGGCCAATGTATGTTTCTTGATAGACTCTTCATTGCTACTAAGGGATTTCATGGGTACCTTTCCTTTTTACCATGTGTACCCATAGAAACTGAAGGCCATTAATCATTCCAGCTAATGCCACTGTATAGCCCATGCCAAGTCACTCCACATTTCACACTGACAGAAGTTATAAAACAACAGAGACACAGACCAATATTGGCTTTGGATGCATCAAAACACTCTTACAAAGTGTTGTCTGGTGTCTGCTTGGGTAGGTGTCAAGAGAAGAGACACATTACCAAGCATAGTAGTTAATGTTTGGCTTTGTAAACAATTAAACAACCATCTGTTGGTTTGCTTCAGCAACTGAGGAAGCCCAGCTTAATTGTTACAGGGATCAAAATGGACATCTGGGCGATTACACTTGGAGTTGATGGATCATATTATTAAGGAAATTTCCCCTTTAGAACTTGCATGAACTATTAATGTGAAGATCTGGGGGGGGCTCCGGTCATGGGGCCTAAACTCTGGGCCTGGGCACTGTCCCTCAGTTCTTCAGCTCCAGGCTAGCGCTCTACCACTTGAGCCACAGCACCACTTCCGGCTTTTTACTTTTTGCTTATGTGTTGCTGAGGAATCAAACCCAGGGCCTTAGGCATGCAAGGCAAGTGCTCTACCACTGAGCCACCTTCCCAGCCCTAATGTGAAGATATTTATTTCTAGTCCTCAGGCTAGTGCAAATGGAACATTGGTCTCTTCATGTGTCTGTATGTGTACAAAGAAGAGCTTTGAGGTATGTCTTTCTTCTTCACTGATAAGCTTTAATTTAACCAGTTGGGTTTCATTCTTTTGGTTCTGTTTCTTCCACTGGGGCTTGGTTCTGTGCTCTAGCAAACCTCTAACTTCCTAGAAGAGAAAGATTTGTTCAGTGAACAATCTATTAGAATTATTTCTAACATTGCACAGAATAAAATCGTGCATAATGCATTTCCTAATTTTGTTAGAATTCCTTTTCTAAACTCTCAGTCATGTCCAGTACTATGGTTAATATATTTATGTCCTGAAAAATTCATGTGCTGAAATGCAGGTGCTAGTGTTAGTAGGTGGGACATTGGGAAGGGACCAGGCTAGGGGAGAGCAGAGCCTTATGAATGGAATTACGAGGCCTGAGAGAGCTCTTGGGTTTTCCCCCACCTCCCTGGGAAGATATAGCAAAATGGGGCTTTCTGCCTAGGCAGCCCTCCACAGACCCTGAATCTACCAGAATGTAATTCTTGGGTAGTGCAGCCTCCAACTACATAAGAAGGAAATCTGTGGTGTTTACAGCTCATGGTATTTTGTTACAGGAGCTCTGAAGACTAAGCTACGCCCTTCTGTTCATTCTGTTGTCCTTTCTTATCCTTTCCAGATGGCAACATTTGACATCACCAGAAACAGGAGTTCTCAGGTCAGCTTGGCGAGTGCCTGGTAAAATCTGCCTCACCTGATTTCCTCTCTCTGGAACTCATCAGGCCTGCAAAAGGCTCTCCAGAACTGCCACTCTCCAAACAAGGTTATGGGATGTCATGGTTTCCAGTTGTATCTGATTCCAGAAAGCTTTTAATGATGAATTTCTCTTGGGACCTGTGTTCCAGCCAAGACACTTGGAAGAACAAAAGCATAGAGTTTGCTCATTCTATTCTCTTCTCTAGTATTTCTATAAATATATAAGGATAGTCCTGATTTTTTTCTCCATCCAATTTGGTTTGTCCTTAATCAAAATTGGCTAGTTTAAACAACAAATACTAACTGCATCTTTTTTTTTAATGGTAGGTGGTGGGGCTTGAACTCTGGGCTTGGGCACTAGCCCTCAGCTCTTCAACTCTACCGCTTGAGCCACAGCGCCACTTCTGGTTTTCTAGTTGTTTATTGGAGGTAAGAGTCTCATGGACTTTCCTGCCCTGGCTGTCTTTCAACCCTGATCCTCAGATTTCAGCCTCCTCAGTAGCTAGGACTATAGGCGTGAGCCATCGACACCCGGCTCTAACTGCATCTTAAAAGAGTTTTAAGTACTGAGTAAATAGAGAGAAGCTTGGGGGATCATGAGACCTCTGAGCTATACTGGAGGTAGGGTGGTCACAATTCATGTCCAGCCTTGCTGGGGGTAGGGAAGTGGGCTTCCCTGCCAGGGGCATAACTGTAAGGTCTTCAGTGTCATGCACCATAGCTGGCAATGGCCTTGAAAACATGACATTTCATTAAGAATTTTCCACAAAGCTCAAGTGGTTTATGCCTATAATCTTAACTACTCTGGAGGCTGAGATTTAAGAATTGCAGTTTGAAGCTAGTCCAAGCGGGATTGTCTTTGAGACTCCTATCTCCAATTAACTACCAACAAAAGCCAGAACTGGAGCTGTGGTTTAAGAAGTAAACTGCCAGCCTTGAGCAAAAAAAAACTAAGGGACAGCACCCAGGTCCTGAGTTCAGGACCCAGTGTACACACACATACTGAGAGAGAGAGAGAGAGAGAGAGAGAGAGAGAGAGAGAGAGAGAGAGAGAGAAGAAATATTCACAAAGACTAGGCCTGATTGTATATACTTGTAACTCGAAGCCAAAACAGGAGGATCATGAGATCAAGCCTAGCCTATGCTACATAGTGACCCTATCTTAAAACCAATCTCTTCTCCAACCATAAAGAATTTTTCTCCAAATTACTATAATCTTTAACTTGTGGATTTAGAGTTTTGAAGTCTTTTATCACTTACTTCTATAACATAAACTCTTACTTATAAAAATGCCAGCTAAACCCAGTGCTGGTGGCTCAAGCCTATAATCCTTTTCAGGAGGCTGAGCTCTGAGGATCATGGTTCAAAGCCAGCTCTGGCAGGAAAATCTGTGGGATCCTTATCTTCAATTAGCCTCCAGAAAGCTGGAAGTGGAGCTGTGGCTCAAAGTGGTAGAATGATAGCTTTGAGAAAAAAAGCTCAGGCATAGCCCCCAGGCTCTGAGTTCAAGCCCCAAGACCACCACCAACAACAAAAAAAGTGATTGTGTTTTAAATTGGAGTGAGTGAGAATTAAAGATAAAATTTACATTATCTTTGAGGATAGAATGACTGCCCGGGAAAAACACTGTATTTTGAGATCCCTAGAGTGCCCAAGAAACAGGTCAGTGGGACACATACCATGATGCTGGCAATTTGGGGCCCTGTTTGGTCACACCATCCTGTCACCTTTCAGGAATCATATGACACATGATAGCCCTTATTTGGGGCGAGGGTGGGGAGGGGTTAGAGGGGTGCTCAGAAATGACAGGATGGGGTCCTTTCTGCAAGCCTCCTCTCCCTCCCTCTCTACCATGATCTGCATACCTAGTGGGACATATTTTCTGACCTTCAAAATTCTGTGCACCCTCAGTAGGACAAAGCCAGATGTCAGGTGTTCTGGTAGTCACCAACTCTGGACAACTTTTCCAAAGGTTTGCTTAGGGGTATTTTGGTTTGTGGGTTTTTGTTTTGTTTTTGGCAGTTTTGGCTTTTTTATTTTTTTGGACGGTCATGGGGCCTGAACTCTGGACCTGGGCGCTGTCCCTTAGCTCTTCAGCCCAAGGCTAGCGCTCTACCACTTGAGCCACAGCACCACTTCCAGCTTTTTTCTGCTTATGTGATGCTGAGGAATCAAACCCAGGGCCTCATGCATGCAAGGTAAGCACTCTACCACTAAGCCAACTTCCCAGTATTAGCTTTTGAACTCAGGGCTTCATTCTCGATATGTAGATACATACTGCTGAACCACACCTCCAATCTTTCTTGAGGTGTGTGTGTGTGAATATGTGTGTGTGTGTGTGTGCGTGCCCTTGCATACTGGTCCTTGAACTCAGGGCTAGAGCACTGTCTTTGAGCTCTTTTTTGCTCAAGGCTAGAGGCTTTTTGGTTGTTAACTGGTGATAGAGTCATATGGACTTTCCTGCCTGGGTTGAATTCAAACCAAGATTCTCAGATCTCACCTTCCTGGGTAGTTAGGATTACAAGTGTGAGCACTAACACCTGGCTTGAGCTGGTTAGTTTTGAGGGAAGGTTTGACTCTTTACCTAGGTGCATGCCTGGACCATGATCAACCCATGCTCTATGTCATAGCTAGGATGATAAGTATGTATCCCTGAACCCCGCAGAACAGGGCAAGGGGGAGGGGGCATCTCATGAACTTTGTTGCCCAGGCTGGTCTCAATTAATGATTTTCCCCATCTCTGCCTCCCAAGTAGCTAAGAGAACAGTGTGATCTAGATCCAAAGAAGTTTTGAATGAATCCCTTCTGGATGTACTATAGAAATTCTTACCTACAAAGCCTTTGTAGCAGACGGTTAGTTCATTTATTCATTTTTATGCAGTCTCAGGATGCAAGAGATAGTTGAAAATTGTTTGAGATTCAAGAACATTTTCTCCAAGTCTGGCTTCCTTTTGAAAACGGAAATATACCATTATGTAGCCTTTTCCTTTTGTTCAGTACAATTTCAGAAACCGCTTCCACATGTATACATTTCCTTCCCCTGTATCTGACCCTAGGTTTGCTTCACCTCCACAGCTTTCTTCTTGTCCCTCTACTGTATCTCATAAGGGAGGCTGCAGATCTTTCCTCCTCCAGCCAGATCCACAGACCTCCAAACTAGGTAACCTGATCAACCCTGGCCTGCCCATGATGAAATGCCCTCATCAAATTTTAGGGTCTACACTTTCAGACTTCAAATTTTATTCCACTTAGGCCTCAGCACTGCTAGCTTAGGTACAGTAAGGCATCTCTACCCGCACCCCAGAAGGAACTGTCAGGTTCTGGTTGCTTTGAGCTGGAGCTGGTGTGATGGAAATTGACTGGTCAGGCAGGTTTTATTTTATTGGTTGTTGTTTGTTTGTTTGTTGTGCTAGTACTGGGGCTTGAACTCAGGGCTTAAGTGTCATCCCTTAGCTTTTGTACATAAGGCTGGCACTTGAGCCATGGCTCCCCTTTTGACTCTTTGGTGGTTAATTGGAGATAAGAGTCTCATGGATTTTTTTTGCCTGGGCTGACTTACAGCTACAATCCTCAGATCTTTAGCCTACTGGGCTAACTAGGATTAGAGTCAGGAGTTGCTGGATCCCTTCTTCTCTCTCCGAGGGCCAGTCTACCTCCTTGACTGCCCCTCCGTGAACCAAACTGCTGAAAGCCACCTTGAAGTTCTTGCCTTTACCATTGCTGGCTATATGTCCACCACTCCATCTCCCCCCTACATCTGGTGAGTGACTGTGACTTCCCTTCTCTTTACGTCTGGTGAGTGTCTACTCTGTGAGCCCTCTGCTCTGTCTCTCTGGATGTGGCACTAGGCCAGAGGGCCCCTATACCTCCTTGGCTGGTCACTTGCAGGTGGACAGGGATGCCTTCCATCCATAACCTAACATTCACCAGACTCCACCCTTCTATATCCTATGGGACTCCTTTACTCTATTTGCTTCAGGACTGCTCCCCCTTCATCCTTTGGAACTCCTCCCCCTCCCCATCCTCACTAGACTCCCTGCCTGTATTTCTGGTCACAATGGGGTGCCACCAGTCACGCCCAAGCAGGGACACTCCCTTGATATTTCCTTCACTCTTTTTTTTTTTTTTTGTCGGTAGTGGGGATTGAACTCTGGGCCTGGGTGCTATCCTTGAGCTTTTCAGCTCAAGGCTAGTGCTCTACTACTTGAGCCACAGCACCACTTCCAGTTTTCCAGTGAGCAATTAGCGATAAGAGTCTCATGGACTTTCCTGCCCAGGATGGCTTTGAACTGTGATCCGCAGATCTCAGCTTCCTGAGTAGTTAGGATGACAGGTATGAGCCCCTGAGTCAGCTCCTTTACTCTTTAGCTTTCTCCTACTCAAGCCAAGGTACCTCATAGGCCCAACCTTTTGGCTTGTGCCCTTGAGAGTACATCACAGGCTGGGTCCCAGGGACTACCCTCTAGGTTCCCTCTCAAAGGCATACTGTGCTTGAAACCAGGACTGAAATCAAAAGAAACTTATCTGCTCAGAAATTTGGCCATAGTACCAACTGAATAATTGCAATCACTGACCTGAATACAGCATTTTGACCCCACGATATTGTAAGATTTGGGCCATTTCTTCCAAGGAAACAGTAAGTGGTCAGAGATTTTATATGTTCAGGCTTTCTTTGCTCTCCTTGCTTGTCCTTCTCTGTATCTCTTAAGCAAATTCCCTCTGTCAAGCTTCACCTCTGCCTTCCAGCCATCTCCTCTAGAAAGTTAACTTTCCTTGTCTTGTAGTTCAATCTCTCTTTCTCTCATGACCTCCAGACTGGAGATCATTTAAAACTGTCTCTCTCTGTGTCTTTCCTTGAGATCATGCATATTCTGTTAGACTGTCCCTCTTCCTTTCTGCTTGTCTGTTTGTCTGCTGATTGTCTGCCTGTCTGCTTGCTTGCTTACTCAATAAAGCTCTGTCAAGTTTTCTTACCATCATAACTTGTTCAGAAATTCACCACCTTGGCCTGATGGGTTATGGGTTTAGATTCACCTGACCTTCACTCTTTTACCAAGCTTATTCCTCCTCTGTTCATTTAGAAGGTATACAATGGTCAATTATATGCTAATGTGCCTTGCTAACGAAGTTGCTGCCTCTCTTCACAGGCCTTGGAAACTGAGGCCTGACCATCTAATGTACTTTGTTAGCAAAGATGTCTAAACATATTCTGTTCTTGGCTACCAAAGTCTTGTTCATCTGTAAGAAATTCTGTTTGTTGTTGGCAAAAATTTTGTGTTTTAAGTTTTGCCTCATATTTTGTTTGGTGTTGCCTGTTTTTTCTAGCATTGACCAGATTTGCCTTGTATTTTGTTTGGTGTTGTTTAATATCGACCATGTGATTCTATCATGCAATGGGAAAAAATGTCTTTTGCTACTAGAATTCCAGAAACTATATGGCTGATTTTCATTCTTTTTTAGAAATCTAAATGTGCCTTCACACTTGTGTATGTGAGAATGTGTGTGTGAATGTGTTCATAGCAAACTCATTTGAATGCATAAAATCTATGATCATGGTATAAAAAATGTTTTTTCTACCAAACTAATGTGCTTCTGCCTTAAATATTGACACTTTTGGTACTGATTATTTGCTTTTTTGCTTCAAATGTAACTACTTAACTGACTTCCACAGGCCAAAAGAAAAACTGGGCAGGTTTAAACTTAAACTCAAAGATGGTTATCAGATTTGGGTGCTACCAAATGTTTCAATGGATTATTACATTGTATTAAAGAGGTTTTCTAAGGGTTATTTTAAATGCAGAATAAAGCAGTATAAAGCAAAAAGGAAAGTTAGTATAGAGTGGCTTTGGAGAGGGAATTATTCCTTTGGATAAAAAGAATTTGGGAAGTAACAATTGTCCTAAATATTTGTTTCAAAGTGGGGAAAAGGAGGAAATTAAGACTACCAAAGTTCACTTAAGTATTTGTTTATATCAAAGTCCTTCAAATGAGCACTTTTTAACTTGAGTGGTATTTTTCACTATCTGATGTGTTTTCAAGTATGTAAGCCACCTTGACAGAGTTGACAATCATTTCGATCTTAATCAGTATCCTAAAGTATTATATTGGGTTAAAAATTAACTAAATCATTTAATCTGTTGCTGTTTCAAACCTCAATAGTAGTCAGTTTTGTCATTACAGATTTTATTCTCTGCAGTATTTAGTCAGAGCCACAGAGGGAAAAATAGCTTTTGCTGTATTTATCGTTGACAAGTTACAGGTAAGCCCTTCTTAACTACATATCTATTTGGTCTCCTTGTTGCTTCAATTGGAAGTAAAAGGGGCAAAGGTTGGAATGCTGGAAGTGGCACTGTGGCTCAAAGTGGTAAATTGCTACGTTTGAGCAAAAGAGCTCAGGGACAGTGTCCAGGCGCTGAGTTCAAGCCCCACGAATGACAAAAGAGATGTTAACTGGGACAAGCCATCCCAGCAATGAGCACCTGGACCCTCAGGACAAAGCTAGTCCTGGCAACAGGGGATCATGGAGAGGAGTAAGAAGGAATGGTGTCAGATCCTAAATGAAGTCACTCTGTGCTTGCACTTTCAAAGTAACCAGAGCTGGGAGATCAAAAGAAAATAGTTGATAAGCATGCCTATTTAATATTCATATCTGTCTTTCTTCTAAAAGGACAGGACCTTAAAGTGAGTCTTAAGACTCAGGACAGTTTGCCTGAGCACCTTCCTGGGTCTCTCATCTCTATAATGCAGACATCTACTAAGGCCTCCTACTGGGCACTTAACCACTCAAATTCAGCCCCAGTTTCTGATCTTGCTCTTCTCTTCCCAGTCACCAGATGTTAATTAGTCAGGAATAGATAGGGACATTTCCACCAACTACAGGACCGCCTGGAATGCAGGAGATAGGAACCAGCCTAGCCAACCAACTTTTAATTTTCTGCCCTGAGCCCTTCCTTCTGCCATTTGTGTGCTTTCTAATAATATTTTTTCTTATCCTCAGCCCCTGGCTCATAGAACTTCTTTCAGATTTCATCCAAAGATGCACACATGTGTTCACTGCCGAGAAACTGTTATTGCTGCCTTCTCCCAGTTCAGACAACATCTCTGCCTTCTACCCCTAAGGCCAACACCCCTTGTCAGCTGGAAGCAGCCAGAGTTAGTGTCCCTTTATAACTGTCAAAAGGCTAGAATGTTAGGTCTTCCAGGAGAACAGCCCCATCCCCCTTCCTATTCACCTGCCTGAAACTAGCAAGCATCTGACTGTCAATCACCTGACTGTGAGTCAGCAAAGGACCCGACTCTGAGGTCACTTCCTCATCTGCTGCGGTCACTTCCTGAACTGCCCCAGCCATGCTTCCCTTGGACAGTGAGAGGTTCCCCAGTCTCTGAGATCACGTCTGCATCCTCTGTGGTTACACCTCCCACCTTTCCTTATGTAATCCTTCTCACCCACAGTCCTCTCCCTCTTTTTTCCTTCCCTTTTCTCTCTGCACCCTCCATCTTGTGTGGGCTAGCACTCTTACAGGGACCAAGGTCCAAAGCAAAGTGGCCAGCATTGCACAGAGGTACATCTTCTAAGGATGGTCTTTAGGCCTGCTGCATACCCACCCAACCACCTGAGCAGGAGGATGCCATCCTGGAGACTTGTGCTCATTCTCTTAACCTTCGAGTATGTTCCTGCCTACTGGTAACTCTCTTACTTAGGAGAGGAGACATAAACCTCAGGTCTCTTGGAAGGATCTCTGTGAGAGAGCAAAAATCTTATACAAAGCACTCTGTACCCTCAAGGTGGCTGAATATTTGTGTTTTCTGACATTTTGCTTGAGTGAGAGCCAGACCAGAGAGAATCCTGTCCCTTCCAGAAGTGTACTTGGTAAAGACCAAGGAGGAGACAATGTAGGAAAGCTGTTTACTTCTATCTTCCTTTCTTGGAAATACAAGAGAACAAACTACAGATGAAGTGAAACCTGCTATTGAGAACATAATGGCTTTTGTTTATGTCTGCCTTGTCTGGACCCTTCTTCTTAATTTAGAGGTAACCAAAGCTCCTCAAAAGAGGCAAGCATGGAAAAGTCTGGGTCATGTCCCTGGCCAGATACTAGGCCATTGCTGCCCATTCTGGGAATTTTGTCTGCTGACAGCAAGTACATGCTCTTTTTTCTCCACTTTCTAAGTGGGGTCAAGATCGGGCCATAGACCATAACCCTGGGGTGTGAAGTGAGTTCCAATGCCAATTGTATAATTCCTGCCTTGGTATTTGGTTATGGGCCCATCCATTGCTTCCTTTTGTTTATTTGAGTAGACATCTCCTTTTTTAAATATGTTCCAATACCCCGTAGAAAATCTCTGGCAGCTGTGAATGTACCAAGGTAGGGTATCCTGGGCTCTGAATCTGAACCAGTGTTTGATAGAAGGATGTCAAATATCACTGGCCACATCTACTACCTTAGAAGGAAATGCTTTTGTTAGTAGATCCCTAAAGATTTCAAACTTGGAAGAGCTCTGAAGAACTGCCTGAAGGTATGTCTTCTCTGTGCTCATAATGAATAAATACCTTGAAGTGTTCAGTCACTTCAAGGCACTGGGTTGAAGCTGTGTCTCTATTACATGTTAGAAATTCACTGACCTTTGGATTAGTGAGAATTATCTTTGCATTTGGCCTTTCCACAGACTGTGAACATGACAGCCTCAAGCTTCAATTCTCCTCCTCCTGGTGAAAACTGTCAATCAATGTTGGCTTGATGGTGAATACAGAAAACCCAGCTAGTTCCATTTCAAATCATCTATCTCTCTATTGAGAGATGATTTATAAAAACTACTGAGGGCCTGGGGCTGAAAGCCTGGAAACTATTTTATATACTGTGCATGTGTTTGGGGTGTGTGTGTGTGTGTGTGTGTGTGTGTGTGTGTGTGTGTGTGTGTGTGTGTGTGTGCTTCTTTGTGCATGCTTACATAATATACATATGACAAAGTTTAATTTTTTAAACAACAAAATAGAACAATCATGACAGCACACTGTCATAAGAGTTGTATAAAAACCAGGCACCATGGGGCTGGGAAGGTGGCTCAGTGGTAGAGCGCTTGCCTTGCATGCATCAGGCCCTGGGTTCGATTCCTCAGCACCACATAAGCAAAAAGAAAAAAGCCAGGAGTGTCACTATGGCTCAAGTGGTAGAGTGCTAGCCTTGAGCTGAAGAGCTGAGGGACAGTGCCCAGGCCTAGAGTTCAGGCACCATGACCAAAAAAAAAACAAAACACCCCCCCAAAAAAACAAAAACCAGGCACCAGCGGCTCATGCCTATAATCCTCAATGCTCAGGAGGCTGGGATCTGAGGATCACAGTTCGAAGTCATTCCAGGATAAGAAAGTCTGTGAGACTCTTATCTCCAACTATCACAGAAAAAGCCGAAAGTGGCATTATGGCTCAAGTGAGTGGTAGAGGATTAGTCTTGAGCAAAAGGAGCTCAGGGGCAATACCTAGGCCCAGAGTTCAAGCCCCAGAACTGGAAAAAAGTGTTATATGAATGTTTTCTTTCTCTTACTCCAGATACCTTACTGAACTGAGCTCATCTGCTTCTCACTAAGGGCAGGGATATGCCACTACAGGAAGACAAAGCTCAAGTAAGTAAGGCAAGAAGGGGTCTTTGGATCTGGATCTGTGACCGCAAACAAGAGATAACACCTTTCTGTGTCTCAGTTTTCTTACCTGCAAATAGAAGATGCTAGACTAAAATACACAAAGTCCTTTTAGCTCAAGCTGTTTATGGCTCTTCAATATGATATGTAAACTACTGGTCTGGCTTACTGACTGATATGGAAAAGCAAAGAGATGGTATGTTTAGCTCTTCCAACTGAGCAAACATGACGCCCACAAAGTAGAAATTCCCACTGGTAAGGTAAACAATAGGACCACCCCAGGAGTGGGAGAGGTGAGGCTGAAGAAGCCACAGGGAGGAAAGAGAGGCCCCTTGCCTCAGCAGTAAATAAGCTTCCCACTGTCAGATTTCAAGACTGATAACACCTAGGTCTCCACATAGAGCTGTGAGGCCCAAGAGAGGCTGTGACATGTAATTTCAGAACTTCATGGAGAAACTGTGACTAAGACAGACTGAGGGTGTTCTGAATAGAACTCAGTCTCATTGGTACCTTTCCTAAGGGGTAAATATAGTAAGAAAACTTGCAAGCTTTAGGAATGGAGGTCAGGTATGGTCATAGGACCATCAACCTGGCTGAGAGGGAAATTCACCTAGCTGTCTTGCCATGGTTTTATGATGATTAGTATTGTTCTACAGTTGTCAGAAGTCCATCTGGCATCCTCTCATTAATAAGACATTTTGCATACTGCGTAATTTCTTGCCTAGTTCCTGTCTGGATACTTTGTATTATTGAGTGCATGCTTGTGTGTGTGTGTGTGTGTGTGTGTGTGTGTGTGTGTCTGTCTGTCTGTCTGTCTGTCTGTCTGTCTCTCTGTTCATCTACTATAACTAAAATATGTTGTCAATGTATATATAAATGTGGGCATTTAAAAAGTGACATACCTGGAAATATGAATCTACTCAATGTATACATTCCTATCTCTTTCTAGCTTGTCAATGTTTTCTTTTTTAACATTATTATCACTTGTTCCTGTTCTGTTTGCTTCATTGATTCTTGGATTGGACTACCATTTTCTTTTTTTTTAACTGTATTTTTTTTGTCTTTTCTTTTTTTTGGTACTGGGGATCAAACCCAGGATGTTGCACTTGCTAGGCAAGCCCTTTGCTTCTGAGCTACATCCCAGCCCATACCATTTTCTTTATATATCTGTTTTCCCAGTAAATATGTATTTTTAAAATTATTTTTAACTTTAATTCTTTTCTGTGCATATGTCAAGGTAAACCTCTACATCAGTGATTCTGTTTTCTATATTGTCAATTTGGATTATTCTATTTCTGGGATTGATTGTATTTTTTACCCTTTATTTCTTTTTGCATGGTATTTATTTGAACCAGGGATTCTTCTACCTCAGTCTCCTAAGTACTGAGGCTACAAGCTTGAGCCAACAGGCCTACTTAGGCTTTGCCATCCATTCTTTTTTGTTTATATCTGGCCTTCCTTTATCTGAGTGGGTTTATTTTTCTATCTACAATTTTCTGTAATTTATAGACCATATGTTCTTTCTTTTTTGGGGGGGGGGTCCGGTCATGGGGCATGAACTCTGGGCCTGGGCATTGTCCCTCAGCTCTTCAGCTCAAGGCTAGCGCTCTACCACTTGAGCCACAGCCCCACTTCCCACTTTTTTCTTTTTGCTTATGTGGTTCTGAGGAATCAAACCCAGGGCCTCATGCATGCAAGGCAAGCGCTCTACCACTGAGCCACCTTCCCAGCCCCTAGACCATATGTTCTTTCAATCAATGATATTTTCATTTTTTCCTTTTGTATCCAGTAGTAAGCATGTTTGAACCTGCTTCTTTTTAGAGTATTTAAAAATAACCTTTCTGGGCTGGGAAGTTGGCTCAGTGGTAGAGCACTTGCCTTGCACACATGAGGCCCTGGGTTCCATTTCTCAGCACCACATAAACAGAAAAAAGCCAGAAGTGGTGCTGTGGCCCAAGTGGTAGAGCCCTAGCCTTGAGCTGAAGAGCTGAGGGATAGTGCCTGTGCAAGTTCAGCCCCCATGACCAACAAAATAATAATAATAATAACCTTTCCCTTTTTAAATAAGCTATATCTTAGTCATTTCTGCTCACCTGATCTCAACTAAGAGAGTATTTAGCAAACTAGTGAAAGCTTAAAAGACAAAGGACTTGTTCCAAATATTGTGAGGTGCATAAGCCATTGATACCAAGTTTCTTATTGGCCTTGGTAAGTGGAAGGTTCATATCTAGATTTTTATTGTACTTAGAACAATTCGGAAATAGGGCTGGTTACACTGGGGTTTTATGGAGCAAGCCCTCATGGGTATATGCAAAGTGTTCCAGAAAATACTCAGAATAATCCTACCAGGAAATTATTGGAAACTATTTGGAATGGGAACTATTCCCGTTCCAAAGATCAGGAAACAGAGGCAAAAAGTTGATAAGCCTTTTTTCTCCAAAGTCTACAGAGTATTATGGCAGATTCAGAACCAATAGGAACCTCAAGAACCAATGAAGATCTTGAGTGCCAACAAAGATCCCAAAGACCAATGAGGACACTGAAGACCAGTGGCCACACTCTTACCCACCATACTTCACTATCTGTCATCTGTGATGGCTATGTGAGTCTTCATCTTTTTATCTGGCTTCCCAGGAATTTCAGCAGGAAAGTAAAGCAGAAACTTCCTCATCTATTTTATAAGAGATTTTCTTTTTTCTTCCCATGAGCTTTTACTTAAGATGGGTCCTAAAAGCTAACAGATGACACTGATTTTACAAGACGAAAGCATGAGAAAGAGAATTGCTTATTAGTTAATTATTAATTGCTTATTTATTTATGAGAGAAAAATTTCTAGATTTTATAAACAAAAGGGCAATGCTCAAAAACATGGGAAAATGAAAGCAGGCAGGCAGAAAGGAAGGAAAGGAGGAAGGAAAGAAAGCCAAGGAAGAAAGAACAACTTGCTGCACTTTTCATGAGAAAAAAAGAGGAGATCAAGGATTGGACATTTGGAGTTACTTTACATTTGAAAACAACAAAGTTATTAGTAGAAGGAAAAGGAGATGAATGCCAAACATCTTCGTTAAGCCTTAATATATTGTTGTAGCAATCCCCAAAGTTTAGATGGAAACACTGGCAACATTTGGTTTTGTATATTTTATACTCCTGGCGACTTACCAAGAAAGAGTCATACTAATAGTTATCGAGTTATTTCCTGGTGAAGTGTAATTTTATATGAAGATAGAGTAGCCTCTCTATAACAAATGTACTATTGTCCTCAGCATTTTATTATACAGTAGGTAAATTAATTCCTATGACAACGGCTCCTCCTGTACCCTGCAAGATGTGTGCCTCCTCTGGAGCCAAAGCAGAACAAGGAAAGCTGGGGGGCAGAGGGGAGTGTTAGTCTCAATACATACAGTGTGCTAGTTTCAAATGATCTATTTCTAATTCTTTGTGGAGAAATCTTTAATTGGATCCAAGGAGAAAAAAAATTCAATTTGTAAGTCATAATTCTCTAGAAGATTTTCAATGATGGAGAGAAAATCCAGGCAGGCAGATTTTTGTTGTTAGTGGTAATGGTAGCTTTCATTTTGTTTATTGTTTGTTTGTTGTTAACACGCCATAGCCATGTGGCCTGTCACAAGCCTAAAAGCAGCCTGATATCAGTACGCTGATACTAGAGCTTAGACTCAGGTCTTAGATGCTGAACACTCAAGGTTGTGAGCCATAGCACCATTTCCAGCCTTTTGGTGGTTAATTGGAGATAAGAGTCTCACAGCCTTTCCTGCCTTGGTCTGCTTTGAACTTCAATCCTCAGATCTTAGCCTCCAGACATGAGCCACCGGGAGCCTGACTCAGTTTGCTTCTGACTCCAAGTTCCAAAGAAAAAGAAGTAATTGAAATAAAAGCCAGCTGGAAAACAAAGTCCTAGCATTTAGGAATCATCTCATATAAATACTTTTTCCTTCATCCTTCCAGTGAGGGGTTGTTTTCTTACCATATCTCATTGTCTGTTCCTATGAGTGGGATCCAGGAAATGTAAATCTTAGGCTTAAAGAAGCTGAAGTATAGCTGCTTATACAAAATCTGAAGTGCCTGATGATCTGATTCACTTGACTCCAGAAGTGTACAAGAGAAACATCCCAGAACTAAGGTCTAAGGCACACCATGGGGCTTGTCACAATCCTAAAAGTAGCCTGATATATTTTTCTCCTCAAAAAGAAAAAATTCATGCTACTTGCCATGAAATTCTGGATGCAGATCTACTATACTTTGTATAATATGTACTTAGAGTTATATGTTTAAACATAATTTATGATCATACCAGTCATGAACAGGGAATGAATGAGCCAAGAGTATAAATATATACTGGGTTTTGCCTAATGCTGGGTAAGCCTGTGGCAAGGTGGTACTTCCTAGTTCCCAGCCTCTCACCTTCTCCCTGACCAGCCACCACTTAATTCCCTTTAAGTCAATAATATGAGTTATGAAGTTTCCATTCATAGCACACATTGGCCGTGTACTCTGAGAGGCCTAGCTGAAGTAAAAGATGAGCTGAGTAGTCATTTTCACTCAAGCACAGAGCACAGGATTCATTAGTAAAATACCTCATATAGCTTTTTTGTAAAATGAAGTGTAATTTGCCCAAAGTCCACAAACCAAGACCTCATTAGAATTACTTACCTTACTTTTCCCCAGGAGCTGGAATGAAAAATCAATACTAACCTTTCTGAAAACAATCTGGCAATATGAATCAAGTCAGATGAATGCCTTCTTTATGGGAACAAGGGTGACAGAATAACCAGCAGTGCAGAGAAAGATTTAAACATGAAAGGGGAAGGCTGGTTGCTCACACCTGTAATCCCAAACTACTCAGGAGGCTGAGGTCTGAGGATTTCAATTTGAAGCCAGCCAGGGAAGAAAAATCTGTGAGACTGAAGTGGAGGTGTGGCTCAAGTCATAGAATGCTAGCCTTAAGCAGAAAAAGGCTAGTGAGAAGATAAGGCCCTGAGTTCAAGCTCTAGTGAGGCAGAAAGAGAAGGAAAGAAAAGAAGGAAGGAAGGAAGGGAGGGAGGAAGGAAGGAAGGAAGGAAGGAAGGAAGGAAGGAAGGAAGGGAGGGAGGAAGGGAAAGGAAAGGAAAGGAAAGGAAGGAAGGAAAAATGAAAAAGATTTAAATATGGAGATGGTCCTCAAACTGTAGGAGAACTGGGGAGAAAAAAAACTGTTTCACAAGAAAAGAGTTAAGGAGTCAGTGGTGTAGCCTGGTGACAGGGTGCTTGCCTGGCTCACTCAAGGCCCTGGGTTCCATAATAAATCAAATCAAATTATGTTGCATATGAAAAAAAGAGTAAAGCATGATCTCTTTCTATTAAAAAATATGTAGCCACTAAAAATAATATCAGAAATACTAGTACATTCAAAATGAAAAGCAGTCATATATAAAAAATTGAGTATCAAACTATACATTTAATGAATATATATATATATATACACTTACAATGATCCTGATGATATAGTATTCATGTACAAAATAAACACCAAAAGAAAATAAATACTGTAAATGACATGGGTAGTTATTTATAAGTGATACTGATTCTACCTTCATCTTTATGTTTTCCTGTAGTTTCCACAATATTTACAATGACTTGGTATTAGCTTTATGGTCTAAATCTAAAAAGTAATAAGCAATATGAATCAAGAAATCATATCAGTCTTATATACAAGATACAAGGCACGAAGCTGTGGTTTACCAATAACTCCGTAGTCCTGTGGCTTTTAATTATTGGTTCCTGGAGATAAAACACAGGCCTTTGTGTATCCCGGGCAAACTTTCTACCACTGAGCCTCACTATAGCCCAGTCACAAACATTTTAAGTGATCTCTTCCCCAGTACTCCAAAGCCCTCACCTGTGAGGGATTGCCCTGACATACTCTAGGAGTCTTGTCTATGAACTTCCCAGGCTCTTCTCATTGCCAGAAACACTGCTCTACAGACAGAAGCTTACAGAGTCCCTCCCTTCATATGCGTCTGCCTGTTCCTATAAAACATGACCTTGCAAGTCAATGTCAATGGAATCTGAAAGAGGGAAGAGGGCCCTAGGTAACACAGTGTGCCCAGAACATGTCTGCCTCTCTGACAGGTGCAAACAACTCCACTTACCTTAATCTAAACCCACTCGAGCAGTTTAAACACGATCTTTCCCACTTTTTGTTCCAATCAAGCAGAAGAATGTTGTCTTCTTTAGTTCTGATTCTGATGCTGATTATATTTTTATTTATGGTTTGCAATAACCTTCATTCAATTAGAACTTAAAAAAGTTATTTTAAAAGTTTCCCAGAATCTTTAGTAAGATTTTTGAAATGCATTGTGGAGGGGATGAGAGATTAACAATGTTTCTTAAAACTTTGTAAATGAGCAGAAAATTGGTGCTAACATATGAATGACCAAGCACAGACCAATATTTACCAGGGTGTGTGTGTGTGTGTGTGTGTGTTGGTATAGGGGCTTGAAACCAGGGCATGGGTGCTATTCCTCAGCTTTTTTGCTCAAGACTAGTACTGTACAACTTGAGCCACAAGGTCCACTTTTGGCTTTTCTGTGGTTAATTGGAGATAATAGTCTCATGGACTTTCTTCCCCAGGCTGGCTTCAAACCAGGATCATCAAATCTCAGCCTCTTAAGTAGTGAGGGTATGTGACGAAAATTTTAATCATCAGAGTTGAAATTCAAGAGTAGACTTTTCAATTGTGCATTCTCGCCAGCTTCTCCCTTATTCTCTCCAATTATTCATCAACTCCAATGCATCCCTTAGGTTCCTGCTCAGAGAACTGGCTACTTCTCAGAGAACTGGACACATACACACACACACACACACACACACACACACACACACACACACACACACACACACACACACACACACACCCCAAGACCCCAAGTCTTCCTCTTAGTCCCCTAAGGTTTAACTTCCACCTTTTTATTCCACATTGTGTATCTACTTATGGGCTTCTTTACAGACAATATGTATGTCCCTCCTTTCTTCATTTCTAGCATCTAGACTTGTGATCACTACTCAGTAATGTGTGGTTAAATGAATGAATGAATGAGAAGTATTGAAGCAATCAGATGAGCATGACTCATCTGGAGAAACAATTACTACCACTGACAGCTTTGAAGACAAAGTTTATGGAGAAATATTAATTAGCTATGTTTAGCTATTGCTGTCTTTAGGCTTATTTTCCTAAAAGAAGATTTTTAATAAACAAAATTAAGACCAAAATAATGCTAGATATTGTAAGAAACTTGGTGTGCATTGATTGAAGGGCTGAAATTTTCCATGTTCACATTCCCTTTTTGTTGTTTGCATTTCCTTTCAAGTAGAGAGTCGGGCACAATCCTGACTATAGTGGGAGCAACTTTACATTTCTGTGGCTCTGGGACTGCTGTCTTCTTCTGGAACCACCCTCCAGAGCCTGCCATCCCAGCTCTATCCCAATCTCCTGAAAAAGAAGGTGTTCTTTTCAAACTCAGGCCACGCTACTAAGACTGTGGTGTGCCACAACTAAGTTTAGTACCACTCTACTGGTCTGAAATAGTCACCTAAACCACACAGGAAATTATTACCCACGTTTTCCTAGATCTATGTAAGAAAGAGGCTTCCAAACCTGATATATTTACTTGTTCCAACTCCTCCGTTTGCTTCAGAGCACCTTTTGCCTGCACACGTTTTGCAATACCTCCTCTTTCTTTTCACCACTCTTCTAGCATGCTCTTTTACACTTGAGAAACAAGAGCCATAGCCAGCACTCAGCTTAATACACTTCGCCCTACTCAACAGCCAACAGGAAGGGGGTTAGAACAGGCCGAGGAAATATGCCAGCCACCTGTCAATAGCGGATTTCACAGGTGGTCCTTAATCAGGTTTGCCCATCTAAAGAAAAGGAAGACAACTGTTTACCTTTCAGGAAGGGAGGCCACCTCTGGAGAGGCTCTAGAGAGCAGAAAGCTTGTATTGGACTATTGTAACCCATTAGTGTTTTAATCTTGCATGTCTCAAATAACCAGAAGCTGCTCATTACCGCTTGGAGAAGTTCCCATATTCCACAGAGTAAATTTTCATAAAGCTAAACATATTAAATCTAAAAATCTGAGAAGAATTCCTTCCTCTATTTTGCTGTTATTGTAATAAAGGTATTTTTTAAAAGAGGGTAGGGTTTGTTCATTTGAAGGCATTTACTTGGCACTTCATTTATTTATTTATTGCAGAGCTGAGGACTAACCTTGAACATTAGTGCCCAATCTCTTACTAACTTTAAAAAATGTTAGCAATCATATATAAGTTAACAACATGGGGGGAAGGGATGAGCTGGGAATGTGGCTTAGTGGTAGCCTGCTTGCCTAGCATGCATGAAGTCCTGGGTTCAATTCCTCAGTACCCCATAAACAAACAAAAAACACGCACAAAATTAACAGGATCCTAAAATTTCACTGATCAATAAAACTTGAAAACTTCCCTCCACCTCAAAATAGCTAGCTCAGATCAATTGACGTATGTTGTTGATCTGCTAGGAGAGAAGTAGCTTCTGATTCAAACTCTACCTCTTTAGGCTCTAGTCTAATGTGCCTCCAGATGCATCAGAAGGAACAGAGAGGGGCTGGGAAGGTGTCTCAATGGTAGAGCGCTTGCCTTGCATGCATGAAGCCCTGGGTTCGATTCCCCAGCACCACATATGCAAAAAGAAAAAAAGCTGGAAGTGGCGCTGTGGCTCAACTGGTAGAGCACTAGCCTTGAGCTGAAGAGCTGAGGGACAGCGCCCAGGCCCAGAGTTCAGCTCCCCCCCCCAAAAAAAAAGGAACAGAGAGAACAAGTACACCAAGTAGATATTATAATAGAGTCACGTCAGGTAATATACCTGACTCTAAAGCATATCTACCTGGGAAACACCCAGGTATCTGGAGTATTTCATGCAACAGGTGTGGACCTCTACCAACACTGAAGTCAGAAAAAAAAGAAGAATTTCATTGTAATTTTTCCCATAGTAGCACATGGACATGGTAGGTGCTGCGGGTAAATATATCAAATCTGAGGGACTAAGAATAATTCCTTCCTAGTAGTTTTCTATTATTGCTGTCAATGTGTGTGCGCGCGCGTGTGCGTGTGCATGTGCGTGTGTGTGTAAAGGGGGGACATGCTTATTGAATGTATTTGACACTTTAAAAAGTTGACAACCCCAAGGCACGCCCCCATATCCACCAGGGAAACCTAGTTGACGTCTCAGGCCCCCTGGTAACTCTGCAAGTGCTGGGAACTGCCAGGGTCCTCTGTACAGTGGTTACAGCATCAGATGGAGGAGGCTTTGGCAGCAGAGCTAGGACGCCTTCTGGGCACACGGAGCCACATGGCGCCTCGGCCTTGCTAAGGACTTCGCAGCAGAACTGGAGACTTTGCATGCTGCCTGTGTCCAGCCATCTCACTCCAAGGGACGTTCTTGGTTAGGAAACCGCCTTTGCCCCCTGGCTTGAGTTCTGGAAAACTGATGAAATGGTAACCCACCACCCCCTTTCCAGACCCTGGCCCGCAGCCAGGTACCTCCCCGCACGCCGCCGATCACGTGAATGACGATGCTCTCATCCGCCGCTGCTATTGGCCAGCGGCTCGGTGCCGGCTGCGCCCATTGGCTGCAGCGGGGACATGCTCCTGAAAGAGGGTCGGGATGGGACCCCGAGTGGGGGGATAGGTGGCTGGAAAGTTAAAGAGAGAGGCGCAGCCTGGAGAGCCCGAGTACCGGCCGACGGGGCCGCGGGAGGAGCGGGAAGGGCGCACGGACCCCGGCCGCTGTCGCCCAGGGCGCGCCGCT
>NW_012267220.1:24101159-24160370 GCF_000151885.1 Dipodomys ordii | reverse complement strand
CCCAGCACCACGCAAGCAAAAAGAAAAAAAGCGGGAAGTGGCGCTGTGGCTCAAGTGGTAGAGTGCTAGCCTTGAGCTGAAGAGCTGAGGGACAGTGCCCAGGCCCAGAGTTCAGGCCCCACGACTGGATCCAAAAAAGAAAAAGCTGGAAGTAGAGCTGAGGCTCAAGTGGTATAGCACTAGCCTTCAACAAAAAAAACCTAAAGGACAGTTCCCAGGCCTTGAGTTCAAACCCCAGTAACACACACACACACACACACACACACACACACAATGATTACTGCGTTGTGCCTTTCTGATGCTTGCATGTAGTTCTTATAGGTTGTAGATGGTGGTCATCTCTGTCTAATAGGAGCTTTCTGAGCAGGTCAGGAAAGCCTACTATAAACCAGCATCTAGTGTCTTGATTCTTGGAGAATGGTCATATCAATAAATATAAATCTACAGTGAGGACAGGTAAAGTGGCTGACAGTCACATTATTCATCAGTGGAGATCACAGGACTGAACTGAATGTCGTCACTTGCAGTTATGGTGACACATAAAAAGAGTCAAGGAATTTGGGGCCAGGGTTGCTGATGCAATTCCCTAGGGCAATAATCCAGTGGTAACTTTTGGAACAAATGTAGCCTTACTTTAACCTTTCATTGAAAAATCTCTACATATTTGTTTGTTTGTTTTATTGTGCCAGTACTGGGTACTGTTCCTTAGCTATTTTGCCCAAGGCTGGTGCTCAACCACTTGAGTCACAGCTCAAAAAGTCACTTCTGACTTTTTGGTGGTTGATTAGAGATAAGGGTCTAACGGATTTTCCTATCTGGGCTGGCTTTGAACCTTGATCCTCATATCTCAGCTTCCTGAGTAACTAAGAAACTAAGATCACAGGCTTGAGTAACCAGTGCTTTGAGGGGAAAAAAAATGCCACTTGAAAATACTAGTGGAATTGTTTCTTAGCTCTGGCTGACTGAGAAGCTGGCCTCCCTACAACCAGTTCCACTGGTTCTCCCAGCTGATGACAAAAGGGGTCCTAAGGGCAAATTCACACCACTGACATCCAAAGGAACAACTTTACCCAGCTCTTCAACTCACCCTTAAACAGGATCAGAATTTGGGAAAGTGTTTTTAGTGGATTCCAAGTAGACAAGCTTTGCTCTGGAGTTCCGTCTCCACCCAATCCTGAGTTTCTAAACCTTTTTCTAGTGAGCTGCTTCGATGCCCAGGAACCTGTGGCTGGTTTGTGGACTTGATGGAGGTGCAGAGAAAATTTGCACTTGACCTTGTGCTAACTCTGGCCAGAGGGAAGCAGTTAGTCCAAGAAGAAACCTCAGTTCCCTGGACTTTTCAAGGGTGAAAAATTAGAGTGTGAGGAATGGGCTGTAGGTTTGGTTGTTTGGTTTTAATACATATTTGAACATAAAATGTACCTGTATTAAAATTTGAGCTGAAGGTAAAGTTCCAATAAACTCTTAAATAAAATTTTGCCATGGGGCAAGAATAACAAAATTCAAGTTATTAGTAAATATTCAGGATTTTCCCCCCTACATTGATCCTCTCTTGTCATCTTATCCAAATCAGAATTTTCCTTTCCAGAACAATTGTGTGGGTAAAAGAACAGTTAATAGCAAGTAAATTTGCCCTAAAATTTTTTTGTTCAATTGACTTTTCTAGAGGGAAAATGAGAAGGCAAATATCCTTTAAAATAAATGTTTATGTAACTACATTACAGCTATATCTTATTTTATTTTGTTTCTATGTTTCTCCAACTGTCATGGCCAAGTACTTCTTGCATGCTAAGAAGTAGTTTTTATTTTGCTTTGCTTTTTTTCTCTGGTGTCAGTAATGAGACTTGAACTCAGGGCCTCTGGTGCTATCCTTTAGCTTTTTCACTAAAAAGCTGGTATTCTACCACTTGAACCACATCTTCACTCTGGCTTTTGGTGATTAATTGGAGTTTCTTGCATTTGTCTGTTCAGTCTGGCTTTTAACTAAGATCTTCAGATCTCAGCCTCCTAAATAACTAAAAAAACTAGCTGGTATGACCTCCCAGAAGTTCCTATTCCTACTTCTTAAAACAATTTCTGGCTGGGAATGTGGCTTAATGGTAGAGTGCGCTTGCCTAACAAGCATGAAGCCCTGGGTTTGATTTCTCAGTACCACATAAACAGTAAAAGCCCAGAGTGGCCCTGAGGCTCAAGTGGTAGAGTGCTAGCCTTGAGTAAAAGAATCTTAGGGACAGTACCCAGGCCCTGAGTTCAAGCCCCAGGAATGGCAAAAAAAAAATAGTTGTGGCAAACTTTTAAATATTTAAGTTTCTTAAAGATTTATATGATTAAAGAAGCAATATTATCTTAGAAAGCCTAAGAAAACAGAAAACAAGAAAAACAATTTCTTTAAATCCTGTCACTTGTATATTCTGACACCTCTGTATAGTAGTACCCTTATCTACAAAGAATGTATCATAAAACTGGTGAATGCCCAGATCCTAGATAGTACTGAACCTTGTGTATATGCTGATCATTCCTGTATGTCCTACAGTGTCCTACATGGCCTCAGAGTTCATCTGTTTTTCCATGTTATAGTCCAGGTGCTGCCTTCATATCACTATGCTTGTGCTTTGGAGTCATTATTTTGTTAAATAAGGGGCATTTGAATACAAGCAGCAGTACTACCAATCATTTGTCTGCTACCCAAAATGGCTAGTAAGTGATTAATGGGCAGGTACCATATACAAGTGGATTCACTGACAAAGGCATGGTCCCTTGATGATTCATGCCTGAGGTAGGATGGCTTGTGGCTACCTTAACAACTATGAATTATTTACTTCTAGAACTTTTCACTTGGTGTTTTTGGACTATGGCTGATCACAGGGGACTGAAACCATGGAAAGCAAAACCATAGACAAGGCTGGGGGGGGGAACTACTGTGTCTATAGGCTTTTTTAATATATATCTATTAATTTCTCCCCACAAGTCTGGCCTTTATGTACAATTTTATCTTCTCCATTTTCCTACTCGCAATTTGTTATAAACTTTCCCCAGGTCATTTAAACATTTCACAAATAATTATTTTAATTATCTAAGATGAAACAACAGTGATGTGGTATATAGTTGATTATCCAAGGCCTATTAGTGGTCATTTTTTTCCTCATTCTATTTTCTCAGTCATGTTCCATTGAACATTTTCATGTGTTAACTTCCATGAACTGTTAAATTATTTCTTTAAGATGAAGACTAACATGTGATACTGGAACAAAAATGATAGAACATTTAGAAAGGTTATATCAATTTAGAGTAATAACATTTTTATTTCTTTTTAGAAGTCTTACCTAATTCAGCAGGTAAAACAACCATCATTTCTAGTTTAAAATTTCTTAATTTAAGGACTGGACCTTTTTCATATTTATGGGCCATTTGTAAATTTCTTGTGTGAATTTTACCGTTAATATTTTTCACTCTTGTTTCTGTTGTTGCTTTATAAGAACTCTGAGCCAGGTGCTGGTGGCTCATGCTTATAATCCTAGCTACTCAGGCTGAGATCTGAAGATTGATGTTCAAAGCCAGCCCTGGCAGGAAAGTCCATGAGACTCATCTCCAATTAACCACCATAAAACCAAAAGTGGCACTGTGGCTCAAGTGATAAAGTGCTCATTTTGAGCTGAAGAGTTGAGGGACAGTGCCCAGGCCCAGAGTTCAAGCCCCATGACAGACAAAAAAAGAAAACAAAAAAGAACTCTGTATATTACAGCCATTAAAGAAACAATGGGATTTCCTCAGAAACATTAAAAATAAAATTCCTGTCTGAACCATCAATCCCACTAGAGGATATGGGTTCAGAGAAGGTGTATCTGAATATTGGAGATTTCTACTATCATATTCACTGTGATGTCATTCTCAATAGCTGAGATACAGAACCAACCTAAGTGTCCGTTGTGGGAGAAAGAATAAAGCATTTGTGGTGTATAGACACAAAGTAATTTTGATCAGAGGAAAGAATGAAATCTAGTCATTGGCAGAAACATGGAAATAAGCCCACAGGACAGAATGTTAAGTGCAGTCAGCTAGGTGTAGAAAGACACTGAAGCCATTGAAACAGGGAATGAGTGGCTGGTGGCTTCTAGGGCTGTGCATTTAGAGCGCCAAGGTTGGTAATACTGACTGAAGGACTCTACATATCGAACATTTATGTGCCTCTGGAAGAATAAGTTGAAGAGATCTATTGTACACTGTGATGATTCCAGTTAACAACAATAACAACTTGAAAAATGCTTACTGCATACACACACACAATAAGCAATGTGTTCAATAATGCATACATAAAATAGTTTGTTTTGGGCATTCTAAAATGTCAAGTCATTGTGTCATCCTCCATAAATAAGTACAACCTTTACTTGTGAATTGATAACAGATAGAAGCATTTATCAAAGTGTGCTCCTTTGTACAGCTCTGTATGGAAATACTCTGCCAACAGAGGGGGTTCCTTATATAAGTTTGAGATATTTTGTAAATAATATGCCATTATTATTATCCTCTGTGGCACAGTAGTGTCATGATAGGTAACCCTATTAATTTGTTTTGGAACTAATAAGTTCTATACTTTTTAAAATCTCAAATATCCTCCTATACTCTCTCTGTCTCTGTCTGTCTGTCTATCAGTCTCTCTCTCTCACACACACACACACTCAATTTTCCTGAACTGTATGTCCTGTCAGAGAACACTAGGCAGTGACCACAGATCAAGGAAAGTGTTTGCCAAGTGTCTGCTGGAAGGAGGGTTTGAATATCTGTCTGATCCCTTTGTTCTTTTCTGTCTCCTCCCTTTCGCAGAGTTCTAACCTATTCATCTAACCCCATGATGGCCGTGGATATAGAGTACAGATACAACAGCATGGCCCCTTCTCTGCGTCGCGAGCGCTTTGCATTCAAGGTATCCCCGAAGCTGAGCAAGCCCCTGAGGCCCTGCATTCAGCTAGCCAGCAGGACGGAAGCCGGTGGAATGGTGACCCCAACAGTCCCTGAGAAAAAGGTGAAAAAGCGGGTTTCCTTCGCAGACAACCAAGGGCTGGCCCTGACAATGGTCAAAGTGTTCTCAGAATTCGATGACCCATTAGATATTCCATTCAACATCACCGAGCTACTAGACAACCTGGTGAGTCTGACGACAGCAGAGAGCGAGAGCTTTGTTCTGGATTTTTCACAGCCCTCTGCAGATTACTTAGACTTTAGAAACCGTCTTCAGACCAATCATGTCTGCCTGGAAAACTGCGTGTTGAAAGACAAAGCCCTCGCAGGGACTGTGAAGGTTCAGAACCTGGCCTTCGAGAAGATTGTGAAAATCAGAATGACATTTGACACTTGGAAAAGCTTCACAGACTTTCCTTGTCAGTATGTGAAAGACACTTATGCCGGGTCCGACAGGGACACGTTCTCCTTTGACATCAGCCTCCCCGAGAAAATTCAGTCCTATGAGAGAATAGAGTTTGCTGTGTGTTATGAGTGTAATGGCCAGGCATATTGGGACAGCAACAGAGGCAAAAACTACAGGATCATCCGAGCAGAGCTAAAAGCCACTCAGGGAATGATGGAACCACAAAATGGACCGGATTTTGGAATAGCCTTTGACCAGTTTGGAAGCCCAAGGTGTTCCTATGGTCTATTTCCCGAGTGGCCTAGTTACTTAGGATATGAAAAGCTAGGGCCCTACTATTAGTGACTGCAGTTGGCAGGCAGTGACACTGATCATGGAACGGAGAAGCCAGGAGAAGCGCAAAGTTGAACTGCCCCTTAGGCACAGTTTTTGGAAAGAAAGGGTCCTGCACAGTTTTCTTCAGTCAGCGAGTCCAGCAGCTTTAGATCACAGAACTGATTGCTTGCTCAGAGGTTGTTTGCACTGGTCCATTTTGGCACCCAGGGTGGCCACAAAGGAACAAGCAGGATAGTTCCAGAAGGGTCTGGAGAGAAGCCATGCCTGTGGGCAGTGCTGTGGAAGCTAGAGGAGAGTTTGAGTTCTCTGCACTCCCAGGTGAAAAAGCAGCCCCTGGAAATTCTCTCAGTCCCCAGCCACCCCTGGGCTGGGGCTGGGGGTGTGGCGGAGCTGTTACCATTCACTTTGGTGTGTCCACCAGCAATTGTTTCTTCATTGTTGCTGCTATTCGGTAAACTTACCTCTATGTTGTGACCCAGTAGCCTGATATTACTCATCTCTAAAACAGCTTCTGAAGAGAGATGAGATCTGCTTCTTTTGGTCCAAGTTCCTTCTTTGTTGTTGTTCTGTATTTCATTTTCTTCCACGGTTCCTCTGATGTTCAGGAAAAGATAACAAAAGGCAAATACACAGCCTATGACTAAGAGAGGCTTTGGCTCTCACCTCTGACCCTAAATATATACCCCAGCAGAGAACCACACTTCAGTTGTTGGAAAGCCACTGGCTCCTGAGTGGTGTCAAAGATTGGAGAGCTCTGAGCAGGCAGGACAGTCAAGAGATTCAGCTTTCCTTTTGGCTTTGCAAGGAGCTCTCTAAGCACTCTCTGAGTCACCAGAAGGCTCAGTGACAAGATTGGTTTTCACTTGCTTGGCACATTTGCAAGCCTCATTCTTCTTTTACAAAAAAAAAAAAAAAGAGGAAAGGAACTGTAGCTCTTCTTTCTTGAAGAGTTGTCATCTATGTTAACATTTGCCCATCCAGTACACCCCTACCGCCTTTGGAACTTGCTTAGTTTCATTTTGCCTGTGATAGACAATATTTGGGACACTTTACAAACACCTGGAAGATGTCGATCTGGGTGTTTTTATTTATGGTGTGTATGCAAGATGATCGGGGAGAAAAGCCTCCTAAAGTTCCCATGTGTTATTTTAAATATTTGCCAACTCTGAAATGTCAGAGATGAATTGTTCTTCACCATATCGGACCTAAAATGTTTTGGTGAATGCCAGTATAACTCCTGGATAATTCATGGTTGGATGGGTCCCCAAAAACCTGTGATTTCTTTTTCTAGGCAAGATTGGTTTGTACTTAAGGGTGTTTGAAAAACATTTTCCATGTATATTTGTAGATTTTTTTTAAAAAATTATTTTTGTTGTTTTGTTTCGGGAGTTTGGCTAAGTGACTTTTTTTTTAATTCTCTTTTTTTTCTGGATCTTAGCAAAATAGTGTTTGCTAAGGCGTATGGGAAAAGGGTGAGTTTCCTGGAGTTGAAGGCACAGCTCTGAACTTGGCTGGCACAGAATCCCATGTTTGAATTTTTCCAGATAAATTAGAAAAGAGTGCCAGGTTTTTGTGGCTCTGTATATTAAAATCAGGCAAGTATTGAGTGCCTTGGCTTAGAGAATTTTATGGTTAGTTTTTCTTTTTTTTTTCTTCTAGTTTTGAACTTTAGAGTGTTTGAATTTTTTAAATGCTAAGTGGTATTCCATGTAATTCTTATTCCTAAAACTGGCTGTTATTTGTGTGCAATCCAGTGCTTTAAGGTTTTTGGTGCCTCTCCCAAGTAGGTAGTCCTCTAGGATTACATAATAATGTCATTTATGGGGAAATCACACTTGTATCTTTTACTGAATTGAGCAGGGTTGTGTCTTACCTGAGCATATCATACAGGAAGTATGCAGACAGACTTGAAATGCTACAGATTTGGTGATCAGAACTAAGAGTAGCATAATTCTAAATCAAATGAAAGCAAAACTGGCCAAGAGGTCCCCCCACCATGCTAGGAAGCAACAGGTACACTGTTACTTGCAGTTACCAGTCTAAGCATCATTCTATGTTCAGAGGAAAAGGTTTTCAAGTAACTTTGGTTTTATGTGATAACTGATCTTTAGACATTCCCTTGTCAACATTTGAAATATGGTAATTCAGTGACAGTATTGCTCCTAAAACAACCACAGATCCTACCTTCTAGTTCTTTTAGCATACCTGAGGTTTGTACTCTACTGCTCAGCTCCAAAGGCAAGTCTTTGGCCTGCGTGAAAGACTTCTTCCCGATAAAGTAGGCAATCAATATGTCCCATGCCTGGGGAATGTTAAACTCTCCCCTTAGTTCACCATCATGGGAAGACATACACTTAAGGGGACAGGCTCCTGAGTTGGGACTGAACTAATAGCCTGACCTGTCAATTGCCATCACACACCTCTTGATTATGGTGATGAATGGATCTCTTCCATCTTAGTGTCCTCCCCGGCTGCCCAGAAGGGCCAACCATCTGTCACTGTGCCATTAGCTAGAACAATATTGTCAGGCCCCTGGTCTACATATAGGGGACCAACTCCATTTTCCTTCCATATTTATTACCCAAAATGCCCTGCGGTGCTTTTGTAAACTGGGTGCAATAAATAAGTGAACTACATTAAAATATAATAAGCTTTATATTTCTTGGGAGATAAGCATATGAATGTTTTTAAGTTTTCTTGTTATAGGACAGCCAATGGGGGGGAAATGGAGCTCTGCATCAGTTGTAAAACTTTATTTTATCTCTAAGATTTCATTTCAATGCTGATAAATCATGAAACTTTTGTGTATGCCAGTACTGGAGCTTGAACCCAAGATCTGCGTTCAAGGCTGGCATTCTACCACTTGAGCCATACCTCCATTCCCAGGTTTTTGTTGGTTAATTGGAAATACAAATCTCATGGACTTTTCTGCCCAGGCTGGCTTCCAACTGCAATCCTCAGCCTCCTAGACAGCTAGAATTATAGTTGTGAGCCACCTCACCCAGCTAAAACATGACATATTTTTTAAATGTACATATTGAACTGCTTTATGGGGTTTTGATCTTTGTATGTCCCGATGTATTTTAACAATGAGCATGACATCATTTCGACATCAGACTTCCAATAGGTATTATGTGCTCTTCCTTTTAAATGTGGCCTTATGATCCTAATGACATCATTATGCCATTATTATGTAATCTTTCTCAATGGACAGTGAATGAAACCTTGGTTATCTTTCATTTGTTTCTGTTTTTAAATTTTCTTCAACTGGATGCTGGCTGGTGGCTCATTGTTCTGAAGGGATGTAGATCTAATGTGTCCTGACAGGATTGTTGAATTTGGAGACAAGAAATAAATGGATCTTACCGATAAATGGGATCTTATAGGATTTCCAAAAGACAATTTGGCAGCTTCACATAGTTTCCTGAAGCTGGGGGACAGAACATGCCAGGGATGGGCGGTTTCCCTGGTGATAGTAGGTAAGCATGACGGCCCATGTTGTGAAATTGTGAATCATAGGAGTTGTGTTGGTGGTTCCTAGAAAGCCTGGGAGAGGCAGCTGTGGGAAGACAAAGTCTCACTTTTATTACAGTGTGAACATACAACCCAGACTTGTCTTCAGTTTATACCTAAAAGTGCCTTGTCAAGAAATTTCTGCATGTTTATAAGAATTAAATATTTTTGTACACAAAGTTTAAGGAGAAATGCACTTTAAAAATCACAAGAATAGATATTTTGTGTGTGATATGAGAGTGGTTTGTATCTATCTCAAATGCAAAAATGTAATAAAGATAGAAACAAAATGGAAACTTCTATTCTTTTAAGAATTCTTGTTATTGTTTTGATGCTGGTTCTAAGGCTTGAACTCAGGGCCTAGGTGCTGTTCCTGAGCTTTAAAAAATGTTATCGGGCTGGGAAGGTGGCTCAGTGGTAGAGGGCTTGCCTTGTATGCCTGAGGCCCTGGGTTTGACTCCTCAGCACCACATAAGCAAAAAGAAAAAAGCCAGAAGTGGCGTTGTGGCTCAAGTGGCAGAGCGCTGGCCTTGAGCTGAAGAGCTGAGGGACAGCGCCCAGGCCCAGAGTTCAGGCCCCACGACCGGACCCCCCCCCCAAAAAAAATAAAAAATAAAAATAAAAATAAAAAAATAAAAAATGTTATCTTAGAGGTGACACACAGAGGGGCTGCAGTTACATAAGCCAGGTAAAAAGTACATTTCCTTTTGGACAATGTCACCCCTTCCCTCGCTCTCTCCCAGTTTTTCCCTCCCAGTCCCATCCACAAGTTGTATAGTTCATTTTCAACATAGTATCCAGTGAGTACCATTACTGCAAACTGTCCTATTCTTACCTCTAGAGGAAGGAGCAATATTTAAAACCAGTGTGTTTTCACATTCACCTTGGGTTTCCAAAGGTATATATCAGATAGCCAGAGTAAAGCAGTAGGACGAAGTAAAGGAGATCACTATGTTTTAAGCTGTCTGGACAGCAAGGGCTGGACACAGATTAGAGAATCATCATTTAAAAGGTTTCAGTCCAGCATTGTTCTGCAGCAGGTTGAAATCATCCAAGGTCAAGTCTCTACTCTCTCCCTTGCTTTTGAAGTATAGCACAGACAACTATATTAAGACCTGTATATATTCTGACATGTATGAGTAAAATATCAGCAACGTAGAACTGCTTCATCAATCTGTAACCAACAAAACCAGTCAGCTCCCCTATGTATTGGAGAGAAGACATTGACTCTAGGTAAGATTTTTTAAAATGGTTTACTTCAAAGTTCAGAAGAAATGATGGGGGAGTTGAGGCAGATGGTAAGGGACCCCAGGACACCTCACATCCTTCAGCCCTCTGACCCCTGGGAGTCTGTGATCGCTCTTCCACGAAGGGTAGAGTGTTTGAAAGTGAGCAGAAAGGGTAGGTGCAAACGTGAGTTTCTTACATTGTTATCTTTCTTGAAACTTTTTTTTTCTTTCTGAATTATTGAAGATCAAACCAAGGGCCTTATATGCATGAGGCAAGTGGTGTACCACATGAACCACCTCCCTCATACCTTTTAATTTTGTTTCTAAGATAGGCTTTTAGTAACTTTGCCTGGTCTGGTCTCTGAATTTATCATTCTTACACCACAGCTGGATTATAGGCATTCACCACCATACCTAGCTTCTCAGAAATAGTTGAACACAGAAATGGGAAGGGGATGGGGTGACAGAGGTCTTCACCAATGTTTAATAGTTTTCACAACCGTTACCCAAGTGGAAAATAAGTTTCTCATCTCTGAGATGGTGGGAGTAAAAAGATTGAAAAGAAAAACCACTTTTCTAGAGCAATTTATCTAGAGTAGCAAGTATCAGCTGTGAGTAATTCAGCTGACTGCTGCTCAAGAGCTTTTTCTTTGTGTGTGTGTGTGTGTGTGTGTGTGTGTGTGTGTGCGTGCGTGTGTGTGTGTGTGTGTGTGTGTGTGTGTGCGCGCACGTGCACGCCCTTAGGGCTTGGACACTGAGCTTCTTTTATACAAAGGTAGTGCTCTACCACTAGATCCACAGCTCCACTTGTGGCATTTTAAGTAGAAAAAAAGAGTCTCACTGGCTTTCCTGCCCAGGCTGGCTTCAAATTTTCAGCTTCAGATACCAGCCTCCTACATAGCTAGGATTACAGGCATGAGCCATCTGTGTCTGGTGAGGGTACCCTTCAGAGGCTGATCGTGATGAACAGAAACACCAGGGGTTGGTAGCTACTGAGAGTCCTAGGAAAGAGGCAGGACTCTTGACCTCCACATTCTTTTTATCCCAGGATTGAAAGCCTGAGATAGTTCAGGACAGGGAAACTCTCACCAATCCCTATTTCTTTTTCTTCTCCTTCATCCTTTGGCAGGAGAGAAGGGAGGAATCTCAAAAGATGATACTTGCCATCTCATGTTGCTTCTGACAAGTATCACATTTGAGTTGGTGCCATTTCACAAGTATTGATGTTTTCCCCCACTCTCCAACAACCTCTCTCTCTCTCTCTCTCTCTCTCCACGTGCACGCATACATGCTATGCAGCATCTGACCAGGGTTGGACCTTGACTTTCAATGAGGAAAGATACAGAACAATCACCTTTCTTTAGGATCATTGGGATCATTAGTAATGATCCAAAATTCTGATCCTCCGCCCAAAGCTATAAGCTCTAGCAGCCAGCCCTCTTTTGCTATAAAAAATTTTAACTTTTGTTGTCCATATTCAGTTTGTCTTACTTATTTTTCTTTGTCTTTATTTGAAAACCCTTTAAAAAATGTAAAAACCATTCTTATGTCATGGGCCATGCAAAACCATGACTCAGATGAACTTCCTGCAGGCCATGGTTGCCAGTTGTGAATGCAGTCATGGGAAGAGACTTGAGAGGTCGTTTGTTGAGATCTGGAGTCTGGAAGTTATTTTCAGTTGCTTGCTTTTTATCTTAGGAGGACCATGTAACTTGTACAATCTGGGACACTTAAAAGGCTGAATAGGTACTATGAACCCCCTGAGCACTCAGTATACCCTAGAAGCATCCTAAGCAACCACACTGCTTAAACAATGTGGCCCCCTGTCTACTTGCCATCTTCCTTTCTACACCTTTGGAGAGAAAGCTACAGCCAGAAGTGGTCCCATGCTAGAATCCACTCTGAATGGATAGTGCTATTTTTTTTAATGCAGTATGACAGAGTGCTGATTTAGTATGTGGTTTCCATATGTTTTTGTTGGTTGGCTTTTCTGTTTCCTAATTGTAGTGCTGATGGCCAAAAACCTGAAAATTCCAGTGAATTCACTTCCAACAGTAGCTTGTTCAAGAAGAAAGGAGTTATTTATGGTTTGGTCTCCTCCCCACTCCCCTCCCTCCCACCCCTTTACCCTACAACTATGGCCTGGCAAAGTTCCAGAGGGAGAGGCTCCTTGTGGACAGACTCTGAGACCCCATCTAGCAGAATTCCAACCCCAGCTTCCCAGGAAGTAATGTGGAAGCCCCCTTGGGAATATTGGCAACCATGGCCTGTCAGCTCATCTTTCTCTGTCCTACCCAAGTTTTGGATGCCCTCAGCATGACAGAACTCAGAGGTGAGAACAGATCTCCAAAGTGCTCTGGGATGTGGCTCTGTGGAGCTTCCCCCCGCCTCCACTTTAGTGGCCGCCATGACGTGGGGGCATAGATACTTTATCTATTATGTGCTGTGGACTCCTCCTGCAGTATTTATCACTACCCAGGGATAAAGGTGGGCCTGTCATGTTTGGAAGACCCATATAATTACTGGAGGGACTTGCAAAGGTTTGTATGAACCTCAGTATATCAAAAAAGGAACTCTGTACTCACAAAAGAGGCTTGGCTTGCAGCACCCAGCCCTCTCTGACACTTGCATAAGACAGTGGTAATGCCACACCTGCGCTAATGGAGAAACTGATTATGACTTCCAACCCCCATAGCTCACCTCTCATTAGAGAATGCTGCTGAGTTAATTACGATTCGATTTGGATGTGAAATTAGCCAGGAGAGATTTCACAGATTGTATTATTACTAATGATAACAATAACTTTTAAATATTAACAATTATTAATAACAATGTTTATTAATTATTTCCATTAGGGAATTAATTGAACCAAACACCAAGACCTAATCCAAAGCATTCTCATAAGTTTTTTTTTTGTTTTATTTGTTTGTTCATTTTTGTTGTTGTTGTTCTGATGCTGTAGATTGAACTCAGGGCATGGGCAATCTCTTTTAGCTTTTTAGCTCAAGGCTGGGCCTCAACACACCTCTACTTCTAGCTTCTTGCTGGTTAACAGAGATGAGAGTCTCATGGACTTTCCTGCCTGGGCTGGCTTCAAACTGTGATCCTTACATCTCAGCCTTTTGAGTAGCTAGAATGACAGGCTTGAGCTACCTGTGCCAGGCTTTCTCCTAAATTCATTTGACCCAGCTTTGCATATTTGTTCATGCAATAAACCTGTGCTATTCAGATGCTTTCCTTTTATCATTTTTGTTTGTTTATAGTGGGGGATGAATTCACTCAAGGCCTCGTGTACTCCATTAGCCTTTTTACTCAAGGCTGACACTGTACCACTTGAACCATATTTCCAGCTTTTTGCTGTTTAATTGAAGATAAAAGTCTCTCAAATTTGCCTGTGCCACTTAGCTTCAAACCTCAGTCCTCAGATCTCAGCCTCCTAAGTAGGTAGGATTACAGGCAGGAGGCACCAATGCAGGGCTTGTAGGCATTTTTCTTTCTTTTTTATATTAAAATGTATTTTTTGTTCAGGTAAATGGACAGATATACATGGATTTTTAAATCACAGTCAAATTACAGTCTTTCCTTGTAATTATTATTTTTTAAATTAATTTTATTGTCAAAGTGATGCACAGTTACATATGTAAGGTAGTGAGTACATTTCTTGTCCAACATTGTCCTTCCCTTGTTTTTCTCCCACTTTCCTTCCCAATCCCTCCCCCAAGTTGTAAAGTTCATTTCTAACATATTGTCTTTTGAGTATTGCTGTTGCAATGGTTCGCCCTTTGTCCTTTGTCTCACCATTCTATTGTTCCCTACCCTTCCCTAATTCAGATAAATGTATATACAATACCCAGGGTACCAAAATCAAATACAGTGACAACAAGGGATAAGCCATAGGAAAAAAAGAACAAAAGAAAAAAAGAAATAACGTCACATAGTACATTAAAAAACAACAACATAGTAAAACCTCTTGTTTCATATCTTGGCATTCATTTTGCTTAACGTCATCTTATATGGTCATATGTACATAGCTATTGAGCTATTGTTCTCCTTTTCTAGGACTATCTTAGACATATACTAATTATTACAAATGAGGGAATACATGCAAATCAAAACAACATTGATGATTCTACCTTACCCCAGTTAGAATGGCCATTATCAAGAAATCTAATAACAACAGATGCTGGTGGAGATGTGGCCAAAAGGGAAAGCTACTACACTGTTGGTGGGAGTGTGAACTTGTTCAACCACTCTGGAAAGCAGTATGGAGGTTCCTCAAAAGACTACACATAGAGCTTCCCTATGACCCAGCAATCCTACTTCTGGGCATTTACCCAAATGACCCCAAACAAGGCCACACTAAAGCTACCAGCACAACTATGTTTATCACAGCATTAGTCACCATAGCTAAGATATGGAACCAACCCAGATGCCCCTCAGTAGATGAATAGATCAAGAAAATGTGAATTCTATGCTTCCATCAGAAAGGATGACATTGCCCCATTCATAAGGAAATGGAAATACTTAGAAAAAAATCATAATTAAGTGAAGTAAGCCAGACCCAAAGAAACATAGGCATTTTTCTTAATTAATCATTATCTCACCCTATATTATTCCTGGATTATATTTCAGAGGGAGCAAAGTAAAGGTATTTGCCCTGCACAAATCCTTCCCCCATTTAATTACACTTTCTGCTGTGAAATGGTGTGGTTTTTCTCCAGAGCTGCTTTAGACATGATGAGCTTTCTACTGACAAAAGCAAAGAGAAACACTCAGGAGTGACATTGTTGGCAGTGGCTGGAGCGGAGAGACTCACACACGCTTTCATTTGTGCTTCCCAGCATAGCTCACCACTGCCCACCTCGGCCCCTGCGCCTTGTCCCCACACAGGCAATGCAGAGATGTGTCACCAGTTGCATCCTCAGCACTGAGCAACGGTATTTTGTTCTTTTCAATTTACAGGTCATCCATGAGCATTTTATTTCATTTGCACTGACTTTAATTTGAATTGTGTTATTAATTTTGACATCCAACTCTTATAATTAGTATGCAGACAAATCGTTGATTTCTCGGTGTTGATTTTATATGCTGCAGGCTTGCTGAACTCAATTATTAGCTCTAAGCTTTTTTTCTTTCATTGGTCAGTTTGAGGTTGTCTACATAGACAGGTTATGAAAACAGGGCAGTTTAATTTCTTCCTTTCCAATCTATTTCCTTACATTTCCTACTGTAATAGCTAGGCTTTCTGGTATGTTGACAGCAGTCTTTGGCTATTAAAAGTGATGTGATATTACCTGTAGGTACTTTGTAGCTGCTCTGAGGAAATCTTTATTTAGTCCTAGTTTGCTGAGAGTTTTTAATCATGTGTGAATTATGATCATGTAATATTTTACATTGACTGACAATCATCTGGTCCTTTATATCTGACATAAATCCTACCTAATCATGATATATAATCCTTTTCATACATTGCTACATTTGATTTGTTATGATTTTGTTGAGGATTCTTGTACCTAATATAGGCTGTATTCGTGCAGTACTGGAACAGGTTAGTGTTAACCTTGTAAAATGAAATGGTAAACATTCTCTTCTGTTTTCAAGAAAAAAAATCAAGCCAAATGTTAGTGGCTTATACCAGTAATCCTAGCTAATATATGAGGATCGTATTTCAAAGCCAGACCAGGCAGGAACATCTGAGTCCCTTATTCCCAATTAACCACCAAAAATAATGTGGCTTAGTGGTAGAGTGCTGCATAGCATGCACAAAGCCCTGGCTTCAATTCCTCAGCACCACATACACAGAAAAAGCCAGAAGTGGTGCTGTGGCTTAAGTGGAGAGTGCTATCCTTGAGCAAAAGAAGCTCAGGGACAGTGCCCAGGCCCTGAGTTCAAGCCCCAAGACTGGCAATAAAATAGTCAATAGTGAAGTTATTGCTCAAATAGTACAGCACTAGCCTTGAGCAAAAAAAGTCAGGGATAGCATTCAGGCCCTGATTCCAAGTCTCAGAATAATAATAATAATAACAATAATAATAAATCATGAGGAGTTGTTTTCTTTAAATGTTCTATGGAATTTCCTATTGAAAACCTCTTGGCCTAAAGATTCCGTTTTAAAAGCTTTTAAATTACGAATTGAGTATTTTCAATATTGAACCAAGTAACTACTATTTCTGTACATATTTAGGCTCTAAACAATCATAAAGAATCTTGTTTAGTATTATAAATGCTCTTGTCTACTGGGCAAAGTTCTGATTTTCTTAGTTTAATTGCTTCAATATTTTAAACATGTCAAAGCTCCCTGATTTAAATTTCCATTAAATAGAACTTTACTATGCATGATGTACTTGGATATTTTCTGTCCTATTCCATATTATTTTTTAATACTGTTTGAACTTGTTAGATTTATTTCTGGACCCATTTGGGTATTGCAATTTGGAAAACACAATTTGTGTGTTATCTACTATTGGTTTTGTAGCTCTGTGGTTCTATGTCTCTTTCCTTTTTACTTGCCTGAAGTACAAAGATAGAAACTTATACCATCATTTAAAAAATGGGTCTCAGAGTTATTCCCAAAGCAGATTTAAGATAGTTTACAATAAACGCAGTTTTTTGGTTTTTTGTCAGACATTGGGGCTTGAACTCTGGGCCTGGGCACTGTCCCTGAGCTCTTCAGCTCAAGAAGAGCACTCTACCACTTGAGCCACAGTGCCATTTCTGGCTTTCGGGTGGTTAATTGGAGACAAGAGTCTCATGGACTTTTCCGCTCAGGCTGGTTTTGAACCACAATCCTTAGATCTCAGCCTCCTGAGTAGCTAGGATTACAGGCATGAGCAACTGGCATCCGGCTTGCAATGTTATTTTTAAAAGCAAATGAGAAATGGGAAATCTAAAAAATGTTTTTCTCCATATCAAGTATACAAACAGTTATAGAATGAAAAGTAGCCAGGCATCCAGTTAACAATCATTTAGTCTAAATTATATGTTACTGTACTTTGTTTAAAACGATCAGAAAGCCAGGTATATGTATGCCTACAAACCCAGCTACTCTGAAGGCAGAGCTTAGGATGATCATGGATCAAACCCAGCTTAGGTAAAAGGTTAGTGAGACCCTATGTCAAGAAATAAACTTGTGTGGTGGTCCATACCTGAATCTAAGCTCTGGAGGGGTTATAGGGAGGAAAATCGTGCTTTGTGGCTGACCCTACACAAGACAAACCAGACTCTATCTAAAAATCCAGGAAGAAGTTGGAGGTGTTTTTAAAAGGTAGAACGTCTGCTCTACCAAATGTGAAATCATGAATTCAAGCTCCAATACTACATAAGTAAGTAGATAAATGAAATGCAAATAAGCGGATGTGCCTGAAATACTGGGGAAAATTGTCCCAAGCCCTCACCCAATGCTGTGGTTCTTGGTCTATCTGGAGGGGGGGAGGGGGGAATCAATTGTAAGTCATCAACTCTACTAAGGACAACTTATTTTAGGTGATTACATAAGTGTTGCATCCTGCCCTTGATCTCATAGAAGTTTGGAACTGATCAAGAAGGACTCAATCACAGGAAATGTGAATTTGTAGCTCAGCCAAAATGAAATTGATCATGAGGCCACTATTGTGCTGATACTAATTTCAACATAGGAATACCTAGATTGCTCCCATTTTACCTACCTCAATGATGTGATGCTACCTGCTAGCCTGGAGTCTGGCTGTGGGGTTCATTGGAGCTGCACACAATGATGGGCAGCTACATGATATAGAAGCAGCCACCATAGCCACTTCCCTTTCTAGTAGTAATGGTAAGTGTGCTGTGCTCTGTGGAGGCTGAGGAACACGGTCCCTCACAAACATGGCAATGATAATAGCATTAATGCATTCAAAACTAGACACCCATGGGTGAGTACTCAAGGAGCACTTACTCCATTGGCATTGGAGTGGGACAAGCCACAGACAAGCAAGACTGTTCCGCACAACAAGGTGAGTCCTACCTCTGGGTGCAAATGAAAACCCAGTTATCTGTTTCTTATTCTGCTTGCATTATTCATGTCTAGACCAGTTGACAAGCATTCTGCTGACTTAGCATCATCAAAGCCAATGCTGACAGCCCTAGTTTTTGGCTAGAGCCAAGGTAGAAGCTCACTGCAGGATGCACAAATGCCACCTCCTCCCAGCCTCCTGGCCATGATTACAGTCTTAAAGTAGATACACAGCTACTTAAGATCATCTATTTCCACTTCATACCATGCTAGAAGATAGGTCATCTGTCTTAAGTTTAAATCCTAAAGCACATTAGTAGACAAAGGACTAACCCTTGCAAGTAATCCTAATTTAGCTTTTGCTTATTTTTATTCCTAATTAAGAGACAGCAATTTGGCTTTATTCCTTCTCTCTCCCAAATCATCCCTGCAGTCACAAGCCAAGCGCCAACAGGGCATGGGGGTAGCTGGGATAAGGATATTATTGGGGCAAGATGGTGGAACAGCAGGTAACAAGAGGTAATGTGGCCTTTTCAAGGGTAATGTCAGAGCAGGGAGAGAGGCAGCCTTGTGTCACTGGGAGAGGAGCTAGATAGAAAGCATTGAACAAATAAACATACTAAGGGTAATGGAGAACAGAGACAGAAATAGAGAATTAAGCGAAGCACTGGTGGTTTGTGCTTGTAATCTCAGCTACCTAGGAGGCTAAAATCTGGAGCATTGTGTTTTGAAGCCAACCCAAGCAGAAAAGTCCCAGAGATTCCATCCCTAAAATATCCAGCAAAATATCAGACTAGAGTCATGGCTCAAATAGTAGAGCACCAGCCATGAGCAAGACAGCCAAGTGAAAATGTCAGGTCCAGAGTTAAAGTCAATGTTCTGGAAAAAAAATAATAAACTCAGAGAGATTTCAGGCACATGTGCACTGTTCTTGTGTACATGCACGTATCTATGTGTAAAAATTTATAGTTCTTATTTCTTTCTACTAAATAGGTCTGGAGGTAGTCACGCTCTAGTAGCAAAGGTCAAAGTAAGGCCCCCATCTTGGCTTCTCAATATCCATCTTCATGAAAAGGAAAGGAAATCCCTCTAGAGAATTGGCTGATCCAGCATTAGGGCAGAAAAAGTATAAAATGACTTAGAACAACTTGTAAAGAAGTGACTCATAGAATGACAGCCACAAGTCAAAGGGCATAAACTCCATCTCCATAGTTCTCTGACTGCTAAAATCTAGGGTAAAGTGTTCATTTTTAAATCATTTTTAGTGATAGTTAAAAAGTCATAAAATGAACATCAAAATAATTATGATAGGAAAAGATTGTAACTCATTGCACAAGTAATTTTAATAAATTTTTACAAAGTAATTTTTTTCTTGGCTTGGATCCTATAAAAGGTTATTAACAATGTCCTTAGTTCTCGGTTCCTGCAAGAGGAACAGGAAATGTTTCTTTTGTTTTTTTTTAGTTCTCCCTCCTTTTAACCCTGCTGTAGTAAAAATAAATCCTTGCTCAAACTTAAAAAAATATTAGCATAAATAAATTGTACAATGTCCTTCAATCAAATCCATTCTGTCTGTATTATTCTTTCTTAACTCCCTCATCTCATCCTCCTCTTTTTTAAACAGTTTCTACTTGGTTCCATTATGCTATTTCCATTACATATATACACATATATATGAATTTATATAATGTAACTTTGCTCACATTCACCCTAAAAATGAGTTTTATACAGGGAGATGAGAAAGTTCCTCCTTAATGCCAAGTAATGAATATAGCAGGAATGATATAATTTGATGACTATTTGGCAAACATCTCAGTAATAATTCCAGCAAAAAGTATCAATAGATTTTAAAACATGCAAAGGGATAAGAAGTAATGGAATTTTTACACCATTACAACAGTAAAACATACAGTGGTAACAGGAGCAAATGCTATCTCAATCAAGTGTTCAAAATGACTAGCACAGGACCTGGGAAGTTGGCTCAGTGGTAGTGTGCTTGCCTCGCATGCATGAGGCCCTGGGTTCAATACCTCAGCAACACATAAGCAGAACAAAGCCAGAAGTGGCGCTGTGACTCAAGTGGTAGAGCGCCAGCCTTGAGCTGAAGAGCTGAGGGACAGCGCCCAGGCCCAGAGTTCAGCCCCCACAACTACCACCACCAACAACAACAAAAGACTAGCACAGGTAATGTGACACATTGATATAAAAGTCAGCAGGAGCCAAGAGGTTGCAATACCACTTCTGTGACATTTTTGCTGAAAACACACAGCCAGGGTCTACAAAGGAAAAGGCACAGGGAAAATCAAGCTAGAGTCATGCACTCGAATGCAGTCTTCATAAAGGTCAAGAGCAGGGATGTCAACATTCCTAGGGGAGAGACTTCTGTCATGCCATGAGGAATCGGAGCTTTGGGAGCAAGTACATGCAGGGCACCTTGAAAAGGGTGCAGATGAAAGGCAGACAAGAATGCTCTGTGCTTTTCTTGAAACTTTTCTACAAATTTGGGTTGTTTCAAAACATATGACCTTTTTGAAATGTGAGGACATTGCGAAGTAGAGGAGGGAGAGATGGTAATGGTGATGGAACTGGCCGTGTGTGTTCCCAGGTTGCTCCAAGGGCAGTCGGTGGAGGATGTTACCATGCAGCTTCTGGAAAGAGAGCTTGTTCCATCATGAATGTGGACCACTGTTTCAAAACCATGATGGTTTGGCTGACTATGGTCAGGCTTTGTGTTTCATAGAGCCTGACTTTCTCCTCTAAGAAAATAATACATGAATGACTCGCACCTTGGACCAAGTTCCTCACATCAGCAGAGAATAGCATTGAAAGAGAGTAGTACTGGTGTGTCAGAGAAGCATGAATTGAAACATCCTAAAAGAGGCTATGAAATGAGAGATGTTTTCTCTCCTGGGAAAATAACATAAAGAATAATTTGAAGTAGAGTGCCAATAGCTCACATCTGCAATTCTAGCTACTCAGGAGGCTCAAATCTAGGGATTGTGGTTTGAAGATAGCCTGGACAAGAAAGTCTGTGAGACTCTTAACTACCAAAAAAAAAAAAAAAAGCTGGAAGTGGAGCTGTGGCTCAAGTGGTAGAGTGCTAGCCTTGAGAAAAGAAGATCATGGACAACTCTTAGGGCCTGAGTTCAAGCGCCAGAACAATCACACAAAAAAGTGTTAGAATTCAGTTGCGCATGGTGGTTCACACCTGTAATTTCAGCCACTTGGGAGACAGAGATCAGTAAGGCTGTTTTTCAAGGCCGGCCTATTCAAAAAGTTAGCAAGGCGGAGAAGGAAGGGGGAAATTGGGGGAAAGCGAAGGAAGGGGTAACATTGTCCAAAAAGAAATGTACTTAAAAAAAAAGAAATGTTCTTTACCTGACTTATGAAATGGTAACTCCTCTGTATAGCACCTTAATAATAACAATAAAATTATATATTTTTAAAGAGTAAGGCCAATGTCAAGTAAAGAGCTGGGAGTGTTGTTACTACCAATAATCTTAGCTACCCATACTGTAGAGGTAGGAGGCTGTATACAGTCCAAGGCCAGACTGGGCAAAAAGTGTGATTGCCCCACCCCATCAAATAGTAACTGAAAAATAAAACATAGTGGGTATTAAATAAATAGAAGACTGGATGTGTAGATTGATTGCATAGCAATGGTGAAGCTTTAGTTCAAACCCAATACCATTCTTCCATCAAAAAAAGAAAAAGAGGGCTGGGAAGTTGGCTCAGTGGTAGAGCACTTACCTTGCATGCGTGAGGCCCTGGGTTCGATTCCTCAGCACCACATACACAAAAAGAAAAAAAGCCAAAAGCGGCGCTGTGGCTCAAGTGGTAGAGCGTTAGCCTTGAGCTGAAGAGCTGAGGGACAGTGCCTAGCCTGAGTTCAGGCCCCATGACCAGACTCCAAAAAAAAATTAAAAAAGAAAAAGAAAGAAAAATGGTCATATAATATGACTTCCACAATGTCTAGAACATTCTCACGGAAGTATCTGGATGTGAGAGATGGATTGCAACCACATGTGCTCCTCAAATCAGCCCAGTTACCCCATGGCCCATTTTTGGTCAAGATGGTTTCCATCCCTCAGCATTACTACACTGCCTTAGTTCATCTCTGATTATTCACCAAGTGAACACTGTTCAGTCTCTGGCCAGAAAGAAGAAAATGTAGCAATTTAAGAGATGTGTCTAAGTGAGTTAGTAAAGAGGAGAAGGTTTGCACAACTTTAAGGAAAAATCTCCCTTGGGCCTAGAAGAGATGTTTGTTGCAGATATCATGTTTAGCGCTGGGTCTCTTGTGCTGGCAAACAAACATCTGCTCTTGATTTTGAAAGTCCTTAGTCATCTATTTCTTCATAAGGCTCTTCTTTGAAAAGAATCTTGGTTGGCATGCTCTTCTCACATGATTGGAGACAGTTCTTCCTGCTAGTTTTACATTTTGCCTTTTCGGGTGATTCTATTTGCTCATTCCAGACTGCTGCCAAGAACTTGCTGGGTAAATAAGATGATCTACTTTCTATACTGTACTCTGTGCAGTCCAGAATGGCAGGAGTTCAAGATCCAGTGGCTTAGAGGTGGAGGTCCAAGCTGGCTTACAAGGCCTTCTGGACCGTATAACTCTGCCAGTGGGAGAAGCCATCAAAAGAACCAGTGGGATTTTTAGTGCCAACCTAGCTTTGTCAGCAATTGCTTTAAACACCATGACCTTGACCCTCATACGTCGATTGTCCTTGCTGGGCCAGTTCTTCTGTAGCACCTGGAGGTGACACCAAACTGGACCAGGGTGGGTTGTCCAGCAAGTGGTGATTGTCCAGGATTGCAGAACCCATGTTGTAGTGCTACTCCTTAGTCTCCAGTGTGAACAGTGTATCCTCAGAGATCATAAGGACCCTGGAAAACAGATCATCTTGTAACAAATGTGGTAGCTTCCAAGGCCATCAAAAATAGTCAAAGAGCTGGGTGCAGGTGGCTCATGCCTGTAATTCTAGCTACAGAAGAGGCTGAGATTTGAGAATCCTGCTTTGAAGACAGCCCAGGAAGAAAAGTCTATCAACTCTTGTTTCCAATTCACCACCAAAAAGCTGGAAGTGGAGCTGCAGCTCAAGTGGTACAGCACCAATCTTGAACAACAACAACAATAAAAAGCTGAGGGACAGCATCTAGGCCCTGAATTCAAGTCCCAGGACCATCAGTAAACAAACAAACCAGCAAACCAGCAGTCAGAGCTGGCAGATGGAAGTTGCATCTCAGGTACCATTGCATTTCCCAAATTCAAAACACAATGCTTGTGGATGCAGGATCTCCATCACCTGACCTCTGCCTGCCTCCTGCCAGCCTCTGGCTCATGCCACATTGCTTGTTCTTCCTCCTATAGCCCGGTGTTTTTCCTATCTCTCAAATTCCTCCTATCTTTTTGACTATAGGTCTAGTGTCCAGCATGGTCAGGCCTGGTTATTGACCTTGTGAGACCCCCCCACTCCCCACCCCCACCACCCCATTTCTTTCATGGACAGCACAAGTCTCTCTAGTTCACTTTTTGCACATTCCTTAAGGCTGTTCCTTGATCCACTCTCACAGGTGACAGATCTGACATGTCTCAGCAATAGGCTAAGCCTGTCCCAGAGATCACAATTTCAACCTGAAGAAAATAACCCTTTCCATTAGATCAACCAACAATAAAAATGTAGCCTATACAAACCTCACAGGTAATGGAAGGAATTGCTTCATCCCAACTGAAATATATCCAGGGTGTGAAAATGCCTATCATCTGTTAACAAAGCACCCATTAGCATGGTTTTTCAGTTGCTATGGCAATGTTCTCTGATGATTTCAATCCTATAGAAGAGCATGTAAAGTCCATCATTCTCCGTCACTAATTTCATAATTAATCATCTAAAGCAGAACATTTGTGAAGGCCATATTAATAATTACACTAATGCAATAAGGCATCGTGGATAGTTCTTGGAAAAGTGGTCTAAATGCTCACACTTCCCATTAGGCATTATAGTGTCTCATGCAAACAGAAACTCAGAAAGCATTTTCCAACCCAGTTTATAGTGGGATTTTTTTTTCCTCCTTAGTTTTCAGCTTGGGGCCCTTAAGAATAGAGGCGATGCCTAATGCTTTTCTGGATTACATATAATGTTATATATCTATTGTCTGCTCAAAAGAAAAAAAAAATCTGTTGGCTGAGCTCAGAGAGATAAACGGCATGTTTTCTCTCATCTATGGAAGCTAGATCTAAATACAACTAGACATGATAGCTTATACAAGTCTTTAGGCCTTCATACACTAACAGTGAGACTAAAGTAAGATAGTCGTAGGAAAGGAACCCAAAGGTATAACTCCACTGAACAATTAAAATACTATTTATTGAAATGAATTCAAAAAATGGAAACATGGGTGATTTTGTTATGGGTGTTGGTAGTGGTAGAGGTGCTGTTTGTTTGGGGTTTTTGTTGTTGTTGCTTTTTGTCTTTAGAAGGGGGTCAGGGGAGAAAAAAAATTGGTTGATTTTTTGTGTTCCCCCCGCCCCCCCCCCAAGTGAAAATTCCTTTTGGGCAATTAGAAACCCAGGAATTGAACTTTGCTTTAACCATCTCAACTCTTCTTTCATTAATCAATTATCCTTGTTGCTCCAGTTCTTCTGTAGCACCTGACGGGGGTACTAAATATGGAGACAGCTGTCCAGGGTTAAAATTCAAATATTTAGATGGGTCTTTAGCACTGAAAAAAACAGTGATAGCTGGAGTAAAAATCATCCCAAAGCCAGGCTCATACCTATAATCCTAGCTACTCAGGAGGCTAAAATCTGAGGATCACAGTTCAAAGCCAGCCAGGCTAGGAATGTTCGTGAGACTTATCTCTGATAAACTACTCAGAAAAGGCTGGAAATGGCACTGTGGCTGAAGTGGAAGGGTGCTAGCCTTGAGTACAAAAAGGCTCAGGGACAGCACCCAGACCCTGAGTTCAAGCCCTAGGACTAGCAAGAAAAGAAAAGAAAAGAAAAACAAAACAAAAAGGAAAAGAAAAATAAATAAATCCTCCCATGATAGTATATATACACCTAAGAAAATTCAGTCACCCATGAAGCCTGAATCACATCCATAATGGGTGAGATCCTGTCCTTTGCTAAAGTAGAATGTAGCAATTATGGGCTTTTTCTGGTTTTCTACTTTAAGATAAAGAGAGGAGCTCAGAGATTATTTCATCTTGTTTAGCAACAAAATGAATAATGTTAGGTAAAACTGGCCCTTGAGACAAATGGGACTGCATGAAATTGCAGAGCTTCTGCAAGGCAAAGGACATAGCTAGCAAGATCAACAGAAAGCCCGCGGATTGGGAGAAGATCTTCACTAGCCATACAACAGACTAGGGTCTCATATCTAAAATATACCTGGAACTTAAAAAATTAAATCCCCCAAAAACAAATCCTCAAAGAAACTGCCCAATAAATAAGTGGGCTAAAGACTTAAAGACAAACTTCTCTGAAGGGGAAAGAAGGATGGCCAATAGACACATAACGAAATGCTCAACCTCCCTAGCCATAATAGAAATGCAAATCAAAACAACATTGAGATACCACCTCACTCCAGTTAGAATGGCTATAATCAAGAACTCTTATATCAACAGATGCTGGAGGGGATGTGGACAGAAAGGAACCTTACTGCATTGTTGGTGGGAGTGTAAACTTGTTCAACCACTTTTGGAAAACAGAATGGAGGTTCCTCAAAAGACTCCACATAGTGGCAATCCCACTTGGGCATTTACCCAAATGATCACAGACAAGACCACACTAAAGCTACCAGCACAACTATGTTTATTGCAGCATTATTTACCATAGCTAAGATATGGAACCAACCCAGATGCCCCTCAGTAGATGAAGGGATCAAGAAAATGTGGTATATATACACAATGGAATTCTATGCCTCCATCAGAAAGAATGACATTGCCCCATTTGTTAGGAAATGGAAAGACTGGGAAAAAATTATATTAAGTGAAGTAAGCCAGGCCCAAAGAAACATAGGTCCCATGGTTTCCCTTATTTGCAATATCTAGTATATGTCTGAGTCAAGCAGAAAAGGTCAGATAATGTGATGTTAGGGGAATGAACCCCAAGATAAGAATTCAAATGTTTTTTTTTCCTTTCATGAAATTGTTTCTATCATATTTATAAGATGATTTCTTGGTTGCTTTGTATGTCCCTCCCCCACAGTATAACCCATACTTTTACTGTATTTGATGTTGGTATAATTTGTGGAGGGGAAGGAAAAAAAACAAATCGTTTAACTAGGGATATGGGTGGACCCATTGCAACAATGAGATGTACAAGTCGTTATGTCAAAAAACAAACTTAACAACTTTGGTGGGGGGTGGGGGGAAGGACCGGGTGGGGTTGGGTGGGGGGGAGGACCAGGTGGAGGGAGAGGAGGAGTATAGGAAGGGATGGGAAGGGGAAACAACGAGGAGGCAACAATGCTTGATAAGAAATGTACTTATCTTGCCCATGTAATTGTAACTCCTCTGTACAGTATCTTGCCCATGTAATTGTAACTCCTCTGTACGGTATTCTCACAATAAAAAAAAAAAACTAGCCCTTGATAAAAAATAATTTAAGTCAGGTGCTGGTGGCTCACACTTGTAATCCTGGCTACTCAAGACACTGAGATCTGAGGTTTGAAGCCAGCCCTGACAGGAAAGCCAGTGAGACTCTTATCTTGAATTAACTACTAGAAAAGCTGGAAGTGGAGCTGTGGCTCAAGTACTAGAATCCTAGCCTTGAGCACAAAAGCTCAAAGACAGTGTCTGGCACAAATAATTAAGAATAATAATAATAATTTAATGCGATAATAAAACAAGATGTGCAGCAGTTAAAGTGGGAAAACACTTTGGACTACCAGTGACTCCTATGTCTTATCTAACAGACAAAACTAAGAGGCAATTAGGCCATGAATTTAAATGACATCTATTTACATGGAAAATTCTTTCTATTTATCCATGGGCAATCACTTTTAGCACACCTAGTACACACACAATACCCAAGGTGGGTATTGAAAAGTTTTATTAAGCTAAGGGCTTTCTCTTTGTGTTCAGTAGCTCTAACTCCTACAAGGTGGAGATGAACAATGTGGGCCCAACCCTGCAAGCAACACAAGCGTGAGGGGGAGAGGCAAACAGAAGTCATGAGCAAAGGTGGTATCACCTATTCCATACTCCAGACTCCAGGGGTTCACTCCTGTAATCCTAGATACTCAGGAAGCTGAGATCAAAGGATCATGATTTGAAGCTAGCCCAAGCAGAAAGTCTGTAAGACATTTATCTTCAATTAAGCACCAAAAAGCTACAAGCAGAGCTGTGGTTCAAGCACTAACTTTGAGAAAAATAGCCAAGAGTCAGTGTGAAACCCTGAGTTCAAGCTCTTATATTGGCACAAACGCAAAAGCAACAACAACAGCACTGCCCACATCTGATTTAGGTCTCCCCAGAACAAACTAAAAAACTGAGAACAGAACAAACTGAGCAAATTGAGAACATAAATTTATGACAAACCAGAAAGCTCCGTTTTAAATAATGGTATAGCTTTATCCATAGCCAGAAGTGTAAGGTCTGTAAGGTCACTTTATTCTTCCAAGACTCTCCTAATATTTCAAGAGTTTTTGTTGTCACAAAATCACGGGAGGTAACACTTTGGCATCCATCATTTATGCTTGGGCCACTGAAAGGTTAAATTCATTTCCCAAAGAAGCACAGTGTGTTAAAGGGGACATGTAATTTATGCTCATAAGCACATCCTAAAACTATTTGAGAAGATAGGGAGGGTGGAGTTGACCCCTGGCTGATGTCCAAACCATCATTCTTAGCAAGGTGGTTGTCCTATACCATGCCAGCCCTTGGCGCCCTCTCTCCTCCATTTTCTCTTTCCTTCAAGAAGGGTGATTTTTCCAGCACAATTATTTTAAAGATTAAAAAAAAAGTAAAAGCTATATAGGAGGGATAGAAGGAGGAAGAGGTAATCTTTGAAGACTGCATCAGAAAGGCATTAGTCAGACAATTAATTCTTTAATTTACCTAATAGAAACTAGTAGATGAGTAAATCCCTCAGAGAACAGTCCCTATATCCAATCTACTATGCTGTTGTCTTAGAGCTGAGCTCAAGTGACTAAAATAAAAGCATGGAAATGGAGTTCTGCAAGTAGTGTACACAGCATTTTCACTCCCTGGAAAGTAGCTCAGGTACCTACCCCAGGTAGGTTACTGAAACAAATGGCTATCATAACCTTGAGTTTGCTCACTTCATAAGAATTAGTGCTCTATAAGCAAAAGATGAGACCTAGCCAGGATTAAGTTGCTCTTAAGGAATGATAGACAGGCCAGTAATACAGACTGTAGCATGACAGATTCAAGGATAGAAGAACTTTAGGTGGAGTCAGAGATCTGAAGAACAATAGATCAAGAAGTAGAGATTCTAGGTTTATGACTGGAACTTAATCAATAGGAAAAAATATCTAGAGATTAGAGACCATTAAATTCATGGTCTTCAATCACAATTTTACAAAGAGACCTTTTTTCTAGTCCCAGGCCATCAGAAATAAAACTTAGAGTTAGCTGAAGTAACTTTGGGGAAAAATATCTGAGTTCTTCATGATTTTATTGGTGGGAAAGTAGAATAGAGAAAGATTCCCTGAACTGCTCGTGCTCTCACAGAGGGTTAAAAATCATGGACACCTCCAACCAGATTCCTTGACTCTCAGGAAAAAAAAATGTATCTTCTCTAGTGGAATTGAAATCCCTTTGTACAATAATAAAGACTCCTTTGTAATTAATAAAATAAAATTTAATAATAATACAGAGTTAGACCCAACAGAGGTCTATGAGAGCTTTCTATCTGTCTACTGTGCTACATGTTATAAAATCTCTGCCTTAAATGAGCTTAACTATATATTTGGGAAGGTCAGTCTGAAAGACACAGAAAGCAATTTCTAACAAAACAGGGCCATAACTAAAGTTTCAGATAATTACTGCAGGTACAAGGTCACCAGGGCAAGAAGACTCAGGAATGGATAATATTTGGAAAAGAGTAGGGTAAGGAATTCCAGGAGTGGGTGTGCTGGGAACAAAAGTTCAAAGTCAATGATTTTGGCTTCCTAGGAAACAAAGAGACGAGCAGACTGGCTGGAGGGGAGCTTCATATAATAATTCTGCCCTCCAGAGGAGTGGAGCAGAACAAGACCTAAGGTTATTGTTGGCTCCATCCTGTACTGCTCAAAAAACAATGTACATGTTTGAATGAAAGCTTTGCAAACAATGATCAGGGACTGTGGGCCAGATGGGCCCTACAGGAGGTGAGAAGAAAGCATAAAGTCCTCCTTACTTCCTGCAGGGAAGATCTGTTTTCTTATGCCAAGCCGAGCCCCCACAATGGCACAAAAAGCCAAGGTCTCTGTGGTTGGTGTGATGGATTTCTCAGGCAGGGGAGAACAGAAGAGCTCTTTGCTTCTCTAATTTGCCCTGATGCAGATGGAGACAAAGTATTGAGCTAAGAAAACTGAAGGAACAATGTGGCTCCACCCACTTCTTTGGATCCTATGTTCCCCTGGTGCTTTTTAAAATATGTATTTTTTATTGTTAAGATACTGTACAGAGGGGTTACAATTACAAGAGCAAGGTAATGAGTCCATTTCCTCTGAGCATTGTTACCCCCTCCTTTGTTTTTCCCCTACCATCCCTTCCCTCCCCACCTCCTCAACACCTCCAGCCCCCACCCCCCTCCAAGTTGTAAAGTTTGTTTTCAACATAGTGTCTTGTACATCTCATTATTGCAATGGGTCCACCTGTATCCTTGTTTCAGCATTTTGTTATTTCTCTTCCCTTCTGTGCATAGTCTCTGCTATCAGGCACTTCCCTTATTCTTTTCATATGGGTGCTTCATTCCCATATGAGTATAAGCTTCCAAAGTCAAGGGCTACTTTCTCTTCCCTTTCAAGTATCCCTGTGGTTCAGGATACTGCCATGTGCCCAATGGGCCAGTGGTTAGTGCTTGCTGAAAGCATGTGAGGAGAGCTGATTTCACGATACCTGTTCCATGTTACCTGCCTGATCCCTCCAGGCACTGGCAAGATAGGGATTGATAACCATGGGTTTAACTGGAACTCCAGAAGTGGTCACCCCTGGTAAACTGGCCCTTGATGCTTTGTTTAGTGTGTGTAACTTGGACAATACCAGCTAACCCTCCTATGCTTTGAGGTGTAATAGACTCAGTTTTGTTAAGAGTTTATAGATAGGATAATTAGGTCATAAAACAGGAAAGTGTGTGTGTGTGTGTGTGTGTGTGTGTGTGTGTGTATGTGTGTGTGCTGATACTGGGGCTTGAACTCAGGGTCTGAGCACTGTCCCTGAGCTCAAGGCTACTGCTCTACCACTTGAGCCACAGCTCCAATTCCAGATTTTTTGGTGGTTAATTGGAAATAAAGGTCTTATTAGCTTTCCTTCTTGGACTGACTTTAAACCTCAATCCTCAGATCTCAGTAGTTAGGAGTACAGGCATGAACTACTAGTTCCTGGATGAAATTATTATTATTTGTAAACAAATATCAAAAGGGCCAGATTCAGAGATTGAAATTAGGAGGTAAGCTGAGGAAAGGTAGTTAAGGTCCCTTCCCCGACACTTACTTCTGGATGTTAAATTACAAGAAAAGGATACACAGAAGAGGTTTTCTACCTTCAACTTTGAAATGGTGAAAAGCTTCCGTCTTCATAAACGGGTAGAGACAGAAAAATAAGAAGCAGATACAGGGCGGGGAAGCCCTAATACTCACCTATTAACCCTGTATTTTCGGTAGGCCCAGATACATCTCCATACTTTAGAAATAACACCAATCTGACCATGTGTATTATCACAGCTCCAAAATATAAAAGCAGGAGCTACCATTTTAAACCCAAAACTCTCATTTATTGCATCAAAATGGTAGGCAGTTTCTATCTGTAGTTTTTATATATTTTGAGCATAGAGAATACCTTGGTTGGTAGCAGAGGGGTGACTAAAGTGGTAGAGCCTCAGTTGTTTTTTTTGGGGGGGGAGGGTCCAGTCGTGGGGTCTGAACTCTGGGCCTGGGTGCTGTCCCTCAGCTCTTCAGTTCTTCAGCTCAAGGCCTTCACTCTACCACTTGAGCCACAGCACCACTTCCAGCTTTATTCTTTTTGCTTATGTGGTGCTGAGGAATCGAACCCAGGGCCTCATGCATGCAAGGCAAGCACTCTACCACTGAGCCACCTTCCCAGCCCCCGAGCCTCAGCTTTAAGTGACAAAACCAAGCAAGAGTATTAGGCTCTGAATCTAAGCCACAGTATCAGGATGAGGTGGCAGGGAGTGGGGGTGGTCAGGGGAAGGAAGAGAGAGAAGGAAAAAGACAGGGAGGGAGAGGCAGACAGAGACAGCGGGACGGGGAGAGAGAGAGGGAGACTGAATATATTTGGTTGTGCCAGTCCAGTGATTCCTCCTTAGGCAACAGATTTGGGTGGGTAAGATGGGTGAGGCCCATCCAATACCAAAGTGACCTCCAGAACTTCCTTTTGCCAGAAATGCCTTTCATTCTTTCTGTGTCCATCCATCTATGAAGAGTTCCAAGATTTTTATCACTTTAAATGACTAGGCAGATTTAGATAGTTCTTTCCATATCTCCTAATCGTGTAACTTAACATTAAAGAGGAGGTGTGATAAGAGGAGAGTTATACGCTTTTTCAGGTTTCTTCTTGGTTTTGACTTCTGATTTTCTTCATACTTGTTAAAAAATTATAATATAATTCCCATTGTCCAAGAAGAATTGTATTCATTACCTGACTTAAAGAATTGCAACTCCTTGGTACAACTCCTTAATAATGATAAATTCTATTTAAAAATAAATAAATGACAATCATATATACATGCATAGATATATATATATATAGATATATATATATAGATAGATAGATAGATATATAAAATTCCCTGTCTCCTCATCTACCTCTGCTGCCTTACAATGATAGTAGGACCAGAGGGTGTAAAAAATCAAAACTAACCAGAGAGTATCATGGGAACAGATGAACTGAGCAAAGACTGTACCACTGAACTAAGCAAAACTTTCAAAAGACCATTTGTACTCGTGAGTACAAGTGAGTAGCGAGTGTCTGTATATACCAAGCACAGAGCTGGAACTGGCACACAACACTGCCAAACACATAAAGCTTCGCTTGGAAGTATGACAGAAGGCTTGGACTTCCAAGCCTGACAATCTGGCCAGCTAAGAAAAGTTTAACAAAAAAAAATGTTTTAGAATGCATAGTACAGTTTCCAAGAAAGAAAACTGCAATTCCAAGTCCCCAAAATGCTGAGGAAAGTTTGAACAGAAAATTAAAAAGTATATAAGTGTTGCTGGGTGTTGGTAACTCAAGTCTATAATTCTAGCTACACTGAGATCTGAGGTTCATAGTTCAAGGACAGACTGGGTAGAAAAGTCCATGTGACTCTTACTTCCAATGAACTTCTAAAAGGCCAAAAGTAGAGCTGTGGTTCAAGTTATAGAGTGCTAGCCTTGATTGAGATGATACAGGACAGCTAACAGGCCCTGAGTTCAAGCCTAGAATCAGCTTACACATATTCTCTCTCTCTCTCTCTCTCTCTCTCTCACACACACACACACACACACACACACACACACAACATGAGCTGACACTGTATCTTCTCTTGGAAAGATGGATAAATTACACAGAATGAGATGGAAAGCTTCACTTTCTGAACCTTTGAGTGTGCACCTGCATCTCTGGGGGTCTTGTTAAGATGTAGCTTCCAATTCTCTAAGACTGGTGGAGGAGAGTGAGATGCTGTATTTCTAAGAGCTACCAAGATATAGCAGCAGCTGTTGCCATTGGCTTAGAGATCTCTGCAGCAAGGAAATGAAAGTGTGGACTACATATCTACAACTAGGCTGAGAGCTGGCAGAGCTGCCCACTGGGAACTGAGATTCCTGCTTGAAGCTGGGACTTAGCGAGATGCAACTGCAGTAAGACATAGACTAGAAAAATCTACTGAACAATGCTAAGCATTGCTTTGTGTTCTGAGTAGACTTGTAGCAGGAAATTGAAATCTCTCTTGGAAAACAGGAATTCTGTCCCTATACTTTCTATAGATGATGATTCGGGTCTACTTGAGTGATCTCAAACATGAAAATATGTAAAAGAACTGGTCATTAGGCATGAGACACATCCAGATCCTGGCAGAAATATTGGTAACAACTTGAAAGGCTGTTCTCAACCCTCCATATCTGAAGGAAATGTTCACAGAAGGAGAGATATAGCTCAAATGGTAAAGAGCAAGACTTGATCAAAGAAGCCAATCAATGGTTTGAGGCTCTAAGTTCAATCCCCAGTACAGGCACCTTCCCTCCCCCCAACACACAAAAAGCTAACATAAACTGAGCACTCCTGGCTCAAATCTAGTCATAATCCTAGCTACTCAGGAGGCTGAGATTTGAGGTACATGGTTCAAAGCCACTCCAACAGAAAAGTCTGTAAGTCTTATCTTCAATTACCAACAAAAAGAAGGAAGTAGAGCTCTGACTCAAACGATAGAGCACCAATCTTGATCTGGCTCAAATGGTAGAGCACCAATCATTGCACAGGCCCTGAGTTCAAGCCTAGTACCAGCACAAAACAGATGAATAAAAACAAACAAAAAGAAACTGTTTACACATTCAGTACACACAGACACACACACACACACACACATACACTCAATTAGAGCTCAAATAAAAATATTTACATGGGGCTGGGAGGGTGACTCAATGGTAGAGTACATGCATGAGGCCCTGGGTTCAATTCATCAGCACTCCATAAGCAGAAAAAGCCAGAAGAGGCACTGTGGCTCAAGTAGTAGAATGCTAGCCTTGAGCTGAACAGCTGAGGGATAGCACCCAGGCCCAGAGTCCAGGCCCCATGACCTATGGGGGAAAAATTTTACAATTCCTAAGGAATGATTCACCTTTATTAAAAATTGTCAGACACAATAAACAATAAAATTAGACTCAAAAGAATAAAATGGCAATCTGACAGAACAAATGTATTTGAAATGACTAAATACATGGTCACGGAAACAAATGGTTAAATATATGCCCTAAAAGACAAAACCCCAAGGAAAGAACAAGGCATTATGAAAAAAGAAAAGGCTTGACTTATTTTTCTAAAAATGAAAAAAAGTCATCATTGAGATTCCAATGTAGGGCACAGTTCAACAGAAATCCATGAAAATGAAGAAAGACTTGTAATTTGTAAAATAGATTGTTGCAACCTGTAATGTAAAATATATGCACTTGGGCTGGGAATGTGGCTTAGTGGTTGAGGGCTTGCCTAGCATGCATGAAACCCTGGTTTCTATTCCTCAGTACCACATAAATAGAAAAAGCTGGAAGTGGTGCTGTGGCTCAAGTGGTGGAGTGCTAGCCTTGAGCAAAAAGAAGCTCAGGGACAGTGCCCAGACCCTAAGTTCAAGCCCCAGGACTGGCAAAAAAAAAAAAGTAAAATATATGCATATATTACTTGGCATTCAGCCAGAAATGTGAAGAGATAGAAAAATATTTTTAAAAATTGTAACAAAAAATATCTGGAAGATAGGAAAGAAGAGCCAGTATTTAATTGGAGTTTCTGTCTGGGGAGAAAAAATGAGAATTTATGTTTGAAGATACAGAGGCTTCAGTCCCAGGCAGGTTAGAAAAAAAACTAGATCTATACCAAGATGACTTGGTGAAGCTATACAACACAAACATTCTCTCTAACACTCTCTCAAAATTGTTTTTGTCAGTACTGGAACTTGAACTCTGGGTCTGGGCACTGTCCCTCAGCTCTTCAGCTCAAGGAGAGTGCTCTACTACTTGAGCCACAGAGCCACTTCAGTTTTCTGGTGGTTAATTGGAGAGAAGAGTCTCACAGACTTTCCTGCCCAGACTGGATTTGAACTGTGATCCTTAGATCTCAGCCTTCTGAGTAGCTTTAGATTTTAAGGCAAGAGCCACTGGCTCCCAGCTCTCTAAAAGTTTTTAAGCACCAAAAGAAATGATGAGAGGAAAAGAGAGAGAGAGGAAGTCAGAAAGGCGAATGAGAGAACGCAGATAAGGCAGCAGGAGAAAGTAATGAGGTAGAAAAAGATGCATTTAACAAAAAGCCGTGACTTGCCTGACACAAAGTTTATCCACTTCAGCAGTGGATAAAAAACAAGGGGATGATATTTCTATGTGCTAAGGGAAAATAATTCAATGTCGATTCGATGTATCAGGCTGAACTAGTAAATAAAAGTAGAGGTAGAAAGGCATAATACTTCTTTCTCTGCCCACTATAAGGGTCCCAGCTAGCATCCCTATAAAAGAGACAGATGAGCAAGAGAATAACGTAGCAGATTTATTTAATCAAAGTCTTATGTGACACAAAAGCCTTCAGAAATGAAGACTCAAAGCCTAGAGTAGACTGTCTGTTTTCATGGATAGATTTGACAAGAAGTGAGCAACCATGAAGAAATGTGACAATGACAGAAGACAATCACCTAATTCTAATAGATGGAGAGGAATCCTGCAAGCCTTTCTGTCTAGATTCTTCTTGGTCTCCCTATGTGGTATTCCTTCCACCCAGGTAAAGGGTGGGACCTCTTCTGGACTGAAAGCATCAGATGATCTACTATCAGATGAGAATTTCTTGATGGCCAGCTCCTACACAGAAAAGTAGAGGAAGGTTTACCTGAAGAAAAGAGAATTCTTGTCTCTATGGCCTTAGGGCAGAAGAGATGCCGGAGAAAGCAAGGAAGGAAGCTGTCAGGAAGAGATTTTGTTTCTAAGATCCTTTCCATTGTCCTTCAGTTCAAAGTACTCAACAGGCCAAAGTGCCTAAGTGCACTTACAAAATAAAAATGAGTCAGAGCAAGAACAGGGGAAAACACTACTATTCACAAACCTGCAACAAAAAGACTTCACTTTTCTTTCTTTCTTTTTTTTTTTTGGTCTGTTGTGGGGCCTGAACTCTGGGCCTGGGCACTGTCCCTGAGCTCTTCAGCTCAAGGCGAGCGCTCTACCGCTTGAGCCACAGCGCCACTTCTGGTTTCCTAGTGGTTTATTGGAGATAAGAGTCTCACAGACTGTCCTGCCCAGGCTGACTTCGAACCTCGATCCTCAGATCTCAGCCTCCTGAGTAGCTAGGATTATAGGAGTGAGCCACCGGTACCCAGCTAAGGCTTCCCTTTTAAGAAGGAAATCGAACCTAAATGGAAAGGATACAATGTGAGAGACACTGAGATCTGAATTGATAACCCTATAAAAATAAGTGGACAGAAGAAGGGTGAGAGAACTTGAAGACTCTTCTGATGAATGAAATAGTTGGAATGGGCACCCTGTCCTTCGTGGGCTCTGAGCTATCTGGGACAGTAGGGGACCTGGCAGCAACACAAGATTCCTTTGGTGTCTAAGCATAAAAGAAAAATCCTATGTCCCCTGGCACTGTGAGGGTATTCATAGAATTTTTGCTGCCTGACAAGATACACTTGGCTTTCTTTGCTTCTTGACTTTCTCTCCCATGAAAAATCTAAGGTTTGGAGGACAAGGACTTTGTCTTGTCCGCTCTGTTCTCCAGACTGGGCACGTAATTGAAGCTCTTGTGTAATTGAACACCTCAAAGGGAACAGGGTTGTGTAAGCCTTCGAGTGCATGGAGTTCCAACTGTCTTCTGTGGGGAAGAGAAAAAAGTGAGAAAGAATATATGTACTGAGTCTACACATGAGTGCATGTTATCTCATGTTACACGGGTGTGAAATAATGAAAACCATATGTGAGTGAGCAAATGATTTCAACTTCCACTCTGACTAAAAACACAAGATAAGACATTTTCATCTCAGTTCATGGCTTATAGACTTTTCTGCCTATTTCCAAGGGATTAGTGGCTTTGATCTTGTGTCCAACACAATATCATATGTTCAACCAGGGGAGAAGAGATAAGAGCCCTTTGGAGAATGCTTTCTACACCCTTGACTTAGCCACATTCAACACCACTTAAATGATCGAGTAATTCCAGTTTTGTAACACCTACCTACATGTAGACCCTCCTACCCCACCCCCAGTCCTGGGACACAGGAACCCTGAAATTCAGGTTCTGACCACAAATCACTGAATATCAGAGCTCACAGCCAGCCCTACCTCCTTGTAGATGGGGCCCTGTGTTCTCAACTGTGCCATGAGGAAAAGCTCCATAGGTCCTTTGTAGATTCTGATCTGCAGTAAAAATATCAAAACTAGAGAGACTCAAAATCTAGCCATCAGCCTCTCACCCCACACAACCCCTACCACCCTGCAGCCAGATTCAGATGACATTGGCCAAGACTGTTCTTTTACCTAATAATGTGGGACACCGTGTCCTCATTCAAAGTCTGAATGGTAGCGTTACAGTGACCCTGTCAACACAGAGGTGAGGGCAAAGAACAGGAGCAGGAACATACATGAGACAGGTTAGAAAGCAGGTCTAGAGGGCTATAGCTATAGGGAAAATCCACTGGCTATATACTACAAGCTGCCAAAGCATCCTAACCCTGCTTCTAGAGAAGCATGTGAAGTGTGGCCCTGCCTACCACATGTCCTCTTTTCTCAATGGAGTCACAGCTTCTTCCCTCCCTGCCTCCTCTGCTATCTGTTGTCTCCTGCTCTCCTCCCACTTCTTTTGGATGTGGGTGGAGTGCTGAAGTGAGCTTGCAAACATACCGAGAATACTTCCTCTCTTCTCTTTGCTGTCTCTTATCTGAGTGCTCTCCTACTTTCCCTTACTTTGGGCCCAAACCAATTTATGCTTCCAAATCTTCTGAGCTCCACTGCTAAGAGCAACCTGGTCATTGAATCCCAAGGTCCTTTTATTAGTCCTTTTTAATACTTTTGGAACATTTTTCTCTCCCAGGTAGCGAGTGCTGGATCTGTATACATAACCGTTCCTCGGTTTCTGCACCTCATCTGGTTGACAGATGCGGTCACTGGAGGTAGTCTTTCAAAGGAGGGAAACTGTGGCTGCATATACCTTGAGGAAACTTTCCAGGGTCTGACTTCAACTACCTTTGTGCTCTCCAGTTCTGTAAGTCCCCTTCCTGGCTTGACTCAGCTACCTGGCCCTGCTGTCACCTCTTGCTAAGTTTATTTGCTGAAGAGATTCAGCTGCCACTCAGGCCACTTCTCTCCAGCCTGTAGTTAGGTCCTATAGCAGAGGAGCTGTGCTGCAGTCAGACAACAGGGAAAGGGTATCCTCAGAAGAGTGAGAAATCAAGCACGCCGTACTTTCCCAGCACTGTGTAGATGAACTGGGAAAAACTAAGTTGAACACACAGGCTCAGATTGTGGGGGCTTTTGCCCCTCTTCCAGTAAAATGAAACCCCAAAATAACTTTCATAGGTGACTTTACCCACCATAACATAGGCAAGAGAGAGCAGTGTTCACAGGGGAATTATGGAGTGTGCTTCATGGAGGAGGTGGGTCTAAAGCTTGCTATGCAAGGTGGAGTGTTGCAGCAGCCTTCCAGAGTCATGCTTTTCTGGTGGTCTGGGACTCCATGGAAAGCTACTCACCAAATATGTTCAAGGACAGGGAGACAGGAGGATGTGGCTATACTAAAGACACTTTCCAGTTGCCTTCAAAGGTGCCACAGGATGGGAACTGAGTCTATGAGAGCCTATTACCAGGTTCTTCTACCAGGTAGAGAAGGGGAATGCTGAGTCTGGTCTACCCAGGGCTTTGTGCTTCACAGAGAACAAGCCTGAGATAAGATCGAATTTCTTCCCAACCCTGGCCACCCCTGCTTTTGGTGAAAGTTCCTATTGAAAAGCAAGTGCCCACAAAAGCAGTGTTGGAACTTGCTCTGCATGCCGAGACCTGGGGGAGGAGTTTGCAAACACTGAAAAGGCTGACATGTGTGGGGGCCTCTGGCGATAGCGGCGGGTTATATTTAGTCCTGAGCTCAAGTTAAACACCAGACCTTCTGCAATATGCATAAAGTGAGCACCAAGAGCAAACACACATGCAGGGCCAGTAAAAATAAAAGAGCAAAGTGCAAGACTGGAAAGAATAAATAGGCACAAGCTCTGACTCCAAGAAGAATGGAGCAGGAGGATCCCAGCACTGTGGACAAGGTGGGCAGAAATGGCAGAGCCGGAAGAGGGGTCCATTCCCTTTGTGAAGGGCTCATAGAATTAAAATGAGTCATTGCTTCCTTCTCTGGCCATGCCCTACACCAGAAAACTGTGCCTCACAGAGGCCATGAAACCTTGGAGAAGTCATATAATCTCCAGGCCCCCCAATAAAATGAGGAGATCAAGCTGCCTAAATCCCCCTCCCCTCATTCCCCTCCAGCAAAGGGATTTCTACACCTCACCTTGCTAACTGCTTGGACAGGGGTGCAGGCTGAAGGCCATTCCTCCTTTGTTCTCCAAATACTGTGGACACAGTGACCACCATCCCCCTCCATCGTCATCTCCTCCCCCCCCTCCATGAACTAGAGTTGAGCCACTTTAAAGTTTAACAGCTCAGCTCCTTAAGAAAAACAGGATCCTTTGTGTCATAGTAAGACACTGGGCTGGCAGTTTGAGCAAATTAGAAAACTTAACCCCTCTAGGGACACAGAATCCTCAGGGCCTCCAGCTTGTGGAAGGGAGCTCAACCACATGACCCCCCCCCCACACACTCTTGATCTCTCTGTCTGTCTCTCTCTCTCCCTCCCTCCTTCTCTGTATCTTTCTGTCTCTCCCCCCTTCTCCCTCTCCCATTCTCTCTCCTCCCTCTCTCTCTCCTCACCCCTTGGCTGGTTCCACTGAGCAGGGTGGGACCTGCACACTTCTGCATCAATCCAGGAGCTGGCTGTGAGTGAAATGTGATGAAAACCTCATCCCTGCTTATATGGTGTATTTTCATTGCCCCACTGGCTGCCCAAGGCTGTTGCTGTGTTCTGTCTCACTTACCAGTCTCTGGTGTATCATTCATATAAATGTGACTAACTAGGATGGGAACACACAGATCCACAAAGCAGGCCATTTTTACAAATTCACTCTGAATCGTGTAAATCCTGCAAAAAGCAAGGACCTAGTTTATCTTTTTATCCTCATAGTAAACACCTCATTCTACCAATAAGGAAAGTGACTCTTAGTAGCTTTTCCACTGTGAAATACCAGGTTGAGAATTCAACCGGAGCCTCCTTTACTTTCTTTCTTACTCCTTTACCTTGTTCTTCCATTCTGCTTCTATGTCAGGATGCCACAGATAGTCAATTCTTATTTATGGTGTTTTGATGGATTAAGCTTTCTAAAGAAATATAATCCAAACCAACTGAAAACTAAGCCCATTTAATATATGCTCATTTTTTGGACTAAACAACTTTGTAAATTATTCCTGTGGAGTACTGTAGAAATCTAGCAAATTTCCAAATGTGTATTGCACAGGAGCTTTTCCTAGAGTAACAGATAAAGCAAGATGAAAACACATTTCAATTGGCCAGAGCTTCTTCCTCTCACTGGTTCCTGTGACCAACAGAACACGTGGCTGTCCAGCTTGAGAAAAAAAAAAACAAACAAACACAATGATAAGGCATTTTGAATGTCACACAATTGACTCACTCATTCAGTTATGATTAGAGACTGAAACTTTAGGATCAGAAAGGCCCAAACTTAAGTTGTGGGTCATTTTATGCTTTAAAAAGCATAGTTGCGGCCAGGTGCCAGTGGCTGAGATCTGGAGATCACAGTTCAAAATCAGCCTCGGCAAGAAAGTCTGTGAGACTCTGGTTTCCAGTAAACTACTCAGAAAAAGCTGGAAGTGGAACTATGGCTCAAGTGGCATAGTGCTAGCCTTGAGTGAAAAGAAGCTCAAGAACAGTGCCCAGGTCTTGAATTAAAGTCCCAGAAATGGCAAAAAAAAAAAAAAGTTTAGTTTCCTCATATATATATGTGAGGCATTATAGTAGTTATCTAGAGGAATTCTTGGAAGGAGTAATATACAATGCATTTTAAATTATTCACTGCATTCCAGGCCTATAGTAAATGTATGGTGTTAGTTATTTTTCTTTTTTTTTCTTTTCCTTTTTTTTTTTGTCAGTCGTGGGGCTTGAACTCTGGGCCTGGGCACTGTCCCTCAGCTCTTCAGCTCAAGTCAAATGCTCTACCACTTGACCCACAGCACCACTTCTGGTTTTCTTGTGGTTTATTGGAGATAAGAGTCTCACAGACCTTCCTGCCTGGGCTGGCTTTGAACTCTGATCCTCAGATCTCAGCCTCCTGAGTAGCTAGGATTACAGGCGTGAGCCACAGACGCCCAGCTAGTTACTTTTTGCCATCTATGTCTCCATTGCTCTGCAATGAGCTAACACGAAAGGGATGCTGACCCTGAGGTCAAGCACATCTAATATCAACCATAGCCTCTCAGACTGGGAAACATGAATTCACTGAAGGACCCAGCAATTCCATACCCAATTGCCTACTCAAAAGAAAACAAAACATGTTTCTACAAACACTTTATGGAAATGTTCACTATGAATATTCATTAATCCATTATGCATTATTCATAACAATCCCATAGTAGAAACAACCCACAGATCCATTCTTAGGGGATTGGATAAGTGACCTGCTAGATTATACAAAGAAATTCTATGCTGCATTGAAGGGCATGTACTACAATACAGGGCAAGTACTACAATGCAGGCTGCTACATACATGAGTCTCCAAATGAGGATACCATGAGAAAGAAACCACACAAAGATAAACATATACTGTCTGCTTCTTTGTATCAAAGCCTAGAAAACTGATAAGTAGTATCACAGGTCAATTGTTGCTCAGCATAGGAAATGAAAGAAGAGAAGAAATCTCTGGGTGAATATGTTCACTGCTAGGGGTTGGATTGTCTCCTCTAAAACGCATGGTGAAATTTACTTGCCTTTTGTAGCAGCCAGTAAGGGGTAAAACCTTGCCCTCTGTGAAAATACAGCCACGAGGTACCGCATCTGAGGGGGAAAGCAAGCTCTCTACACACACTGAATTTTCTGGTAACTTGATCTTGACTTGCAGTCCTTTATAGATCTGCAAGAGCTCATTTTCTATTGCTTATAAAGCATCTATAATGAGGTATTTTTGTTACAACTGCATAAAGGGACTGAGGCAGCTGAAAAATGCCTGCATTTCTTTTTTATACCAGAAGACCACCCTTTCTGGCTGTTAGTCTCTTAGCTGACAGTTTTGTCCTTTGTCACTTTGACTGTATCAATTCACTCCTTTCTGGGTTGCAATATTTCCAGTGAGAAATCTTATGACGACTTCATGGGGAAAATAATAATAAAACATTTCTTTCTCTCAACCCCAGATCAGTAATATGACTCCATCACATCCTAAGGAACAGAGCATTTTAAAGTAAATGCACTATAATTTTAAAGTAAGCCCAATATAATGGACACCAGTCATTCCCAGTTTAAGAAAGGGGAATTGAATACCTTGGGTGCAGAGGATGAGGTCTTTGAAAGTCAGAGGTTATTAATGAGTTTTCAGACTTGAAATGAAAAGACCACTGAAGCATCCTAATTTCTAAGTAAATAAATATTGATCTCCATAACACACGGAAGCAAAAAGCTCTGGATTTCTTTATGATCATTACTAGTATTGTACCTAAGTATTATTATTAGGGTGGAAAAGGTCTCTTTGAGTCCAAAAGTGAGATAACCACTGTGAGTTATGACCTGTTGTTAGTCAATTTTTCCAATCTGACTCCACAAGAAGCCAATGGGAAAGAATTTCAAATTCTATCTCTAGAAGGTTCTGCTTGGGTTGGGGCTGAGCTTTTGTCCTCAGAGCTCCAAGAGTTTCTTGACTGGGACCTGCTAGATTCACACATAGCTAGTTTGTTTGCTGGCTTTCTTTAATTTTTTTTTCAGTTTTTAAAAATGTGTTTATTCTTTTTTTTTTGTAATGCTCCTAGGTAGCATCCTTAGTTTGCTACCTTCTGTGTGTAAGAGCAGTAAGGAGGGGACTACACGGCATGTCCTCATACCTCCTCCAATCAGGAGACGACGCTTATGGATCGTTAGGGTCCTGAGGATCATTGACCAGGGCACCACTGGCTCACCACCTCTTCATGGGAGCCCCTCAGGTGGTGGAGAAAGTAGTGTAGAAAGGAGAGAAGTACTCCCTGTTTGTTATAGTGTGAAAACTCTGGGTCATCCAATGTGATCAAGCTGTTTCCAGTCATCAGAGCAATAGACCCTTCCACTCTGTGATATGGTGCATAAATGGAGTGACCATTTTAGCACATTCTTCATGCCTGTAAGAGGAGGAGCCTGGAGAGTGTTCAGGCAGATCCTATGCCCCATGTGCTACTACCACGAGAAGTAGAACATGCTGAGTGAAGCCACAGAGCACCATGCTGGATGCCAGAGGAAACATTAAGATCAACACCTGGGCAGCAAGTTCATGGATGAGCAGAAGTCAGCCATGTTCTACAGCACTTTCCCAAGTGTCTTTTCACACCTCAGTGGTCAAGGGGTCAAGGGGTTTGCAGAAGTGCAAACAGCATCTATCAGCTACTACTATCCATTGACCTCGTTGGGCTCCTGGTCCAATATATCATGGAGCATGGGCTATGTCTCAGTCAGGGTGTGAAATGTTCACCAAGTATGACACCCACCAAATCATCACTGACATGGGGTAACACACATGAAATCCCAGAATCCCTGCTAAACAGATCATTCAATGAGGCAATCGTCTGAGTCTCATGTTCCAACAAAGATGCTTCAGCAGGTGAGCTGTACTAGCCTCGCTAAGCCCATGCTTGGGGGAGAGAAGGACTCAGGCCTCACAGATCCTTCACTTTCCCCTCCTTGCTTTTCTAGGATGGAAGCCTATAAGTCATCATTTAGTGCTGGTGAGTGATGTGCACAGTGCTGCGGGCTTCTCAACAAAGGATTCCAGTTGAGAAGGCATCTCATACTGCACCAGCCTTGAAAACCATCCTATGCAGAATGAGAGAGAGCAGAATGAATGCCTGTGGACAAGAAGACCCCTCTGAGCCCACAGGCAGAGTATGGGAGAGAATGTCAGAGACTGTTTTCCTCTTTCCTTCTGCGCTTCTTTCCTTTTGACTATAGATCTAGGATCATGGAGGTAGTGCTTGATAGATTCCTGTTTCCCAGAAGTTATAGAAAAAGAGGTCGGATCTTTAAGAGGTAGATTAGGTCACAAATGGCTGAATGCTTGATAGAGAGAATAGGCTCTTGAGAAAAGGAGTTGGGTGCGTTTCCTTTCTGCTTACCCTGCGTACCCCTCACCTGCTTACCACTCAGCCATGTCATGTTGCAGCACAAAGGCCTTCACTAGATGTGGTGCCCTGCTTTTGGACTTCCCAGGCTCCAGAACAGTGAACCAAATAAAACTTCTATTGTTAATTTATTACTCAGTCTATAGCCTGGTAGTTCATTCCTGGGACTATAGTTCATTCCTGGGATCTGGAGGTTCACAGTCCCAGGCCAAGCCAGGCAAGACTTGTTCATGAGACCACATCTCAATAGAAAAAAATAAAACTGAATATGGTGGCCCAGCTGCAGCAGGAAGCATAAAACAAGAAGGTCATCGTCTAGGCTCGGGCCCAAGGCAAAAATAAAACACTATCTCAAAATAACCAATGCAAAAAAGGGCTGATGGCATGGTTTAGTGGTAGAGCTCCTGCCTAGCAAGTGCAAATTCAAACTCCAGTACTACCAAAACAAGCAATGTAATTAATTACCCAGTCTGTGCTAATCTGCTCTAACAGCAAAAGATAGGCTAAAATGCTTACTATACTGTGCTGGTTTAATAGATCTGAATGCTTATCAAATTATGTTTTAAATCTATTTATTTTATGTCCATTCTTTTTCTTTTTCTTTTCTTTTTTTGTCAGCCATAGGGCTTGAACTCTAGGCCTGGGCACTGTCCCTCAGCTCTTCAGCTCAAGACGAGCGCTCTACCACTTGAGTCACAGAGCTGCTTCTAGTTTTCTGGTGGTTTATTGGAGATAACTGTGTCATGGAGTTTCCTGCCTGGGCTGGCTTTGAACCCAGATCCTCAGATCTCAGCCTCCTGAGTAGATAGGATTACAGGTGTGAGCCACTGACACCTGGCTCCATAATATTTCAATAAAGCTGTATAAAAGAGTAAGAAATTTCCTAAACGGACTTCATTACTTTCACGATAATGCTTATTTTTTTCCTTCTTCCTTCTTTCTTCCCTTATCCTCCTTCCCTCCCTCCCTCCCTCCTTTCCTTCTTTCCTTCTTTCCTTCCTTCCTTCCTTCCTTTCTTCCTTCCTTCCTTCCTTCCTTCCTTCCTTATTGAATGGCAGATTCCTTTTGGATGGCAATTTCTTTTTGTGGAGAAGCCATGATTCTTAGTCCACTGTTGGTCTGCAGTACCTAACAATGCCTAGAACAAAGGTACTCCATTACAGACTAATGACTAAGGAACAGAAAACTGTTAGAGATCAAATGTGGTGTAGAAGGTATGTCTTGCATGAGAGGCTGCAGGAGAGAGAGAGTTGTGGAGTTGAGTGTCACAAAAGACTTCATGGGAGGATCCTTAAGGACAGAGGGGTGAATGTAGAAGAAAGAACAGAGGAGCTTCCTGAGGAAGTGAGAGTTAGAGCAGCCTGGGTACAGTGTGGGACTAAGGCAGGAAAGGTAGGCTTTGCCTGCACAGTAGAAGGCTTAACTCCCATCATAAAGGCAGACTTTGAGATGTGCAGGATGGACTCATAGATGGAGAACAGAATTCCAGTAAAGAAGTCAGGTGAAGAATGGCCAGAGATGTGAAGAGATGGACATTTCAGGGGTAAAATTGCTGTACCAAAGTACAGCTCCACCTGGGACTTTCCTCAAAGGCAGTATCATCAGCACCAATGTCAAGCTGCTGCAGCACTGCCCTGACCACGGCCTATTCCTCCCCCTCCTCCTCCTGGGGCCCCTTCTGTGGTCCAGCAGGGATCCTCTCCAAGTGCTCTCCTGTTTCTCCCCAGTGATTGCCCCCAGGGATGAGAAGGCAGCACTTCTGGGATGCTTTGCCCAGGCTTGCCACTTGAGAAAAGACCAGGTCTTTGAGGAGGGCCTCCATGCAGGTGTCTTCAGACACCCTCATTTTCATGCCTCTTGGTTCCCAGTCCCAAAGTCCCAGAGCAGAGCGGAACATGTAATCCAGCACCTCTATAGACACTGCGTAAAGGGTCCAGTCTTTGTTTGGAAGGGAGAAGAGAGGAAGCCAAGTGACTGAAAAGGTACTGTATGCTTTTCATTCAACGCTAAAGCCAAATAGACTGTGTTTGCTCTCTGCAGAATGCCTCTGACAGAGAGTTTGTGTTTGAACCTCATGAATAGCACAGAGTAAATGTCGTGTCTGCCGAGCCCACAGCAGTGTGTTCAGTATCACTTCTACTTTCACGGACAGGAGCTTACCAGCTCTCCGGTGAAAGTGAGGATTAGGACACTTTCCATATTTCAGATGACTTGGTGCCCTGGAGCTGATATGCAGGGAGTCATTAGGTGCTTCTTTCACGAGCTACTTAGGCAGTCATTTGACTTGTGCAAAGATGTGAGGTCTCATGTGTTCCTTCCCTTTACATGATTCTTTAATGCGGAGAAAAGCTCGGTTGTAAATGCCAAGTCTTTGCACTGGGACCACCAATGTTCACAGCCACTTTATTTTCAATGATGATTCTCCCCATTACACAGATTTTAGTCAGAGCTATTTTTAAACTGGGGATGGTGACACATACCTGTAGTCCTAGTGACTTGGGAAGCTAAGACAGGAGTAGCATTTGAGTCCAGGAGTTTAGGTCCTGCCCTGGGTAACATAGTGAGACTTTGACTCCCAAGATAATGATATTGATAATAATAGGCACTTTTATGTGTATGCAGGTACTAGTACTTGAACTAAGGATTTAAGTAGTACTATCCTTGAGCTCTTGTATTCAAGGCTAGTGCTCTACCACTGCATTCACAGCTCCACTTTTAGCTTTATGGTAGTTAATTGGGGATAAGAGTCTCATAGACTTTCCTGCTCAGACTGGCTTCAAACCACAATCCTCAGATCTCAGGCTCCCAAGTATCTAGGATTTGAAAGGGGATCCATGGATGATAGCTATTTTTACCCCAGCACCTGTAATACACCAGGTGCTTTCAGTTTGCCCTCATTTAATCTTTAACATAATCCTAAAAAAAGTATGTTGCACTGCTTCTTCCTGGTGAAAGTCAAGATAAATCTCTTTCCATTAGTCGTGGGCTATTCCAACAGCCTATAAGTAAACTGGAATTCAAACCAGAACTCCTGGATCTACCATCTGTTCTCTTCTCATTATGGCCTGATGGCTTTGAATCCCCAACCCCTAGCATCCACTGCTCCTGGTCATATACTCCCCACCACTACCATCCATATAAATGGTAGCCACATAGACACAGCCATATCCACCCAATGTTCTTGAAACCAAGGGAAAATTTCTTCAACCCTGATATGTAGTTGAGCCTTTAAATTTAGAAAACATGTCAAGGGTTTCCTGTCTGAGGACAGACTACCATAGTTAAATATTAGGGAAGGTCTAGTTCTATATATCTGAGATGAAATACCGGTAATCCTCAAAGCAATGAACCCCAGCAGGAACTTACACTGTAAAACAGACCAAATAATGAGAAACACATTGCTGCTTCCCAACCAGCACACAGAGAAAAGAGCAAAGGGGATGTAGTCTTTGTTGTGAGCAGTTGGATTGCTGCAAACTCGTCATCCATCAAGATACGGGACAGAGAGAGTGAGAGGGAACAAAGCCAAGCTCTCTCCCCGTGGGCACAGCAAACAGGTAGGGCAGATGGTTGGGAGGGCTTTACCCTCATCAAAGAGGCTCACAAAGGGAAAAGCTAGAGAGACTCTGCTTATAGCCATTGCTGGAAGAGGAATTGCCAGACAAACATCGACCCTTAACTCTTGCAGAGAGGCCCCTGGAACGGGGCCCAAGTCAACACAGAATAGGAGTAGGATCTTCTTCCCCTCTAGGGAACTCCACAGGTCCCAGGATCAGCTGTGAGAGTCCACAGTGACTCTCAACATCTATATTGAACTATGCTGCTGTTTTAGAAATTGGTGCTCAGTAAAAAAGAAAAACAACTAGCTTCCTCCTTTTCCTGAAAGCCTTGTCTGCTCTTTGTGATATTCTTCAGTGAAACTTTTAACGTATTCTTGTTATTGGTATCACCAAATAACTAATTTGTAGCAGATAGTTTGTCATTGGTGAAGCTAGCTAATGGATCAACAAGCCTCCAACCATGACAAAGCATGCTGAGGTAAGAGAGTCACAAGTTCAGAGCTACATAAGCAAGATCTTGTCTATAGAAGCTTTTTTCTGAATGTGAATGATAGACAATATACAAGATTTTAAAGACAAAATAATGTCTCCCTTTACAACTCATCACCTTCATTTGACAACATAATTATTTCTGAAATCTCAAGCTAGCCAGGAACTGGTGAGACTCACACCTGTAATCCTAACTACTTAGGAGGCTGAGATCTGAGGAACGAAGTTTGACGCCTGCCTGAACAGACAATTCCAAGAGAGCTTTGATCTGCAATTAACTAGCAAAAAGCTAGAAATGAATCTGCGGCACAAGTGGTAGAGTGCCATCCTCGAGTGAAAATCTAAGGGCCACTAGGACATGAGTTCAAGTCCTTCAATAGCAACACACACACACACACATACACACACAAATGCATGTGTACACACCAAGTCTTAAGCTATTTTACCAACACTATGTTTTGGAGGCTGAGCCTTTACATCTGATCCATAGTAGATGAAGTTCTCTAGATTACTCAGGATTTATGTCCTGTTTGCTTAAGTGCTGCTTTGCTATCTGTGCAGAGGTGGTGTCTTCCTGCTCTGGAGCAAGGTTACGCTCTTCCCCACCTCAGTTCTCTGAAGAATTGAGTGCCAGGAAACTTTCATCAGTCACCAGCACCCACTGGTTTCTCTGCGAAGGATGTCAGAATGCAGATGAGCGCAACGACACGACACGTAAAGCTCACCGCCCTCACTGCGCAGGGTCCACGCACAGCTGAGAGGAGGCAGACGGAAATACTGCTGTAGAAATGATCATGTTGTGGAGGCTCCCTTCCAGTCTTGCATTTACCCCCGGATATGAGTGTCTGCTCTCATATTGCACAATTGCCTAAATATAAACTTGGTCTGGTGTGGGATTAGTTACATTTCTAAATCAAAATAAAGAAGTGAATGATGCTACTGTCTTTGAACAATGGAAGAAATTCAAAGAAATCAGAAACTACAACTCAGTGGACCCATATGCTACTCACATATATATGTAGCTATAGAATTTTGTCAGAAATAACACTGATACATGATACATCATTTTGCCACCAAATTCAAAGGCAATACCATGAATGTTCACAACTGCTACACCCAATATGCATCCATGGGCATATGTGCTTCACAGTAATGCTCAGGGTTTAAGTAAGACTCCATCAGATAGCATCCAGAGAAGCCTACAATGGCCTTCATCTGCTTATCTCCCTGTAACAGTGCTATGCACTTATTTGTATGTGTGCATCAAATCCATGTGTTGAACTTTCAACTTCTAGTATCTCAAAATACAACCTTTTTTGGAAATTGGGCTATTGTAGATGTAATTCGTTAAGGTGAACTCATACGGGAATACAGTAGAATTCTAATGTAATATGACTAAAGTCCTATAAAAAGAAGAAATTTGAAATTATACCGATGCCTATGGACATGAAAGATGCCATTTGAACATGAAAGCATAGATTGGACTGATATACCCACAAGTGGAACAACACCTGACAATTGCTAGCAAACCATCAGAAGCTAAAGGAGGCTATGGACAGATTCTTCTTCTCAGAAGAGACCGGTTCTCCCAGCACTTTGACCTCACCCAGATGTCCAGACTCCAAAAACTTTTTAAATTTTATTTTCTTGTAAAGATGCTGTACAGAGAGGTTATAGTTACTTCAGTAAGGTAATGACTATATTTCTTGCTGGACATTGTTACCCTCTCTTTTGTTTTTCTCCCGCTAGTCTCTCCCTCCGTCTCTCTCCCCCTCCCACAAAGTTATAAGGTTCATTTCCAGCATAGTGTTTTGTGAGCATCATTGTGCAATGGGTCATCCTGTGTCCTTGTTTCAGCATTTTGTTATTCCCCTTCCCCTCCCCAAGTTAGATAAATGGATATACAAGATGCAAGGTACCAAAATTGAATACCGTGATGACAGGGTTATACCACAGGAGGAAGAACATACAAAAGAAGCAAAGGAAAAATCACGTAGTACATTAAAAACAACAACAACAAAGAAAAATCTCTTGTGTCCTTATCTTGGGGTTCATTTTGCTTAACATCATCTTGTATGGTCATATGTACATCAGACTCCAAAATTTTGAGACAATAAAATTTTATGTCTGCCAGGTGCTGATGGCTTATGTTTGTCAACATAGCTATTCGAGAGACTGATCTGAGAATTGTGGTTCAAAACCTGCTCAGGCAAGAAAGGGCATGGGACTCTTAACTCCAATTAACTACCAAAACAGAAGAAGTAAAGTTGTGGCTCAAGTAGTAGAGTAGTAGCTTAGAGCAAAAGAAAGCTCAATTTCAGCACTCATGCCCTAAGTTCAAGCCCTAGGACTGGCACAAAAACAAAACAAAGAACTCTACTGCTTAAGCCACCCAGCTGATTGCATCATAGCAACAACAAATACATCTCTAACTACATCAACCACCAGGTGTCATAAACTCAAGGGTATGAGGAAGTGGACATTTGAATCTAGTCAAAGTGACTGCCACCTCCCCCAGCCCTGGTTCTGTATTCCTCTAGCACAGTCATTTCACCCCGATAGGCTGATAAACATGGGAATGACTGGAAGAAAAGTAACTCATTTGGTTCTCAAACAACTACAGTGAAGTCCTGGATCTATTTATACATGGCAAAAGCAACTCTTAGTGCATGTTTCTTACTTGATCGATTAAACGGCTTGTGGTATAAAGAGGGTATTTGTAGATTCCAGCTGTGTGTCAGAGGTACACCTGGCTGCCAGGTAACCATACCATGGTACAGACAGAAAGATTCCAGGTCATCTGAGAAGTGAATGTCTATCCTTCTAACTCCTCTCCAACAAACTTTTATGGCACTGTGGTGAACAACACACACACACACACACACACACACTCACACCCCACTATTATGCAAGACACAGTCTTTCAATACCCAGAAATCAATACCCATACTTGGGTCCTTGGAGACGGTGTCTCTGTGAAAGTCTTTGTGAATGCTGGAACAACATGGTCCATCCAGAAATCTGTTCTTGACTCCTAAATATGCATTTACTGTTTGGGGCAACTTGGATAATTTGTTGCTAAGATTTGTCATATTCTAACAAGACAAATGTGTTCCCTTGGGATTCTTTAGAAAACTCTCATAACATTGGACCTTGACCTAAAAGCCAGTGTCAAATTTATCTTCCCTGACGGATACATTTATAGAAAGACAAAGTTCAGCCTTTAGCATTTGGCATTCCAATATGAAGTAACGGGAACAGGGACACTTTTATTGGAGCACAAGACTACCAAATAGTAGAGGAACTCTTTCTCCTGGCATTTTCTTCTCTTTCTTTCTTTCTTTCTCTTTTTGAAAGTAATTTCTCTTAGATCTAAAAATCTGAAAAGAAGACAATAGTATTTTTCAAACACCTGAGAAACATTCAATGGGGCAAAATATTGTCCCACAGACCACTTGAAAAAAGACCAAGGTTTCCCTACATTCTCTGTATGCATCACACAGGGAATCGCATAGGTGGAGCCGTGGGCATCCGGTAAGCGGTTACATTAGATACTTCACATTCATTTACAAAGTACATTTGGGGGCTGGGAAGGTGGCTCAGTGGTAGAGCGCTTGCCTTGCAAGCCTGAGGCCCTGGGTTCGATTCCTCAGCACCACATAAGCAAAAAGAAAAAAGCCGGAAGTGGTGCTATGGCTCAAGTGGTAGAGCCCTATCCTTGAGCTGAAGAGCTGAGGGACAGTGCTCAGGCCCAGAGTTCAGGCCCCAAAACCGGACCAAAAAAAAACAAAGTACATTTGGTTTTCTAAAAAGAGAATACAAATTGTTGGTCCAGCTGAATTTATCTGACCCTGTTTTTTAAAAAACGCTATTATTAGCATCCGTTCTGAGAACTCACACATGGAAGAGTCAAAGTTACACCATGTAAGAACAAGTTATACTGAAATAACACCAGTGCATAAGTTTACCCTTGAAGATGTCAATTTACAAAACAAAGTCCCAAGTAATATGTCTGAATTAGTGTCATTTCCGAAGTCCCAAGTACAGCCAGCTTATATCATGACACAGGGCAGAGAACTCCCGCTGGGTGGAGAGCAATCTATGGATTGTTCCTGATCTTCTGAAGACTAAGTTGAGCAACACTGAGGACGGCGAATGATACACAGATATTTTGAGGAATCAAAATGTTTCAGTGATGAAGAGCTTGTCCTGAACTCTGTGGCATGGTTAAGTTCCAATTTCAAATCAGAAGAGGTTTCATTGAGTCAACAGTTCAAGTGTGAAATAGGACAGAAATACAAAACCAGCACACTATCAAGAATATGAGCAGACAACAAGCATGTGTCTTTTGAAACACATATATGTGTGTACATGTGTGTGTATGTAAATATAAAAGTCCTTGAGTTAAAAAAAAACACTCATTATTTGTTGTCTTTGCTGAATTCTGAATTAATATATTTTTAATTGTATCAATTTATTTTTAACTAAATACTGAGAATTAGAAAGTAATATTGCAGATTATGAGACATTCAGAAAATACAAAAAGTAAATATTAAGCCTGATTTCACAGGAAGAGTTTGGAATATTTTCTTGTCTGTGTTAAACTCATCTCGAGCCTCTCAAATTGCAGTTATTACTGAAACATCAGTTTTTAATCTGTTGTCTTGTTTCTGTTTCCCTTGGAGCCATTTTGTTACTTAGCCGGTCTCTAAATCACAGTTTACGACTGTGTACAGTACAGAGAGGCCAAGGCCAGAGGCCAGCGGTGTCTCCCATCTCTTTTTCTCTAGACTAACCTTTTCACATTGTACATGTACTCCCTTTTTTTAAAAACTATTTATTTATTTACTTGCCAGTCCTGGGTTTGAACTCAGGGCACAGTCCCTGAGTTTCTTTTTTTTTGGGGGGGGGGGGGAGTCCGGTTGTGGGGCCTGAACTCTGGGCCTGGGCGCTGTCCCTCAGCTCTTCAGCTCAAGGCTAGCGCTCTACCACTTGAGCCATAGCGCCACTTCCGGCTTTTTTCTTTTTGCTTATGTGGTGCTGAGGAATCAAACCCAGGGCCTCAGGCATGCAAGGCAAGCGCTCTACCACTGAGCCACCTTCCCAGCCCCATATGTACTCCCTTTTTTATAAGATGAATACATATTTCTCATCCCAGGTCACGCAGATTGTCCAGGATTTGATTAAAACTAATGAGTACAATAATCAATAATGAGATCCCCTTCACAGAATCCTCATTTACATTTTGTTTGGCAGTAGTACTAGGGCTGCAATTTAGGGCTTTCTGTATTGCTAAAGGAAGTGCTATACCACTTGAACCATGCCTTCAGTCCTTTATTCTTTAGTTGTTCTTCAGGTCAGGGCTCATATTTTGTCCTACATCTGCCTTTGAACTGTGATCTTCCTTCCTCTTCCTCCTATGCATGTGGGATCCTCAACATGCGCAACATACCTGGCTTGTTGAGATTCAAGTCTAACTTTTTGCCTAGGCTGACTTTGAACCCCAAATCTCCCAATATCTGATTCCTGTGTAGCTGAAATTGCAAGCATGTGCTACGTCTCACAGCTTCTTTTTTAACCTAGATTTTGTCTTAGTCCATGTCATATTGTTGTAACAGTATACCTGAGACCCAGTAATTTATAAAGAATGCAGGTTTATCTCTTAAGGTTCTAGGGGCAGGGAAGCAAAGGGTCTAGGGATTGACTCTGGTGAAAGACCCTGGTGGTATAGAATCCCACGATGGAAGGCAGAAGGTCAAGAAAGCAACAGGAAGGAAGGGAGTCGTCAGAAGCCACTCTCCTGGTAACCAAGCCATTTCTCATGATAACTGCATTAATCCATTCTTAAGACCTCTTCCACTTTGCAGGCCCCACCTTTCAACACAGTTGCACTCGGAATTATGTCTCTATTATTTGAACTTTGAGGGACCTATTTGAACCATATCAAATTCTTCGTGCTAGAATTTTTTAATCCAGTGAGAACTTTGAACAGCTTTTACATATCTGAGCAAAGTGTTTCCTACAGGATGACCAGCAAACAATACTTGAATTTACTCACATTGCTCCATCACCACTCTTTTCTCTCTTGAAAAACTAGAAGGAGGGCTGGGAATGTGGCTCAGCAGTAGAGTGCTTTTCTTGCAGGCACCAAAACCTGGGTTTGATTCCTCAGTACCAGATAAGCAGAAAAAGCTGGAAGTGGCTCTGTGGCTCAAGTGGTAGAGCACTAGCCTTGACAGAGAGGCCCAGGGACAGTGCCCAGGCCCTGAGTTCAAGTCCCAGGATGGGCAAACAAAAAAAGGAGCAGAATGAAGTACTGAGTTTCTGGATAATTGGGTTAATCTAATGAAGCACTAAGGTCTGGATGATCAGGTTAATCAAGAGTGCTGGGCTGGATGCCAGTGGTTCATACCTGTAATCCTAGCTACTCAGGAGACTGAGATCTGAAGATCAAGGGCTAGGGTCAGACCTGGCAGGAAAGTCTCCTTATCTCCAATTAACCACCAAAAAGCTAGAAGTTGCTTAAGTGGTAGAGCTCCAGCTTTGAATGAAAAAGCTAAGAGAAAGCTCCTAATACACCCCCACTCCACACACACACACCTCATGCCTTGAATGAAACTGGCTTATAGAGAGAAGGTGGGATTTTCATCCTGGACATACTGTCTGTGGTGTCTGCCACACACCACACCTGTGCTGAGAAGAAGCGTGATGTACAGTGAGACAGATACCAGTTTGACAAAGGGCAGAGCATGATCTCATCTCCCTGCCAGTCAGCCTTTCTTAAAAAGTAGCACAACTTCTTTTCTATCAGTCACATCAGGAGACACTCTCCTGACTAATTTCAGGGACTCTGTCTCATGCTTAAATTCACATCCTCCTCTTTATTCACATTCCCAGCAGGAAATACACATACACACACACACACACACACACACACACACACACTTGGGAAACCTATCTTGCCACACATCTTACTCTCACTCAGAAAAGCCAAGCAAAAGTACTTCCTTACTTTATCTCCCTCCTATCCCTGATGCTATGAAACATAACACACACACACACACACACACACACACACACACACACACACACACACACGCCCAGGCCGTGCTTTGGCTCCCCAGACCTCGTTATTTCCTCCTGCTGGTCATGGATCAGTGGATAGAACAATAGAAGATGAGATGGTACTGGCTGTTGGTGGAATGGAGTTGGGTGACTAGAAGGAAACCTAGGCCAATTGACTGGCCCACACCTGTAATCCTAGCTATTTAGGCAGGAAAATCCATGAGACACTTACCTCCAATTAATCACCCAAATGCTGGAAATGAGGCTATGGCTCAAGTGATAGAGCATAGCGCTGAGGCCCTAAGTTCAAATGGTAATATTAACAACAACAAAAAGAAAACCTAGCTTCCCCAGAATTCTGAGCATGGCCCTGGGAATTGCACTGAGAGGCAGAAGCCCCTCTGTGCTTCTTCCTCATTGGGCAACAAGCATCCTCCCTTCTGCATTATGCAATACCTGCAGGACCACAGCAAACCGTCCGTGAAAAGTCCATGGAACAGACTTAGCAAATCCCTATAGCAAAGCCTTCCTAGGAAAAGAAAAGTATGCAGAGTTCCTTTGTGGGGAATCATCCAGACTCCAAGCTCCAGGAAACTGTGCATACAGAGCTGAGAATTTCCTCTGGATCCATTTTTTGCCCAACCTGATGGCTTGCAGAACTCAGGGAGAAGAAGATACCAGGAGGAAGGTAGGAATCACTGTCCCTTTGAGGAAACTGAGACTTAATGATGTCAAGTGCCTTGCCAAAGAGCAGTTAGGAAATGGTTGAACTGCAGTTCCAGTTCTAAGCCTGGGGAACTCTTAACACCAGGCTACAGCCTGGTGCTTCACATGCTGGTTCTATGGCCTTTCCCTCCAGGGGAGAAGACAGAGGAATGCCTACAGGCTACCACCTCACTCACGTGACTGGCCAGAAATGTGCTGATAGGTTCTGGGGACGTGCTGCCCATCAGATCCCAGACAAACAATCTAGCACAGCCTGAGTCAGAGGGGATGGCCTGCTGTGAGCAATGAAGACAGACTCCCTAGAGTTAGTCAGGCCAGCTGACTGAGCCCAGACAGGAGGTGTGCTGCCTCCAAAGGAGCAGTACTTTTGTCTCATTCAGCATCCTCCCTTACACCACCTAAAATGTGCCCATGAACAGCTCACAAGGGGTCATTTATGGTCATGACACTGTTCACACAGACTTCCGATTACACCACACATCACATTTCCTTCCTTCCCCAGCTGTGGTTGAAACACTGGCCCCAAACCTGACACCTTTCTCCTTTCAATTTACCAATAACAAGAATGTTAAGAGTCTTAGAGGAACAGGCCTGATAATAAGCATAACTTCATGCTCATGAACGACTTCAATGTTTAGTAATAATGGAAGTGTGAGAAAGGGAGTCAAGAGAATAGCCAATGTGACCTGAGAGTATTCAAATGACACTTTATCTCATTCTTCCTCCTGAGGCTCAGACAACTGGAGAATGCACTCAACCAACCGAGTGCAGAGAAGAGAAGGTGTGGTCGCTTGAAATGAGCTCTCCCTTCTTCAGAGTCAGGAGGCCATTTCTGAGTGCAGTGACCTCCTGATCATGAGATCCAGAAGCCATCAGTTTCCTAAGAAACCCCTCCGGAGCCAGCATACCACAGTCGGAAGCAGATGTCTGCATACGTGCAAATGTATTGACCCACCTGGGCTTGCCCAAGTTAGCACTGAGAGTTTGGCTTCCTGGGAAATCCCTCCATCCTAAGCACACTAAGGTTGACGGTCATCCTATCAAGGAAGTAAGGGGCAAATAGAGGATCCTACATATTGAATCTGTCACTGTATCATGTTTTTGTTTGTTTCTTGTTCCGGATTTGGGGCTTGAACTCAGAGTCTGGCCACTTGTCCTGAGCTTCTTTTCCTTCAAGGGTAGTGTTATACCACTTGAGCCACAGTTCTACCTCTAGCTTTTAGGTGGTTAATTAGAGATAAGAATCTCACTGACTTTCCTGCTTAAGCTAGTTTTGAACTGTGATCCTCAGATCTCAGCCTTCTGAGTAGCTAAGATTATAGGCATGAGCCACTAAAGGCTGAATTTTGGGTGTTGTTTTGAGACATGGTCTTGCTCTATGACCCCAAGTGCCCTCAAACTTTTAATCCTCCCATCTTGATCTCCCAAATGCTGGGATTACAGGCAGATACCATCATGCCTGGCCCTGTCTCTTTCTACCTCTGTATTAGTAGAGCAGCTTACCACCCTTGAAGGCCTGATGCCCCATCTAGCTGCAGTGGAAGCCATTTATGTCATATGGAACAGAAAAGTCTAACCGTTTCCATTTAAATGTTCATACTGGGCTATGAATGTGGCTTAGTGGTAGAGTGCTTGCCTTGCATTCATGAAGTCCTGAGTTTGATTCCTCAGCACCATATAAGAAGAAAAAGCTGGAAGTGGCTCTGTGGCTCAAGTAGTAGAACGCTAGCCTTGAGCTGAGGGACAGCGTCCAGGCCCAGAGTTTAGGCCCCATGACCAGAAAAAAAAAAGCTATATTTTTTCTAAGTTTGAGAACTATATGGTTTCTGAGAAAGTTTAGAAACAATAATCAATGCAAGAAGAAGCATCCAAGCACTTGCTGAGCAATTCCTGCATTTTTAGGATTAGAAAGAATCTCAGGGATCATCTTGTCTCACCCTATAATTTACATATTAGAAAACTGACCACCAGGGAAGAGAGATGCTTGGCCAAGGCCAAGGATGGCTAGCACACAGACTCTTCTTTCATGGCACTGGGCTCACTTAGTGAGGGAATGGGAACTGAGTGGGATGAACCTCTTGTGGGTGGCTGCCTCTTCTTAAAGCAGAAAGCACAGAAAAATGGCATAAAGCCAGGCCAAGGACCTGTAGTCAATACTCGAGTCTGAAGGATTTGATTGCTTTTCTACTAATTTCACATAAATTAACTCAGCCATAGACTCAGCACCCTCTAAACTCAGTTTGCGAACCCACCACTCATATTTTTCAGCACTCTTGGGAATTAACTCTGGAAGTCAGGTAAACAAATGAGAGTCTGGGATATAGTCAGGCTTTCCCCCTTCTTTTTCTTATGATTGATACTGGTTGCTAGAGAGATTGTTGTCTTCTGAATAGACACACACACACACACACACACACACACGTGTGTGTGTGTGTGTGCATTTTTTTAAAAAGCAAGTATTCAAATCAGAGTATAAAGTGTATTTGCTCAGCAGAGAAAATTGCTGTTGGTAAGAGTTGAAGATAGTCTCTGGCACTGGTGGTTCACACCTGCAATCCTAGCTACTCAGGCAGAAGTCTATGAATCTCTTTTTTTTTTTTTTTTTTTTCGGTGAATTTACCATGCTCCTTCAGAGCAG
>NW_012267220.1:24094995-24100874 GCF_000151885.1 Dipodomys ordii | reverse complement strand
ACACACACACACACACACACACACACACACACACACACACACACACACAGGCTACTACTCTGTGTCTGGTAAACCTGTCAACTAATAGAAGACTCCTGTTTGATGGAAACCCATCCCAACATCTATACTCTGTCACACTTCAGCATCAGGCTTCCCATTTGGCTCTTACTGATTATCCACTTGTTTACTAACTAACTCCCTTATAGTGAAATCAGAGGGCAGCAAATGTTCCTATAAAGGGTGAGGCAGTAAATATTTTAGGCTTTGTGGCCTATATGGTCACAGTCACTCAACTCTGCCACCGTAGTACAGAAGCAGAGTCAACACATGTATACATGATCATAGTTGTGCCCCAATAAAACTTGATTTATAAAAGCAGGTGGTGGGCAAGATTTAGTTCTCAGGTCCTTTCTCAAAGTTGGGGATTATTTCCCAAACCTTCAGTATGTTTGTACTAAAACACTGATTGTCAGGTTCCATCTCCATGTATATAATGAGTCCCCATTCACCCCTACCCTCTTCCACTTACCCTTTTTACATGTGCTGATCCTGGAACTTCAACTCATGGTCTGGGTGCTATCCCTAAGAAGGCTAGCCTTCTACCACTTGAGCCACAGCTCAGAAAGACTCTACAGCTTTTTTGGTGGTTAATTGGAGCTAATAATCTCATGGATATTCCTGCTCAGGCTGGTTTCCAGCCACCATCCTTAGATCTCAGCCTCCTGAATAGCTATGATTACAGGCATGAGCCAGCAGCATACAGCCCACTCACCTTAAAATAATTTCAACAGGCTTCACTGTTATGCTTTTATATATGCAAACAAATATGGCTATATTCATCTCCATTTACCCTTTTTGTAATCCTTCCCTCTAATTGCAGCCCACCACCACACCTCCTATGAGAGCATGCTTTACTTTCTTGTCTACTTTTTTCCAGTGTATACTAATTCCAACAAGAGGCTTAAACTCTTTGAGTACTAGAATTATAGGGTTGTGTAACTATGCCAACCCCCCCCCCACCTCCAGCCAACAAAAAGGCCATTTTTTTTTTTGCTAGTCATGGGGCTTGAACTCAGGGTCTTGGCACTGTCCCTGAGCTTCTTTTGCTCAAGACTAGAACTCTACCGCTTGAGCCACAGTGCCACTTCTGGCTTTTTCTGTTTATGTCGTACTAAGGAATTGAACATGCATGTTAGGCAAGCTAGGAATCATGCATGTTAGGCAAGCACTCTACCACTAAGCCACATTCCCAGCCCAAGTTAAAAATAAAGCTATTTTAAAAGCAGGGGTAAAAAGGATGAATTGAAACAACACTTTTGGAATCCTAGCCAATGTGCTCTCTCCAGGGAATATCTATTATAAAATAGAACGCTTGAGGATAGAAATTATTTCCAGATCACAACCCTTATCTTAACAATATTCCCTAAGGATAAAAGGAAGTAATCGTTTCCACTTAAAACAGGTCAAGCTATGGCATGACTTTCATAGTCACTATGTTTGTTTTAACCCTGAAAACTACATCTGGACATTTGTCACATTTGAAAGAGCAACAAAAGATTAGATTCATGGGCTACTGTGGGGACGGGTCTTTTTTAAGGTTACCGACAAATCAAAAACATAAGGCCCTGGATAAAACTGAATTTCAGATACAGAGCAAATATGTTGGCTATATGTTGGTTACATGTGTCTCATACAATATTTGGAACATATCTATAGTAAAAATTTGTCACTGACCTGAAATTCAAATGTAAGTAGATATTCTATATTTTATTAGGCTTTTCTACTCCTGTGGCTTTACAAATTTAAATCCCATCCTCTTCACCCCTCTTTATTTTATGCCTTACCTCAGCTTCTAAGGACTAGACTACAATCACTAAGTGTGATGCTTTGTGTATCTCACCCATACTAACTTTCTCCCTGGTCCCAGAAAACCAATGTCCTATACTTAGGTTTAGTATGGCTCTTCTGCCTGAGCCTTGTACTCTTGAAGGAAGTGTAGAGAGAGAGAAGCCCTTTGCCTAAATGCTCCCAAGCAAAAAAATCTCTTTGTTCATTGAGTTCATCTCAGTATCCCTCTCCCACACAGTTGAGACCGATACAAGAAACGCAGGTCATGTGGTGGTAGTGTTTGCTTTTGCTTTTAAGATTTCTTTTTAAGGGTAGCAGAGGAGGGACTCAGAAAAGAACGGGGGAAAGGTGAACAAATGCACTCACGCTATGTGAAAAATGAACCATGTAACGTGTGGGCAGGAAAGAGAGGCGGAAACTGGGAGAAAATGAAGGAAGGGGTGACATTGTCCAAAACAAGAAATATAATCAATTACCTGACTTATGACATGGTAACTCCTCTGTACAACACCTTAATAATAACACTATAAAGTTCTATTTAAATAAATAAATGTATACATACATATATACATATATATACATACACACTGCTTGAGAGCCTGGATTGAAATGGAACAGAGCGATTTCATGCCAGAAAGCAGAACATATCTCCCCATGCAACTCAACTCTGGCAATTTGTCTGTCACTTTGGTTTCCAGATTATGAACATGGAGATGAGATAATCACTTCAAAGTTTGGAGCACAGAAAGGCCTTCCATTGTTTCTTGCTTGTCGTCATTTGAAAACCCCTTAGCATCTCTACTGGAAGTGAGCCAGAGGAAGGAAGTGATAAAACATCCTGAGTCAACATGTTACTTGCCAGAAGTTCTGGTAAAACAAGCAGAAGGAGTGTAAAGGAAGGGGGCAGGTAGAGGGCTTGGGATCCCCAATTACCTTCCCTCTAAAGCAAAGAGAAACCAGACTAAGTTCTTAGAGTTGACCTCACTTGATGGAAGTTTCTAGACACTTAATTCCCTTTCCTAAAATCTTAAAAGATGTCTATTATCTGTGCTTTTTCCGTTTTGCTCTGAGGTTCACATTAGAGTTCTAATGGGGGTCTAGGAGGAAGTGTGGCTTTAAAATCCGGTCACAACATTCAGATAAACCAGGAGGAAGATAGAATTTCTCAGGAGAAGAGTGGTGCTTTGGGGACAGGGAGACACAGCAAAGGAAAGGGAGCCCTATTCCATGTGAGTAGCAAGGTCTGAGCCGCCAGAGTTCAAAGAGAAACCTAGAAACCAAGTGGCCATAGGAAATAAGGCAGTAGCAAGGCTGACAATAAAAATGGTCAGGAAGGTCAAGGCAGGCAGGCTGGACTTTTATGGTGTGCAGGTGGTGTTCCGGAACTTTCTCTTAGAGCATCAAATGGACTAGGCACTGGCAGCTCATGCCTATAATACTAGCTACTCAGGATGCTGAGATTTGAGGATTATGGTTTGAAGCCAGCCTGAACAGGAATATCCGTGAGATTTTTTTTTTTTTTTGGTTGGTTGTGGGGCCTGAACTCTAGGCCTGGCCTCTGTCCCTCAGCTCTTCAGCTCAAGGCTAGCGCTCTATCACTTGAGCCACAGTGCCACTTGTGGCTTTTTCTGTTCATGTGGTGCTGAGGAATGGAACCCAGGGCCTAATGCATGCAAGGCAAGCACTGTACCATTGAGCCACCTTCCCAGCCTTCCATGAGATTTTTATCTTAAAAAAAAAATCCAGAAATGGATTGAGCAAAAAAGTTTATGAACAGCACCCACCTGATCCTTGAGCCTTGAGTTGAAGCCTCAGGATGAGGGGTGGGGGTAGGGGTGGGGGAAAGAAAGAAAAACATCTAATGAATGTTGATTCCAGTAGGCTCATTCATTGTGGCAGGGGACTACTTGGACTACAATCATTTGAATTTCAGCAAGTTCTTTGTTTTTATGAGTTAATTTCTACACATAGTTCAAGTAAAAGTGTTGTGGTTGGTTTGAACGTGTCTCTTAAGTTCATGTGTTGGAAACTTCATCTTGAATGCAACGTGTTTAAAAACAAAAGTGATGTCTAATAAGAAGTAATCCAGTCATGAGGGCTCTGTCCTCGAGTACGGATTATTGCCAGTATCCTAGGTCTTGGTCTATGTTTTTTTTCTTTTTTTCAGCCCTAGGGCTTGAACTTAGGGCCTGGGCACTGTCCTTAAGCTTCTTTTGCTCAAGGCTGGCACTCTACCACTTTGAGCCACAGCACCACTTTCAGCTTTTTCTGTGTAGGTGGTACTGAGGAATCTAACCCAGGGCTTCATGCATGCTAGGCAAACACTCTACCACTCAGCCACTCTCCCAGCCCTTGGTCTATCTATGTCTTGAAAGTGTGTTATTATAAAAGCAATTTTAGCTCCCTCTAGCTCACTTGAGTTCTCTTATTCTATTTTCTGCCATGAGATGGATAATACAGCAGAAAGGATATCGAACTTCCTAACCCATGGGACATTAATTTATTTTCTTTATGAATTACCCAGTCTGTAGTATTCTGTCATTGTAACACAAAAGTCTATGTGAGTAACAAACAACATTTTGCATTACTGAAATTAGCTTAAACCCAGGCTGGGAATGAGACTTAGTGGTAGAGTGCTTGCCTAGCATGCATGAATCCCTGATTTCTGATTCCTTAGTATCACATAACTAGAAAAAGCCAGAAGTGGGGCTGTGGCTCAAGTGGTAGAGTGCTAGCCTTGAATACAGAAAGGCTCAAAGACAGTGCCCAGGCCCTGAGTTCAAGCCCCAGGACTGGCAAAGAAGAAAGAAAAAAGAAATCAGGAACTCTTTGCATTTATATGTTTTCCTCTTTAGAATGAAGTACCCTTTAGGAAGAATTAAAACAGCCCCATAGCCAGGTGCTTGTGGCTCATACCTATAATCCTAACTCCTCATGGAGCTGAGATCAAAGCCAGCCTAGACAGGAAAGTATGTGAGACTCTTATCTCCAACAAACAACCAAAAAGCCAGAAATGGAGCTGTGGCTCAAGTGGTAGAGTGATAACCTTAAGAAAAAAAAGCTAAAGAAAATGTCCAGGCCCTGAGTCCAAGCCCACACACACATACACACACACACACACACACACACACACACACACACACACACACACACACACACACAGTGCTATTTTTCCTCTTTAAAATGATGTGTCTGTTTAGAGAGAATTAAACAGCCCATAGCTAAACTCCTATTAGTGTTTTACAAATTAAAATGGCCTTAGGAACTCAAGTCAAAGCTCTTCTCCTAAAGTAAGGGTTTAACCTCGCTCTCCAGTGTTCTAGCACCTGTATGTGGTAATCTTCCCAGTTGTTCCACCCTTTGACCAAAGACCTGTTGTCAGCAGTTTTTAGTAAATATCCTTTTGAATGTTTTAAAAAGTCATTTCATTCCCAAATTAAAATTCCATAATAAATCTTTTCTCTCCTCCCCACCAGCTTTTCTGACACCCATGAAGAATTTCCTTTTCAAAGTCCTGTCTTCTTAACTTCTCCCCTGAAAGCTTCTCTTGACACCTGCCTTCAGCTAAGACAACACCCCTTAGAGCTCATAATCTTGCCAGTTTAGTCTTTAAGGTCTTTTTTTTTTATCCCAGTGAAATCTTTGCTCACTCAGCACTACACACAGTCCTCTCCCCTAAGAGCTGAGGTTTGTGTACTTGTTAATGATCCGATAATGCCCCTGTAGCTGCAAGACAAGGCCCCACAAACAAAGGGCTAATCCTCTCCCACAGCCCTGCTTCTCAGGCAGGAGTAAGTAGGAGACACCAAGAGGACTTGTTAAGACGAAAACTACTGGACCCCACCCTAGAGTTCAGATCATCAGGGCTGGGGTGGACCTGAGAATGTGCATTTGTTTGCAAAGATGAAAATTACTTATTCAAAGACAGAGAGATAGAAAGAAAGAAAGAAAGAAAGAAAGAAAGAAAGAAAGAAAGAAAGAAAGAAAGAAAGAAAGAAAGAAAGAAAGAAAGAAAGAAAGGAAGGAAGGAA
>NW_012267220.1:24066029-24094945 GCF_000151885.1 Dipodomys ordii | reverse complement strand
AAAGAAAGAAAGAAAGAAAGAAAGAAAGAAAGAAAGAAAGAAAGAAAGAAAGAAAGAAAGAAAGAAAGAAAGAAAGGAAGGAAGGAAGGAAGGAAGAAAGAAAGAGGCAGGAAGGAAGGAAAGTAGGAAGGAAAGAGAGAAGAAAGAGAGAGAGAGAGGAAAGAAAATGACCTATTCAGGATTGTAGTCTCAAATCTCTGCTTTGATCTGGGTAACACTTTAGAATTTGAAAACTGAAGTCATACTTTTTCAATTTAAAGTAAAATCTCAGCCATGTGCCTATGGGTTCACTCTTGTAAATCTCCATAGTCAAGAGGATGAGATTCAAGGATCATGATTCAAAGCCAGCCTGGGCAGGAAAGTCTGTGAGATTCTTATCTCCAATTAACTACCAAAAAGCTGGGAGTGGAGCTGTGTCTCAAGTGGTAGTGTGCCATCCTTGAGCAAAAAAGATAAGGAACAGCACTTGGGCCCTAAATTGAAGCCCCAGGACTGACACATAAATAGTAAGTAAATAGATAGAAGCAAAATGAAATAAAGTCTCAGGTCAATCTTAGGAATAAGCAAAGCTGGATTTATGATTAGGAAACTTGAGTTGGATTGTGACTATCAAATATTAGCTTTTTTTAAATCATGAGCCAGTTATATGAACTCTTTTTTATTTTATTTAGTTATTTATTTATGTCAGTTGTGGGGCGTGAACTCTGGGCCTGGGCACTGTCCCTCAGCTCAAGGCTAGCGTTCTACCACTTGAGCCACAGTCCCACTTCTGGCTTTTTCTGCTTATGTGGTGCTGAGGAATCGAACCCAGGACCTCATGCATGCAAGGCAAGCACTCTCCCACTGGGCCACCTTCCCAGCCCTATATGAACTCTTAAAAACTGTGTCATCTGCAAAATAGGAACAACAATGTGTTGATGCACCCACCTCTGAAAATCCTGCACGAGCTGCAGAGTGCAGTACACCTGCATAATGTTGGAAAAGAGGATAGTTTGTGTCAGGTCGGCCATGAAGATACTATAGGAATACTGGAAAGCAATGGTGTATTCACCTGGCATGATGAAGGGTTAGATGTGGTAAGCTTCATGGAAAAAAAAAAAGTGGTTTTCTGGGCCTTAAAAATGTTCTAGACACAGGGGGTAGAATCAGTGAGGAAGGATGTTTTGATGGCAGAGAAAAGAAGCTGGAAACGTGCCATATTTAAGAATCACAGTGTCACTGGAGAAGGAAAGAGGGCTACCCTCAGCTTTCCAGTTTCCTCGCAAAATCTCAGGACCCTGAGATTTACTCATGAAAAGCATTTCAGAGTGTCTCAAGTTTTAGCAAGGACTTATTTAATATTACAGTTTAAATTAGGAATAGGGAAAAAAATGAAACATCTCCGGCTCTCCATATGGAAGACAGGAGTTAAAAATTCAAAATGGCAGCCCCTAAGTGTAGTTTTTAAACTTTTTTAACTAGGCAAACAAATATAGTCAGTCTAACAACTCCTAATAAGTAGAAACTGGTTTGGGGTGGGTAAAATGGGTGAGGCCTATCCAAAACACAGATAACCTTCAGGATTTCCTTCTGCCTGACGGGTCTTATGACTCTATCTTTACACATCTGTGAAGAGTTCCCATTTTCACCATTTCAAAGGAGAAAGTATATTTAGATAGCTCTTCAAAGGTCTTCTCAAAGGAGAAGATATTTAAATAGCTTCTTCTAACCTATCTCCTAATCGTATAATTTAAGATAAAAAGATAGATATGGGAGGAGAAGAGTGAGTATCTACTTTTTTCAGTTTACTTCCTAGTTTTAATGTTGAGTCTGACTCTTTTGACATTGGTTGGAAATAATACCATTTCCCTGTCTCCCCTTCTATCTAACCTTCCTCTAGCGGAGGTGGGATGATTATGAACACAGCTGGAAAAAGATGTCTACAGCCACAAAAAGAACTTTCAGTACCCTTTGTACCAGCAGGTTCCATTCTAAAGGACTAAAACCAACCATAGATTTTGAAACATTTGGAAGACCAATAAGTTGTGTCTGTACTGCATATATACTTTATGATATTACCTTATCAGGACAGTGCAATTCATATTCATACAGCATTTATAGCATATTCAGAATGATAAGCAATGCAGTACATAAATATATAATATAGATGCATATAGTATAAAAATATTTAGTATATAAATATATAATATAAGCTGGGTGCTAGTGGCTCATACCTGTAATTCTAGCTACTCAGGAGGCTGAGATCTGAGGATCGAGGTTTAAAGCCAGCCTCAGCAGGAAAGTCTGTGAGACTCTTCTCTCCAATTATCCACCAGAAAACCAGAAGGGGCATTGTGGCTTTAGAGCGCTAGCCTTGAGCTGAAAAGCTCAGGGACAGCCCTCAGGCTCAGAGTTCAAGCTCCACGACTGACCAAAAAAATAAACACATAAAGTCATAAAAATAATATATAAAATATGTGCAAGTTACATACAAATAAATGTGCCATTTTATGTACTGAGTGTCTGCCAATTTTGGTAGTCTTTAAGAGCTCTGGAACCACTCCCTTATAGATGCAGAGGGGTGACTGCAGTTGTGTAGAAAATGAGTAGCTAATAAAGGTTCTGGTTCCCAACTCAGTGTGCTCAGAAGAAAACAGAGTTTGCAGTAGAACGGAGACAGGGAAAGCCATTACGAGTGTTTTCCTTAACAGCTCCTCCTGCCTTTCCAAGGCTCCTCTCCACTCCTCACCTCACACCAGTTTAACCTTATAATCAGTCTTTCTTCTCTGATAGCATCAGGTCTCCTCAGGAGAGCAGCTTCAAATGCTGGGCTTCCTGTATATTGAATATAGGCTAATAGGAAAAAAATATGGAGACTACTCTTGTATTTTATTTCCTCTTTGTTGTATCTTAAAGTTAAATTCACATGCCTACCTCGCATGTGACTTTCTTTAAGACTTATCTTTTTTTGTGTGGGCTGGTATTGGGGCCTGAACTCTGGGTCTCAGACTCAGGGCCTTGAGCTCCTTTTTTAGCCTTTTTTGCTCAAGGATGATGCTCTACTACTTGAGCCACATCTCCACTTTCAACCTTTTGCTGGTCAATGTGGGATAAAAATCTCACGGACTTTCCTGCCCAGGCTGGCTTTGAATCTTGATCCTTAGATCTCAGCCTCCTGAGTAGCTAGGATTACAGGTGTGATCCGCTGGCACCTGGCTTAAGATGTTCTTTTCTCCATCATGACAGTTAACCTTTGGACTGTCATCACTGTGTTCCCTCATTTCTCAGGCCGGCAGGGTTACCCTTCTATGTGCACAAGATCACTTGTAGCCTCACTAAGTCTGCCATAGTCTCTTCAGGTGCAAAGAATAGAATACAATTCTAAAAATTTCCCCACTTCACCAAACAGGGTGAGTGCTATCTCATCACTTAAGGTTTATAGGTAAGCCCCTAAGAGGAAAGTATTTTTAGACATTTCATATTTATACTAAACTCTTCAATTGCCTCTCTGCAGACTCCAAAGGCTAAAACTATTTTCTAGTATTTATCTCTCTCGTTCTTCACATGATACAACCCAGGAATTCACAGAAAAAGGAGCGAACTGGGTGTTCGCTTTAAGTGGAAACATGAGTCACTTTGCTTGCTAGGGTGGAAGGTCTGTCTGCAGTCAGATGACAACAGGAGATGTGGAGAGTTGATAAGATTTTTCTTGTATGCTGCCTGTCTGCTGTTAGAAGTCTACTTCAGAGTCATTAAGAAAACAAATTTTATTGACTGTGACTCATTAGGAAGAATGTCCTGGAGCTGGTGGTTCATTCTTGAGTCTTGAACATTTGCCATATATGGCCCTTGGTTCAGATGTGTCTTGGGAAAGGAAAATTGACGTCCATGGGAATCTACTCACCAGAGTCTACACGTACACGTGTGGCACCTCTCTGTCACCTCCCTGGAGTGCTAGAGGAGATAAGTTTGCTCAAATGATTCTACAGATTAAAACACACATGAAGCCATGCCAATTTCCCCTTACAATCTAAAAGGGCTCTATTAGCTAAGGTTTTGGGAACTTTTAAGAAAGGAAACATGATAGGAATTGGTGGATCATGCCTATAATCCTTACTATTCATGAGGCTAGGATCTGAAGATCATGGTTGGAAGCCGGACCAGGCAGAAAAGTCCATGAGACTCTTAACTCCAATTAACCAACAAAAAGCCAGAAGTGAAGTTTGGGCTCAAGTGAAAAAGTGCTAGTCTCAAGCAGAAAAAGCCAAGTAAAGTGCAAGGCCCTGAATTCAAGCCCAAATGTGAACATGTGCATGCTTGCATGCCAGTGTGAGTGTGAATGTATTCACATACACACACACACAAACACACACACAGAAAAGAAAGTAAACCGGACTAGCACTCATGCAAGTGCAATACAAAAGAAATGCTATGATTACTGAATCATGTGATTTCATAACCTGTTACAGGATCAGACTCTTTCGTAAATTGCATTAGTAGTAAGTGAAAGACTCTAAAACAAAGATTTCATTGGCTTATACATAAGTTCCCTTCCAGTCTTATTTCATCAGATAGAAAACAGTTGGAGGGGCTGGGAAGGTGGCTCAGTGGTAGAGCGCTTGCCTTGCATGCCTGAGGCCCTGAGTTCGATTCCTCAGCACCACATAAGCAAAAAGAAAAAAGCCGGAAGTGGCGCTGTGGCTCAAGTGGTAGAGCGCTAGCCTTGAGCTGAAGAGCTGAGGGACAGCGCCCAAGCCCAGAGTTCAAGCCCCACGACCGGACCCAAAAAAAAGAAAAGGAATGACAAAAATAATGGAGCAGCTGGGCACTGGTAGCTCACTCCTATAATTCTAGCTACTCAGGAGGTCGAGATCTGAGGATTGAGGTTCAAAGCCATCCCAGGCAGGAAAGTCTGTGAGACTCTTTATATATATTAAAGATACTGTACAGAGGGGTTACAGTTACATGAGCAAGGTAATGAGTCCATTTCCTATTGAGCATTTTTACCCCCTCCTTTGTTTTTCCCCTACCATCCCTTTCTTCTCCAGCTCCCCAACTCCTCCCCCACCCAAAGTTGTACAGTTCGTTTTCAACATAGTGTCTTGTACAACTCGTTGTTACATCATCCTGTATCCTTATTTCAGCATTTTGTTATTTTCCTTCCCCTCCCCAAATTAGGAAAATGTATATACCAGATGCAGAGCACTGGAATCAAATACAGTGAAAACAGTGGTTATATCATGGGGGAAGAACATACAAAAGAAACAAACAAAAAAAATCACATAGTACATTATAAGTGTATAAATTATCTGCAATTAACCACCAGAAAACTGCAAGTGGCACTGTGGCTCAAGTGGTAGAGCACTATCCTTGAGCACAAAGAGGCTCAGAGATAGCACTCAGGCTCTGAGTTCAAGCCTTCAAGCCCCAGAACTGGCAAAAAAAAAAAAAAAGAAGAAGAACAAGAAGATGATTTAGAGATTTAGAGAGGAGTGCAGATTTGAGAGACTTTCTTCCTTCCTTCTTCCTCCCTTCCTTCCTTCCTCCCTTCCTTCCTCCCCTCCTTTTTTTTTGGGGGGGGGGTCCGGTCATGGGGCCTGAACTCTGGGCCTGGGTGCTGTCCCTCAGCTCTTCAGCTCAAGGCTAGTGCTCTACCACTTGAGCCACAGCGCCACTTCCGGCTTTTTTCTTTTTGCTTATGTGGTGCTGAGGAATGGAACCCAGGGCCTCAGGCATGCAAGGCAAGCACTCTACCACTGAGCCAACTTCCCAGCCCCTTCCTTCCCTCCTTCCTTCCTTCCTTCCTTCCTTCCTTCGTTCCTTCCTTCCTTCCTTCCTTCCTACCTTCCTTCCTTCCTTCCTTCTTTCCTTCCCTCCTTCATTCCTTCCCTTTCCTTCTTTTTCTTTTTCTATTTTCTTTTTCTTTCTTAGGCATGGTCTCTATTGCCTGTCTCCCAGGCATGGTCTCTATTACTGGTCTCAAGAGATTCTCAAACTTAAGCCTCCTACGTAGCTGGTACTTCAGGTACATACCACTGCATCTGGCACCTCAGGATTTTTTTTTTAATGAATTAGTAGTGTCATAGGGCTGAAGAGTATGAGAATAGAGAAATAATAGAAAAAAAAAAAACAACCCATTTTCAAGCCAGATGTGGCAGTGTATACACCAGCCATTCAGGGGGCAGAGGCAGGAGGGTCACAAATTCAAATTCAGTTTTGGCAAAGTTGGTGAGTTCCTGTCTCAAAATCAAAACCAAAACAAAAGTTGTGAGGTATGGCTCAAGCAGTAAAGCTCTTGTTTAGCATACACAAGGGTTTGTGGGTTTGTCCCTCCGGCATGAGGAAGAAAGGATTCCAGGGATGAAAATGCCCCACAGTTGATGTGGCTGACCAAGCTTGCACACTCCTGACTGAACTGTGTGTTGAATGGATTATATATCACTAAAGCTGTTGGGGTCATTTTTAAGCCTACAGCCACTCCAGGGAAAGGTGGATGTGGTGTGAGGATGAGCTTAGCCTCAGACCCTAGAAACAAAGGTAATATCAAAGACTATGGATCACCGGGTGCTGGTGGCTCACACCTGTAATCCTAGCCAATCAGGAGGCTGAGATCTGAAGATTGCTATTCAAAACCAGCCCAGGCAGGAAAGTCCACGAGACAATTAGCTCCAATTAACCACTAGAAACCAGAACTAGCATTGTGGCTCAAGTGACAGAGTGCTCACCGTGAGCTGAAGAGCTAAGGAACAGCGCCCAGGCCCATAGTTCAAGACCCACGACCAACAACAAAAAGACTATGGATCAAGTGCAGGGAAATTCATACCCTTACATTCTGGGCTTCACTTCCTCCAAGGAAAACTCTGCCTCTCTAATTCCACAGCTGAAGGACTTTGCCCTGTTGAAGCTCACAAACATGGGTAGACAAAAGTATTATTGGCTTGAAAATTGTGTGGTTTTTTTGTATGTTTTTCTGCCAGTAATAGGGCTTGAACTCAGGGCCTCCGGCTCTTGCTTGGCTTTTGTGCTCATCATGGGTGCTCTACCACTTGAGTTACCCCTCCAGTCCAGCATTTTGCTGGTTAATTAGGAATGGTGTCACAAGGACTTATCTGCCAAAGCTGGCTTTGAACTATGATCCTCAGATCTCAGCCTCCTGAATAGCTAGAGTAGCTACTGCCTCGCTAAATAAACATTTTAGGGTTGATCCCAAGTTTCTCCTTACAAACAATGCATTGGTGTGGTTGAAACTTTAGCCACGTTAGGTGATGTCAATAGGTAGTCATATTCAGAGAAAAATGGCTAGACATATCTGGAATGCTGAACTCAGGGCTAGGCACCATCCCTAAATGGGAGATTTTGGAGGCTAGAATGAGGTCAGAGAACAGCAGAGTTTTGAATCACATGAGAGAAACAGGGAGGTGGTTGGTCCTGAGAGAAGATGATCCAGGGGTTACTGGAGATGGCCAGCTATAACTTAAACATCTTAAAGGAAGATGCTTGCCTTTTGGCTGTCTTAAAAAAACTTAGGGGGAGGGAGTGATCCAAGAAGTCAATTATTGTGCCCTTTCTGGACAAAGTAGTTTTTAGAAGAACAGGAAGTAATAAAGAGTTTTTTTTTATTCTTTTATATAATTAGGACATTGATTTCTTGTGTGTCCCTGAATTTCTCACATAGTGCCAATATTCTCAGGAATTTAGCAAAGACTTGCTGCTTTTAATTATGTCAGATTCCAAAGAGAGAGCTAGCTTAAGCATTAGGCATTTTGTGATGGGTGTACGTTCTGGTTTCAAATGTTATAACCAGAATATAAATTCCAGAAAAGGAAATGTATTTGTCAAATTCCACAGCTCCCTTGAGCAACGGCTATGTCACATTAACTGATTATTATTCACTTGATTAAGATGGCTAAGAAAAGACTGACCTTGTAGGTGTCTATAGCCAGGAATCGTCTCAAACTTCTGTCGAGTATCAGACCATGTCAACACAATGACTTTCCCTTGTGAGTCCAATAAACCTAGTAACAGGTCACTTTCCAGATATGCCAAGAAAGATAAGTTGCTCTGGGTTACAAACACTGGAAAATCAACAGACCAAAACATCTAGCAGTACTGCATTAGAAGAAATGTGCCTGGTCTCTCTGCAGAGTGACAGAGCTCACTGTCGTAAGGTCCCCTCTCCTCCCCCAGTCCTGATTTTCTGATGATCACGCTCCCTACTCAGCCCTGTACACATGATCTGCCAATGTGTTATAGGAGCTAGGGATTTTTAAGAGAATTCAGCCCCAAGTTAGAAATATAGTTCATAGTAGTATAATGATTTTTTTTAAAAAAAGAACTTGGATCCACAAACCAGTGGATCTTTTCAGATGCCAAGTGCTCTCTTTCTGTGTGTTGCAAGGAGCAAATGCCCTGATTAAGTGGGTTAATTGGTCCTTATGAGCAATAAGGGCTGTGTGTATTCATTATGAATGCTCAGAGGTGAACAAATAAGTGAGTGGGAGAAGAGCCACATTCTTCCTTTCCATGCCTTGTTGGCAGATCAGAGCACTCCACTATTTTGCTGGGCATCTTGGGACCCCATAGAACTAGATGCCTTTAGATCTGCTGTTTATACTCCTCATTCTCATCTTGACTAAAATGAATCATTATGGTTGCACAACTTGTTTTTACTTACAAAAATTCTCTCCTAAGCCAGGTGCCAGGGGCTCATACCTGTAATTCTATCTACTCAAGAGGCTGAGATCTGAGGATTGTGGTTCAAAGCCAGCCCAGGTAGAAAGTCCATGAGATTCTTCTCTTCAATTAACCACCACAAAGCCAGAAGTGGAGCAGTGGCTTACATGGTAGAATGCTGGTCTTAAATGAAAAAGACAGTGCCCAGGCTGTGAGTTCAAGCCCCAGGACACACACACACACACACACACACACACACACACACACACACACAGAAAATAAATCTGCTCCTAGTGCTCCTAGTGCTGGGAGAAGGTGATACAGTAATCTTTAATTTACCTGCCATTCTTTCAAGGAAGATAAGAAAAATGAGCAAGAAGGCATTCCACACAACTGACTCTTCACCCTCAAGTTCTTGTGTGATGTTACCCTGATTTTAAAAGAAAAATTAGCTGTTTTGTTTTCCAAATTACATTCCAACAAAAAAATAAAAATTTTGTTTACTTATTTATTTGTTTATTTAAATAGTTGCTATTAGGACTTGAACTTGGAGCCTTGAGCTGTCTCTCAGCTTTTTCCACTCAACACTGGTGTTCTACAACTTGAACCAAACCTCCAGTTTGGGCTTTTTCCTGGTTACTTAGAGATAAGAGTTTTGTGAACTTGTCTGCCTGGTCTGGATTTGAAAACATGATTCTCAGTTCTCCACCTCCTGAGTAGCTAGGATTATAGACATGATCCACAAAAGTCTGGCAAGGAAACATTAAATTATTATTTAAATTTTTCCTATCATATTAGTAAATTTATAAATACCCAGGTAATACCCAGGTCCCGAGACAAAACTGTTTGAGAAAAGATCCTCATAAGACATGGTTGATGGGGTTGTTTTCACATTTGAGGAGTTTATTTGATTATGTGGATCTAAAATCCTAATAAATGCTCAACTCATCAACTCCTCAATCCTACCAATCATTTATTTGAAGTGTCTCTTGTATGGTATGTAAGTGTGACACACTAAGTTGCATCCCCAGCTCCTAGTTTTTAAGTAGTATTTGCATGTAATATATGTACTTCCTCTAATTTACTTTTACCTCTTTTGTTATTTTTATTTTTTTGTTGGTTTTTGATGGAGACTGGAATTCAAACTCAGTATCTGACGCTGTTTCACCCATTGTTGGACTCTCCCTTTATCACCCGAGTCATGCCTCCAACCCTATTTCCCCCTTTTGTTTGATCCTGAAATTGTTTTATAATTGAGCCACACCTCCATCCCATAACTCTCACAATATTGCATGATTTTTGTTGTTGGTGGTGGTGGTGGTAGTGGGGTTTGAACTCTGGGCCTAGGCATAGTCCCTGAGCTCTTCAGCTCAAGGCAAGCACTCTACCACTTGAGTCACAGCACCACTTCCAGTTTTCTGGTGGTTAGTTAGCGATAAGAGTCTCATGGATGTTTCTGCCCAGGCTGGCTTTGAACAGTGATCCTCAGATCTCAACCTCCTGAGTAGCTAGGGTTATAGGCGTAAGCCACCAGCACCCGGCTTTATTGCCTGACTTTCATGTACCAATACTCCTGAAGAGGAAGACAATAAACAAGGGTACCGATAAATAAAGAAGATAATTTCAGATACAGGTGGGTACTGGGAAGAAAAGCAAACCATGGACTTGATGAAGGCTAAAAAGAAAGAGGAGGTTGCTAAGATTTGTGCTTGAGAAAAAAAAAAAAACATGAGGTAAGCAAGCACTTGGGAGGTTGAGGCAGGAGTTTTATAAACAGCCTAGTTTAAATAGCAAAACTCTATGTTAAAAGAAAACAAAACAAAATACCCCTGTGACAGAAATACCAGTGCCTCTGCCAACCCCAGACCCCCACTCAGCCTAAGACAGCTTCAACCAAAAAGCAAAACTCCAAGCCCAGCCCATCAAGGAAAAACAGGGCAGCCACTGAGTTTCACTGGCAGTTCCAGAAATGTAAGACATCCTCAGGTCAATTGCATATAGTTAGGTTTCAGAAATAGCAAGTGTATGGGAAGAATTTTCAAATTTAAAAGAAGTCAATTCGTGGCTAAGGAGACAAGCCTCAGATTGTGATCCTCCTACCTCTGCCTCTTGAGTAGCTGGAACCACAGGCCTGCACTGCCATACCTGGCCCTTGGTGATTTTGTTCACTCAGATGGTGATCTACTGCTTGAGCCGTACCTCCAGTCCCCCTGGAGGTATTTAACTTTTTGTTATTGTAAATGTGATGTACAGAGGAGTCACAGTTACGAGTACATTTCATTTAGCCAATGTCACCCCTTCCCTTCCTCTCTCCCAGCCACTGGTTACTTTTTCATGGTGAAGTGAAACACACATACAAAGTTATCAAACCAAAATGTACAGCACAATAATTATTTCTGTCAATATGTAAATATATAACCACTACCAAAGTCAAGATAGAAATTTCCTGTACCCCAAACACTTTTTCATATTCCCCCCAAACATCATGGATTTCTCTCCTCCATTCTCCCTTCCTTCCTATTGAGGCTCAGAGCATAATCCTTGCCTTCTGTCCCTTCATATTTTTATTTCTGGAGAGTATATTCTGTAATACCGGGGTGAAGAGTTGCATTTTTCAACTCCAAATAAACAGAATTATGCAATAGTATTCTGTAACTGATGAATTTCATTCAGTATCACATTTAAGTATATGAGCAATGCATACAATCATCTGTTTTTCCAGCTTATTTATTTTTCTATCTGTGTAATATGCCCTCAAAATATAGTGTCTATTATATTGGTTACAGACATTATGGGTTTGTTTCCCTTGTTGACTCTTATGGCATTGTACTTTCTCATAAGTTGTCTGGGTCATTTGGAAATATTATTGTATTTTGTCGAGGTAGACTTGCCCACAACCCTATGAGACTCATTTTTAACTTCTCACCTCCAGGATTTTGAGATAATCAATTTGAATTGTTTTAAGACCCCAAGCTTGTGATGATATGTTATTGTAGCAATAAGGAATCACTGAAGTTAGAAAAATAAATGTTAAGATTGACAGAATTTGCCTACATGATTTCCATAGCTCCTAAGTATATAGTTCTATAAATTTTATTTTATTTTTTTGGGTCCGGTAGTGGGGCCTGAACTCTGGGTCTGAGCGCTGTCCCTCAGCTCTTCAGCTCAAGGCTAGCACTCTACCACTTGAGCCACAGCACCACCTCCAGCTTTTTTTCTTTTTGCTATGTGGTGCTGAGGAATCGAACCCAGGGCGTACAGGTATGCAAGGCAAGCGCTCTACCACTGAGCCATCTTCCCAGCCCAGTTCTATAAATTTTAACAAGTAGGTATACCCCTGTATAGCCAACACCTAACTCAAGACACAGAACATTTCCAAAACACCAAGTCCTCCATCTCTGTACTTCCTAGTTATCATCAACACCTACCAGCTCCCACTCCACTACTGATCCCATCTCTAGACCCAGAGATTTGTTCTGCCTCTTAGAGAATGTCAAATAAATGAATCACACATCTCTTCTTGTATGTTTGGCAAGAATACTGAGTTTGAAGCTAAGATTCCAGTATAAACCCTGGCTCCTCCACTTGCCAACTTAGAGCTCTGCCAAGTGTCAGTTTTCAGAGGCAAAGATCCCATTTAAAATACAGACTCCTTCCCCCTTGCCCCCCTTCCAACACACACACACACACACACACACACACACACGGCACTGCGAAGCTCACAGGAGATGTGACGAAAACGCTTTGTCATTTGTTAAATGCTATACATTTATAAACATGAATTCCCAATTCAAAACAGAAATTAGAAGTTTACAATCTTTGAGCAATGAGATGACAACTGATTCTTAGCTTAGAAAATATCTTCAGCATTTTCCAAGTTTGCATATTTACACATACTCTTTAAGAATAAAATAAATTATCACAAGAGTATTTATCAACTCTTACTTTAAACCACAAGTTCTTTTCTGCCAGCTTTATTGAGGTATAATTAATAAATTTGTATGTGTGTGTCTTTTTTTTCATGCTACAAAAATAGGTCTTTATTCTTAGGAAAATATAGTCAGAGCTAGCTTCCGTATGCCATACATAAAACCTTAGTATCAGAGGCAGTACACATAGTACAGAGTTTTAAGTGATCCACGAGCACAAACTCACTACTTTGAAGAAGAAAAAAAGTAATGTCAGGGTTTTGGCTAATGACAGTACTTCACAGATCTAATCTGAATCTATTTATCTCTATAATAGAGAGAGAGAGATCGATCTTGTGTGTGTGTGTGTGTGTGTGTGTGTGTGTGTGTGTGTGTGTGTGATGGTCCTGGGGTCCTGAACTCATAGCCTGGGCACTGTTTTTGAGCTTTTTTGATCAAGGCTAACACTCTACCACTAGCTTTTTTATTTTGATCAAGTCTAGCACTCTATCACTTGAGCCACAGCTCTATAGGCGTCTTTTTGGTGGTTATTAAGAGTCTCACATGACTTTGTTGCCCAGACAGATTTGAACTATAATCCTCAGATCCAAGCCTTCTGAGTGGCTAGGATTATGAGCCACCAGCACCCAGCATACCTGATATTTTGATATATGTGTACATTGTGAAATAGTTACCAAGATCAACCTAATTAACATATCCATCATCTTACATAGCTACCACTATGTGTGTGAGAGGTATGTTGGCATGCATGTGTATGTGTGTGCATGCGTGCGCATGCATGTGTATTTGTAGTGTGTGCATGCATTGTGATGTGAATATTTATGATCTACTCTCAGCAAATTTCAAGAGTATGGTGCAGTTTTAATAGCTATCATCTCTATGCTATAGCAGAGTGCAGATCTGCAAAATGTATTCACCCTAACTGAAACTTTACACCCTCTGACCAACATCCCCCCACATTCTCCACCCTCCACCCCCTGGCAACCACATTCTGTTTGCTTCTGTGAGTTGCACTGTTTCAGATTCCACTTAGAACTGAGCTGCAGTATTCAGTGCCAGGCATAGTTCACAGAGTATAATATCCTACCAGCTCATTTACATGGCTGCAAACGACACAAGGTTTCCTTTTGTTTGTTTTTGGTTTTCTTTTTGAGGCCCTGTTTTGATGTGCAGTCCAGACCAGCTTCATACTCACAATCCTCCTGCCTCCAACTCCCAAGTGCTGAGATTACAGGGAAGATTTTCTATTTTTAAGGCTGAACGAGTGTTCTTTTTCTATGTCTTTTACAGTAAAGAATTACAGATTTAATATTCTTTTTCAATGAATAATTCTCATCTTCCAGTATGTATTTTTTGTAAATTGGTAAGTCTGAATTCACTTCTTCAAGAAAAACACAGAAAACAGGATCTTATTGGTTTCTAATTTTAGAAATATAAGGACTATAACATGTTGTTCTTTGGTAAACCATATTCTGAGGCCCCGTGTGCCCCACTGTTGAGAGTGAACTTCAAGGGCAAGGATCATAATCTTTGTCATTTCTCTTCTACCAGAACCAACTCATCACTACAGGGTAGACATTTTTCAACATTGATTGCCAGGTCACCCTCACAATCTTTTTTGTTGTTGTTGTTGGGGGCAGAGGGGCTTGAACTCAGGCTTAGGCACTGTCACTGAGCTCTTCAGCTCAAGGCGAGCCCTCTACCACTTGAACTACAGCACTCTATCACTTGAACTTCCAGTTTTCTGGTGGTTTATTGGAGATAAGATCTCATGGACTTTCCTGCCCGGGCTGGCTTTGAACCGTGATCCTCAGATCTCAGCCTCCTGAGTAGCTAGGATTACAGGCATGACCCCATGCCCAGCCCCCCTCACAATCTTGACCATATCACATCAGATATCCTTAAGTATTCATGTGCTGATATTCCAGAACTTCACAGCAACTTCTAATTCTACTTAGTAAATACAACTTAGAAACTGTTTTCTTTGAAGTGCTAATCTTTTTATTATTTTATTAACATGAGTTAGCTTTACTAGCATAAATAACCACAAATTAATAATACTAATCAAATATCATCGATTGAATGAGAACTGGATTCTTGGTGGTTTACAAAGTACTATTGTAGACCATCCATTCTGGACCCTGGGCTGAAAAACAGTAAGACTTGGAGGTAGAGAAAGAGAGGCATTGCGAAACAGGAGGCAAAGACTTCCAAGAAGTGCTTTCTTTATATACTCCTCAATTACACAGTGAAAAAACAAAGACAAAGCAAGCAGAGATATTGAAGAGAGAAAAGAGGAGAAAGGGATGAGGAAGGAGGGAGAGAGATAGAACCTTGACCAAAGTAGCTGGAACCTACAGAGAACGCCTCAGGAACCAGCTTCAACTCATTATGGCACAGAGGCCAGTGCAATAAAAGCCAGCACAATTGGGGGTCAACGCAATAAGCCAACACTTATTGAGTGGTTACTATTCACTAGACACAATTCTAAGCACTTTATAAACATTAATCGTTAATTTCGCATTCTAACCCTATGAGATCAGGGCTATTGTGCCCTTATTTAACCAAGGAAAGACATTTATTTAGTGAGCCCAAGCTCTCAATCACTACACTCTCCTCATTCTCCCTGGATGGTTGGGAAATGAGTCTGCATTTTCAGTGGGAATTTTAAGCAATTACAGTCAAAAAGGCTGAAAATTTTCATGATCTATTACATTAGCCCTAGGGGAAAAAAAAAGATGATCATTCAAATGCATAGAGAGAACGTGGTACTCTTAGAAAGATCAAAATAGACAAGTTAAGGAAAAGATGTCATTTTGGCAGAACTAAGAGGGAAACCCTCCCTAACTAGGCTTCTTAAGAGGAAATAATATAGTTAACACTAGAATTAACATCTCCTCTATGTATTTAAAGTAGCAATCTACCTAGTATTATATAGTTACTTCCACAGATCAAGTGGGTTATTTGCCAACTAATCCTTTCCTGGGCCTTGAACTCAGGGCCTGGGCACTGTCCCTGAGTTTCCTACTACTCTACCACTTGAACCACAGACCTATTTCCAGCTTTGTCTGTTTATGTGGTACTGAGGAATTGAACCCAGGGCTTCACGCATGCTAGGCCAGCATTCTACCACTAAGCCATATTCCCAGCCCCCTTTCCTTCATTTTAAAGTCCTGAATAAAGAATCAGTGTCCAGGGCTGGGAATGTGGCCTAGTGGTAGAGGCTTGCCTAGCAAGCATGAAGCCCTGGGTTTGATTCTTCAGTACCACATCAACAGAAAAAAAGCCGGAGCCTTGAGCAAAAGAAGTCCAAGTGCCCAGGCCTTGAGTTCAAGCCCCAGTAATGTAAAAACAAAAATATCAGTGTCCAAAGATCATTAGAGTTCACTATCAGAACCACATGAATTAGCCCCCCAAAATGAGCCCACTAAACTACATCTTAACAAAGCTTATTTCTATGTGAGTGTGCATGGTGTCACTTTTACACTAGTATGCTTACCCCCCCCTCAGCAAAAGAGCAACAAGGAATATGACATTATTCTCACTTCATAAGGAAGATGAGAGGTCCAGAGATGTGGAGGAATATATCTAAGTTCACTCAGCAACAATTCTAAAGCTGATACAAGGATTCAGGCTTCCATTTCTTCTGGAACCCTGATCCATTTGAGTGACCACATCACATATATTCTACTATACAACAACATTGACTGGGTTGGCCTATAGTCTTGCATTTAACAGTGAGTGAGTAGCCACAGGTTCCAAACACAAACTGAAAACTAGCCAGGCATCAATGGCTCACCCCAGTAATCCTAGCTACTCAGGAAGCTGAGCTCTGAGGATCATGGTTCAAAGCCAGCCCAGGCAAGAAAGTCCATGAGATTTTTTTTGGGGGGGGGAGGTCCAGTCTTGGGGCCTGGACTCTGGGCCTGGGCACTGTCCCTCAGTTCTTCAGCTCAAGGCAAGTGCTCTACCACTTGAGCCACATCGCCACTTCTGGCTTTTTTTTCTGCTTATGTGGTACTCAGGAATCGAACCCAGGGCCTCATGCATGCAAGGCAAGCACTCTACCACTGAGCCACCTTCCCAGCCCTCCATGAGATTCTTATCTTCAATTAACTAACAAAAAACTGAAAGTAGAGCTGTGATTCAAGTAGTAGAGGGCTACCCTTGAGTACAAAGGCTCAGGGACAGTGCCCAGTACCTGATTTCAACCAAGAAGGAGGAGGAGAAGGAGGAAGAGGACAGGGAGAAGGAGGGGGAGAGGAAAGAGGAGGGGGAGAGGAAAGGAGGAAGAGGAGGAGGAGAAGGAGGAGGAGGAAGAGGAGGAGGAGGAGGAGGAGGATGCAGTAAAATTTCCAGGACAGAAAATTTTACATTGATGTAAAAATTGTTTCTAAGCACCTCCAATATACCAGGCATAGGTAAAGTCATTATCTATCTATCTATTCAACTCTTAACTCTCCTCGTGGGACAGCACATTATTAGTTTTATCCTATTACTGAGGGAGATGCTGAAAGTTAGCAAGGTGACAGTGAGTAATCTTGTTTGGACCCAAAACTCCTCCCAGCTATATGAATCAACAGACTAGGACACTTTAGGTCTCTCCTAATGACACTAGCTGAAGGTATTTTTCTCCCTTTCCCTCCCCTCTCCTCATCTTCCACTATTTACTTCCATCCTCCTCTCTTCCCTTTCTTATCCCTTCCCCTCCCCTCCTTTCTCTCTTCTCTCCTCCCCTCCCCTCTGCTCCCCTCTCCTTTTCTCTCCTCTCCTTTACTGCCAGCTCTGAACAGCTAGGTAATCTCTCTGAAGTTTTCCTTTTGCCGCAGGTAATCTCATCAGGTTGTTGGGAGGCCTAGTGTTCTGCTGCTTTATGAAGGGCCTTCTTTCATTATATTTCCTTCCTTCAATTCACAAGGATGGACAGTCAAAAAGAAGTTGTTTCCTGGGACTCATTTATGGAACAGAATTTAAGAAATTAATATTTTGATATTTATTTATTTAATGTAATTATTGATTTAGTGCCAGTCTTTGAGCTTGAACTCAGGGCCTAGTGCTGTCCCTGAGCTTTTTGTTGTTGTAATGGTTCAAGGTTAGTGCTCTACTATTTGAGCCACAACTCCACGTCTGGCTTTTTGGGTGGTTAAGGGCAATAAGAGTCTCACTGTCTTTTTCTGCCTAGCCTGGCTTTGACCTACTATCCTCAGATCTCAGCCTCCTGAGTAACTAGGATTAAGACTGGTGCCCGGCCTATTAATTTTTTTTGTTGGTCTTGGGACTTGAACTCTGTGCTGGGTGCTCTTCAGCTCAAGGCAAGCACTCTACCACTTGAGCCATAGCGCCACCTCTGGTTTTTAGTGATTAATTGGAGATAAGAGTCACAGATTTTCCTGCCGGGGCTAGCTTTAAACCACTATCCTCAGATCTCAGCCTCCTGAGTAGCTAGGATTACAGGCATGAGCCACTGGTGCCCAGCTTGGGGAATTCTTAATTACTGATTCAGACTCCTTACTAGGTGCCCAGCTTGATAAAATATTTTTTAAAACCAAAATTAGGGATAGGGATGTAGTTCAGTGGTAGAGTCCTTACTTAGCAAATACAAAGCCCAGTATTCTATCCCAAGCACCATCAACAAACAGAAATGTCAAAATAAAAAAATGAATGCCCAATTTTCCATTTTAAATAAAGTGGAATCCAACTTTACACATGTACAACTCATTTCCTTTACATCAACACTAACCCTGTCAGCTGCTGGCTATATTTAAATTCATGGCATTCGGGTTAGCATGAATTTCTTTTTTTAAATTCTACTAAAATGTTATTTGAGGTTTTTTCTGGCATCCCTGACAAGGAGAGCACCTCATGAACTGCACCCTTTCTGGGTCTCAGCCTTGGCACATAAACGAATCATCAGGCACTGGTGGCTCATACTGCTAATCCTAGCTACTCAAGAGGCTGCAATCTGAGGGTCATGGTTAGAAGCCAGCCCAGGCAAGAAAGTCCATGAGACTCTTATCTCTAACTAATCACCTCAAAACCAGAAGTGGATCTGTGGCTCAAAGTGGTATAGCACTAGCCTTGAGCAAAAAAGCTCAGGGACAGCATCCAGGCTCTAAGTTCCAGCCCCATGACTGACAACAACAACAAAAAAATCACATACAGTGGGGCTTAACTTCACTGTGCAACATGCCTGTCTCCTCCACATGTTGGCTGTTCTCCAAGTTCACCAAAAAAGTGACTACACGGTGTACACAGATTCATAGCCAAGTAACATTTTGCTCCACCCAATCCTGGAGGAGATGGAAGAAAAAAGTCTTCTCGATCTTTCATGAAAACTATGAGTTTTTCTGTCATTCTTTCGCTTAAATAACATTTTTACATGATCAATTGAATCATTTGCAGGAGGAAAATTGCTCTCTTTGATACCCATAAATCAGTGTTCATCATATTTCCAATCCCTGCTTTTCCAATGTAGAGCTATATCCAGGCTGTTCCCCAGATGGATGAAACCAACATCCAAGAGTTGGGCATCTGCTCTTGTTACTTCCTCTTGGTGACTCCCTTGTGCAGATAAGTCTGAGAACAGTTACTTTTAAGAAAGGTCGAGCTTTTGTTTTCCTTGTAGCTCTTTCCGAAGACATTGTCACTTGGACCTCCAGAGTAGAGGGATTTGGATTCATTTGCAGGTATCAAGCAAAGGCATATGAAAAAATTTAGCAAGGCATTTTGTGTGTATTCATGCACTCTAACACACAATGCAACCAATAGTGTTAGTAGTTATACATCTACTCTTCAAATGAAAATATGGATCACCTAATTAATAAACAACCAAAGACAGAGTTCTTTGTTTAAAGCCAAAAGGCAGGGAGAGATACAAGCTCACTCCTCTTTCTCAGCACACTGTAAGGAACCCTGAGTTCCTGGGACATACTTTGAAGACCCATTATGTCTGGGATGTAATGACTTGAGGAATCCCGCATGACTGGGTGAAGCAACTTTTTCTATTTCAGAGTGACTCTGCTCATTTCATATCTCTCTTCTAGTGGCAGGTATCTGCCGGCCACCTGGCTGACTACTCTGTGGAACAAGTAACTCAGGGCCACTTGCACCCAGTGACATCTCTGGCCTCAGCCAATAACTGAGCACACTGAGCCATGGCTGCTATATATTCCCAGTCCTTTGACTGGATGAGTATCTCCATTTGGTTTTTATGTGTGTGGTGGTGGCCAAAGACTTGTACATGCTTCCTGCTCAAGAGAAGAATACGCAAGTGCCCTGTGCAGGGACACCCTACAGGCATCCTGCCTTGGCGAGGATAACTCCCATTGGAAAAGAGTGGTCTGCTTGTTTTCCCATCTGGGAACAGCTGGGCTCTGTTTGTCTCTTAAGTAGTGTTGATCATTTTCACCATAAGCTAAACCTCAGAGAGACCTCTGCCAGCCTCAGCCTCATTCAGAGGGTGAGGCAGAAGGTGGAGATTGAGATCAGCAGAAGCAAAGCTGGCTCCACTTCCAAACTAATCTGTGCTATAAAATTGGCTTAATTTCCTTTGGGGGGGAGGGAGTGGCTGGTTTGAGCTTTGCTTTTACTTCCTTTAATTTTCACTATCAATACAGTGTCTTTAATTCCTGTTTTATCCATAACGGAGCACTCTTTGTACCAAGTTAATAGCTGAACAAACGACAGCCAAAAGTAAGAGGGCTTTGTTTTCCCCTCCCCTGAGCAAGGAGCTCATTTCCACACTTGCTGGGGAAGAAAGCTGATATTCCCAACTATAGTGTTTGAATGGTATGCCGAGATTGTTCTTTAAGGATGCTATTTTAGTAAGGCTCCTGGTAGCTGGGCTCTTTCACTGCAAGTAACAGAAACCGGCTTGTACTGGCCTTCACCATAGAGGGGAATTTGTCATAGGGATAAAGACCCATCTCATGGCAAGCAGTAGAGGAGTGTGGCCAGACTTCAGGAAGGCACTGGGAACTGGAGAGCTGCCAGAGAATCTCTGCCACATCTCATCTCTACAGCTTTGTATGCACACTTTTCTCTCTCTGCTCACTGGTTTTTAACTGCCTGTCTACAAGGAAAAATGTCACTGCCACTCAAAGGGCAGCATTCATCACTTCTACTCAGGAGATGTGCTCGCAATGACTGGTCTTTTCCAGGACTGATTCTTGGGAAAAATAAGCTGATTGGTCAGATCCCGACAGTATTAGCTAATAGTAATGGCTAATGGCCCAGTAGCCATCCACTCAACTAGAGTTTTCAGATCTAGCTGATGGAGTCACTTTGAGAAGCTGGTTGTTTGTTTTAAAATAAATATAGATCCAGACCTCACCATAGAAATCTTAGGAGAAGGACCTCCCCAATAAAAATCCCTCAAAGGCTAGGTGTGGTAATCGATGTCTGTAATCCCAACACTCAGCAGGGTCTCAAGTTTGAGGCCAGTCTGGGCTTGGTAGCAAGTTCTAGGCTTCCTGTGAGATGCCGTGTCCAAAAAATAAATTTTGAAAAATCCTCAAGAGCTTCTGATGGGACAACTTTGGATTTGAGAGTCATTGAAATATAAGATATTGGAATATATGAATTTTTTCATTTAAGTCTAATGGAGATACCACTGCCTACTTTTGTAGAGGTTATTTACTACTAGAACAGACTATGTATTTCCACGTAAATATGCATGAAACTTACTTTGCAGTGAGCCATCCTTCCTGTAAATGCCTTTATTTTCTTCATTAGAATAAAAATTTTTTTGTTGGATATGAACTGTATGATGACTATGTGTCAATAGATAAACCTAAAGAAAAGCTTCTAAAAGTGTCTTTCTCTTTTGTGATACCAAATATAAAGTGATTTTCTGAAGCCATCAATTTAAAATTAATCCCAGGCCTATGTGTCTCTCATCTGCCTACTGTGGCAGATGAAAAGATTTCTCCACCATATATATACTGTGTGTGTGTACATGTATGTGTGTGCTAGTTCTGGGGCTTGAACTTCAACCTGGTGCTGTCCTTCAGCTTTTCACTCAAGGCTAGCACTCTACCACTTGAGCCTCACCTCCATTTCTGGCTTTTTGCTAGTTAATTGGAGATAAGAGGATTTGTCTGCCTGGTCTGGCTTTAAATTGCAATCCTTAGATCTGAATCTCATGAGGAGCTAGGATTAAGGGTGTGACTCACCAGCACCTACTCCAGACATAATCTAAGTCAAGTCAGGCAATTTGGGCTTGCAAATGGGTGGCTAACAGAAGGACACTATATATAGAGGTTCTTCCCAGATACCTTGTTGCATGTCTGACTGCACTGCACAAGGAAACAGGAAACATCTACTTTAAGATACTCCTAGGGAGTATCAGGAATGCTTTGCACAAACTCTAAATGGAAAAGCAGAAATAAAAAATTAGCCAGGCACCAGTGGCTCATACCTATAATCCTAGCTACTCAGGAGGCTGAGATCTGAGGATCACAGTTCAAAGCCAGAACAGGCAGGAAAGTCTGTGAGACTCTCATCTCCAATTAACCACGAGAAAATGAGAAGTGGTGCTGTGGTAGGGCGCTAGCCTTGAGCTGAAGAGTGCAGAGACAGCACCCAAGCCCAGAGTTTAAGCTCCACGACCAACAACAACAAAAGACTAATCAGAATTATGTACCCCCTTCACATTCAATACTGTTCAAGGGCTAGAATCTTAGAGAGGCACTTAGACATTAGATTAAAACAAACTACTCCTACAGAGATGAAGACTGTAAGGAAGCAATGGCTTTGTAGAGCCTACAGATCTTGTAGCAGCCAGCTAAATGGCTCAGCATTTGGGAACCAGAGGAAAGGATGATTAAAGCAGGCCCAGGTAGGACCTCCTGAAAGCAGAACACTTGTTAGTTCGTTTGTTAGCAAGATGCAAGTGCAATTCAGTCTAGGCATTCTTAAAGGGCAGAAAGCCCAAGTGTGCGTGCAGTAAGGCAGTGGAAGCCTGAGCATCCACAAAGAGAACTGGCAGATTTGAACCTCTCTCGAGTGGTGAGTGGGTGCTCCCTAATGTGGGTGACATAACAGGCTGTATGCATAGTGGGAAGGAAGGGTGGAAGGTGAGGGAATAAACATGAGTGTTTTGTTGTGTATTGGGCTAGTGGCACCCATTGAAATATCCAGGGGAGGAACAATTCTGGAACTTGAGTTGGGGGCAACTTCGCAGAGAAGTGATGAATGACTTTTGTGCATTACAAGGAGTTAAGTACAGGAGAGCAATGCCTGAGCTTAGGGAGGCCGTACTCAGGTTACAGACACCAACTTCTTTCTCATTTCTACAAACTCATCTTTGCCTTGAGAAATTCCTAATGTTTATTGTACCCTATTTCCTTCAGACCTGAGAATAAGTGAATTTAAACTAGTAGGGTCATAAAAAATGTAGTAAGATATGGCCTTTCTTATTTAAGTGTGGAAAAACAGGTTCTAAGACAATGTAAGATTTTGATTACATGCTACCAATTTATATATTTGAGCAAAGCAGCACTTTGCAAGAATGTTTAAAATGGTTACACTGACAATTTCCTACACCGCTCCCCCCAACAAAAAAAGCTCCTTTCCTAGAAATCAGATATAAAAGGACAAATATAAGGCCAGTGTGGTAATTCATACCTGGAATTCCAGGTAGTTAGGAGGGTGAGACAGTAGGATCACTAGTGCCAGCCCAGACAAAGGTAAAAGGTTATTTTGGAAAATAAAATGAGCATGAAGGGAGATTAAGTAAGGCATTCTTGTGTTGTATGTGTGTACTAGTACTGGGCCTTGAATTTAGGACATTGTACTCTTGCTTGGCTTATTACTCAAGGCTGGCACTCTACCATTTGAGCCATACCTTCACCCCTGACTTCTGCTGGTTAATTGAAAATAAGTCTTGCTTGGACTGATCTTGAACATCAATCCTCAGATCTCCACCTCTTGAGTAGCTAGTATTACAGGCATGAGTCTACAGAATCAAGTTAAAACAATTCTTAAAAATATGTTTTGAAGATAGACGACAATGTGATCTTTGTTCTGAATCTAAAGAACTGAGTAAAGTTGCTTTAATAGTTAATACTCCTTTCTATCTGGGGGTTGTTTCTAGCAATTAAAGACATAAGTAAAAAATATAAATAGAAGCTGGACACTGGTGGCTTACACTGTAATCCTGGCTATTCAGGAGGCTGAGATCTGAGGATCACAGTTCAAAGTCCATTGAGACTCTTATCTCCAATTAACTACCAGAAAACTGGAAGTGGCACTGTAGCTCAAGTGGTAGAGTGCTCGCCTTGAGCTGAAGAGCTGAGGGACAGCACACAGGCCCAGAGTTCAAGCCCCACATCCAAAAATTAGGAAGAAAAACATCATCTCATTAAAATATTTCTAGGTCTGGTGATACAGTTCAGTGGTAGAGTGCCTGACTAGTATGATTAGACTTTGTGTTCAATCCCTAGTACAGTCATAAGGCAAATAAGTCTCAAGGAATTGACCACTGTTCTTCAACCTGACGCCCTATCCACAAACACAGGATCTGAATAGTCTAAGCTTCTCTAGGATGGAGGTGGTGGTGGCTGCTCAAGTGGCCATCAACTTGGAGATACTCCAGTGTAGTGAATGGTCAGTTTGTATAGTAAGTCTCATTCCCTCTACTTTCATCCTTTGTGTAACAGTATAAGCTAAAATAATAATTCAACCTCACATTTTCACAACTCAGTATTTTGGATCCCACAGAACCATTTGGTGGGTCTTTGTGGCATGTCATTAGGATAAAATCTTGTGTGGAAACTGCAACAAAAAGTTCAATACATTTTTATGTATGGATAGTAGCACTGGATTTAGACTCCACTGTACATAAAATGATGCATGTTTTAAGATGTCAATATTTGTGCCAAGCTGGTTATTCTATCTACTGCCAACATTTAATGTGGAAAGTCTTAAATATGCAACAAAATATAGTTTTATATATTTAAATAGTAGAGTACTTGTGCCAAAAGTTTCAATGATTACTGCTTTGCAGAGGAAATGTAAGCAATGACCTTTTCCATGGCCAGTTTGGTTTTTTCTTTTTTCTTTTAAATCAGCAGTGTGTAGACTGAATTACAAGGAAGGAGTACTTGCCATTTGTTTGCTTTTTCTGTCCCCTAGAGGGAAAGGCATGTATAGACAGGGATCTGAAAACGGTACTTACAATGCACAGTATCAGGAAAAAGGCAGCTCAGAACTCCAGCAACTTCCATTACAGAGGTCAAGATAATTTTTCAAATTTCAGGAAAAAGACAGAATTTATGGAATATGTTCTCCTATCCTTATAATTAAGCATCCTTTGTGCCATAAAATATTTAAGAAAGTGTACTGAAAATAAATTCCCCAGTTAATGTGAACTTCTAAAGTACAAGTTAAAGGCCTAATTAAAATGACAAAAGCATAATGAACACATGGAGTTGAGAGAAGCTGGAATCCAAGTAAATCTTGACAAAATATAATCAAGATAATAAGCATCATGGTCTAAGTTCCATAGACAGAGATAGGATAGTATACATGTAATTTATTTACTTTGTGTGTGGGGGGGTCCGGTCGTGGGGCCTGAACTCTGGACCTGGGCGCTGACACTCAGCTCTTCAGCTCAAGGCTAGCACTCTACCACTTGAGCCACAGTGGCACTTCTGGCTTTTTTTCTTTTTGCTTATGTGGTGCTGAGGAATCGAACCCAGGGCCTCATGCATGCAAGGCAAGCGCTCTACCACTGAGCCACCTTCTCAGCCTGTAATTTATGTACATTTGATGGTAAGGCCAATGACAAGACCAGAAGCAGAAGGCTGCTATAAAAATTGAAAATAACACAGTATTCACAATAGCTAAACTATAGACTCAGTCTAGGTGCCCATCAATCAACAAATGGATACATAAAATGGTGTAAGCTGGCACCCATGGCTGATAATTAGAATCCTATTTATTCAGGAGGCTGAAATCTGAGAATCATGGTTCAAAGCCAGCCTGGTCTAGAGATGATTTTCAAGTATAAGGACATGTAAGGTTCTGAGCAAACACTATGTCATCTTAAAGACTGTAGAGTTCTTAAACTTCCATGTCTACAGGCAATGTTCTAGAATCAGTTCTCCAAGGACACCAAACAATGACTACCTCTCACCCACTCATAAGCCATCCTTAAGCCTTTTGGCATTTACCTATTATGAACTCAACATACCACCATTCCTTAACACAATGGCGTGTGTGCATGTGTGTGTTAATCCTAAGGCATGAACTCAGGGACTGGGCCTTGTCTGAGCTTTCTTGTTCAAGGTTCTTCCATTTGAATCACAGCTCCTTTTCCAGCTTTTTTGGTGGTTAACTGAAAATAAGTCTCATGGACTTCCCTGCCTAGGTTAGCTTCAAATCCGGATCCTCAGATCTCAGCCTTCTAATAGCTAAGATTACAGGTGCCCCACAATGGGAAATTTTGAAACAAAGAAAATGTTCCTTTCCCAGAAAAGCACAATGTTTTTGTGCATCGGATTGTATAAAAGAATATTTATCTACACGAATTCCAGGAAATGGGAACAGGAGAGGTTTTTCTATGTTGCTGTTATTTTTTTCCTTTTATTTGTTCATTAATCTGTCTTTGGGAGGGTAAAAGGGGGATACAGAAATGGAAGGACAAAGGATGAACAAATGCAGCTGTGGTGCTCACTAGACACATGCTGAAAATGAACTATACATCTTGTGGGTAGGGATAGGAGGGAAACATTGAGAGTGTGCAAGGAAAGGGGTGACATTGTCCAAAAAGAAATGTAGCTTACCTGATTTACATAACTGTAAACCCGCTGTACATCACCTTAATACAAAAATAAGAATGTAAGTGATGGGAGAGAATAATGGAGGGAATAACATTGATCAAGTTGTACTGTACTCACAACTTGAATTCTGGAAATCAAGTTCCTTGGTATAACTACTTAAGATTTTTTTTAATGTAAGCAATAAAAAAAATGCTCCTCTCCTCCTAAGGTCTCCAATCTTGTATTTGAAAGGTTGTTTCAAATAATAGTCGTAAAATTACATCCTGATATATAACATTTAGTACCTACACTGAAAATTCTAGCTTCAACTCCAACAGGAAGGTTCTATGTGCTACATAGACAAGGAATATTATAACTTAAGTCTACAAGGGGAGGAAACAGAACACAGGATAAACATCACAGCCCAATTCTGTGTACTTAAACCATGGCAAGGCACCTTTGTACTTCAGGCTACCATCTATGAAATGGAGGAGACAGTCACTTCTCCCTTGCAGAATTCATATTAAACTATGGATTAAATTGCTTTAACACTCAATACTAAATGATACACTATCACTGTGCCTTAACATTGTGCTCTAGATTCTCATGTTAATAATCAATTTCTAATGCACTGATGGCATGTACACATCGCTTTACATCAGAAGCTGAAGAAAAACTTTTTCTGTAAGGCACTAGAGTAGTATTTTCAACCTTGTTGGCTAGTCTTCATAGCAACTACTCAAGCATAAGTAGCATAAAGGCATCCAGGAATCATATGTGAACAAATGAGAATAGTAACTCAGTTCCAATAAAACTTTATTTACAAAAATAAAAAATTTCATAAAATTTTCATACTACAAAAATCTTTCAATTTTGTTCTACCACTTCAAAAATACAAAGACAGATGGGCAGACCAAATCTGGCCATGGACAGCAGCTTGCTGATGCCAGTTCTAGATTAACACATGTATGGACTTCGGAGGCTTGGTGGGGTTTAGCAGATGGAAACAAAGGTTTGTGGTCCCAAAGAGAAAACTAAGATGTGATTATTTATTCATCAACATTAGACTCTGCTATGTATGACTTACACCATTGAAATCAAAGATGTAAGTCATGGTCCCTGATCTTGGGCTGCTTGTGCTTCTCCACTGAAGCTTAGGTGTGGAAGGCCTTCCTTCACTGCACAACACATATCCTTATCTGACTTTCACAAAAAGCAAGTGTGAGCTCATCTCAGGTGTTTCTACCTAAGGCTAGGACAGAGCCTAAGCTAAATGTGATTATATTGATCACATGCTTCCTCCAATCCCTAGGAATTTTACTAACAGTTCTTTCCTAGTCTCCAAATTACTTCATTAATATGTTAAGAGGTAATATTCAGTTAATGTACAAAAGGCCAATGCGACCATTAAAAGCTACTACTCCAACTAGTCTTCGGCAATAGCATCTGTGACTATCGTTTTTCATTTCAGTCCAAGGAGAAGAAATCTGTACCCACCAGGCAGAATAAACAAGTTTATCTTAAAGCTAAAAAGAAAAATCAGAAAAATTTTCATTCTGTCCTCTGATCAAGTTAAAAAAAATTTTTTCACAGCAAATGTATAAGCATTTTTACCCAGATGAACACAAAACAGACATGAAATATACAGTCTTCTAGAATATACTTCAGTTGGTTCTACAGATTGTGAATTTGAAAAAAAATATAGCAGAAAGCCCATGTTATGTCAGAACCAGTTAAAGGATAAAGCAAGGAAACATAATTCACAATTAAGGGGGAAAAAAATAAGGGTTATTTCTAATCTAAACCAAACCAGAGGGAAGAACAGATACTCAACAATGATGAAAATATGAGTAAGACTGAACTATCTTATTGAGCCGAGTACTGATAACTTCTGTTATTCAAAAGAAATGAGCTTTAGTACTTGTGTACTTGCTAGAAAGATAATAAGCTAAGAGATATACAAGCTTACATAAAAAATAAAAAATGATAGCAAGACAGTATTTCCCTGCTACTCAAGGCTTTCCAATTCTAGTCTCAACAACTCTAGAAAGAGGTGACAAGAAACCAGTTTTTCTAGGGCATGAATCTAAATATGGTAAGGTGGCCTCATGAAGAAAAAAAATCACCCAAGGAGTATGCCTACTAGATACCTCTTTGTCCATTAACTGGATAATGATTTGCTGTTTTATCCTTCTCTGGTCTGGAACAGTAAGGACAGAAAATGTACAGCAAATTCTTTAAAACACAGTAGTTCTTTATAGTATACCAACAAGTGCTATGATTCACAAGCACTCCTATATAAACCTACAAGACCTATATTTCTTGTTTTACCACAATCTATATGTTAAGGCTAACCATACCCTGGAGCCTTCTGTTATCTACAAGTCATTCTTCCTTGTGTTGATTATATGACTGTTTCAAGGCAGAAACTCAATGGCTCATGTAAGAAAACAGCAGTCCTGAAGATGGCGACGGGGCAGTAGGGAAACGCCACAGCTCTCTCCAACCAAAAAGAGAGTTCGAGTTCCAACGCTTAATCTCCCCAAGAGACCGACAACAACAAAAAGACGAA
>NW_012267220.1:24030853-24060417 GCF_000151885.1 Dipodomys ordii | reverse complement strand
AATTCTCACATCAAGAAAAATGTCCACTTTCCTCCTACCAGGGTTCAAAATCCTTTATGAAATTTACATCATAATAATGTTAAAATAATATATCATTACAATGACTATCAAAGATTAAAAAGGGAGTAGCAAATAATGTCAATGAAACTGACCCATGGATAGTTATCTAGGGAAAGTTAATTCTGAAACACAAACTTTCCACCAATAAAAGCTTCTATCCAAAAGCATACCTGTGTTTTAGAATTTGTTCAGAACAAATTCAATACTTGGTGGTCATCTACTAGGTAACTCAAATTTAGTATTTTACTAACTGTTGGTGATCAATGGAGTTTTTGCTTTGCTTTTGTGCTAGTCCTGAAGCTTGAACAAGACCTGGATACAGGCCCTGAGTTCTTTTGTTCAAGGCTAGCACTCTACCACTTGAGCCCCCAACTCCCCTTCCAGCTTTTCAGTGGTTAATCAGTAAGAGTCTCAAGAACTTTTCAGCCTGGATGGCTCAGAACCATATCAACATGTCTCAACCTCCTGAGTAGCTAGGATTACAGGTGTCCAGCTACCAATAGTTTTTAATAATAAAAATATAAGAGAGCCAGGCACCGGTGGCTCACACCAATAATCCTAACTACTCAGGAGGTTGAGATCTGAGGATCACAGTTCAAAGCCAGCCCAGGCAGGAAAGCCCGTGAGACTCTTATCGCCAATAAACAACCAGAAAACCTGAAGTGGCACTGTGGCTCAAATGATAGAATGCTAGCCTTAAGCTGAAGAGCTGAGGGACAGCGCTTAGGCCAAGAGTTCAAGCCCCATGACTGACCAATAAAACAAAACTAAACAACAAAAAAAGATAAAGTAGAAAACACTTGGTTTTGATCATTTCACTTATACTGAATAAAAATGTAAAATTAAGTGGTTACCATTAATTTTAGATTTATTTCACAGCATGGTTTCTTAAGAATTAAAGCAGAATTATGTCACAAAAAAGAGTAGAACAACCAAGTCCAAAAATATCCACTGATTTACTTAGCTACTACAAAATTTGGCCTATAAACCTTGAGTAACTTTGATATTTGTGCTTTTTTGTAATATTTCTTCTGACATTTCATTAATCTTTTAGTAATGAAATTTTTAACCAGACACAAAAATCTAACCTAGGTTTTCTAATTGAGTTGAAAAGAAATATGCAGATGTTTATCAAACACCTTCTGAAACTGACCATACTTAGTTTTCCCTCTGTATTTGTGGGTTCTACATCTGTACTCAACTTACCAAAATGCAGATTTTCAGAACAAGAAAGTTCCAAAAATCAAAACCTAAATTTGTTGCATCGTAAGCACATGCTGAATCCCTCAGAATGAAGCAATGTCAGATCCAGTTTCAGTAGAGTTCATACCGTAGAGAACTGATCAGCTCCAATCTATTCATATATTATGTAGTTAGGCCTATCATGCTTGTATCTGTACCAACCATGTACAAATCATCTTCTTGTCATTATTCCCTAAACAATACAGCACAACAAGTTTTTACAGAGTATTTTCATTTTATTATATAGTACAAGTAACCTAGTGGTCATTTAAAGAGCATGGAAAGATGCGTGCATGTTATATGCAAACCTGGTGTCATTTTACTGTAAAGGACTTGAGCATCTGCAGATTTTGGTACCATATGCCATCCTTGAGCTAATCTTTCAAGGACACTGAGGAAGATTTCAGGTGGAACTTCACTTACAAACTTAAAAAGTCAAAAAGAATTATGTTCAGAAAACCTCATAAGAGGGTAAGATCTACCTTTTAAATTTCCACATCAATAACACATAGTACTGAAGCAACAAGTCAATAAAATTTTGCATTTTAAAACCAAAAGGAGTACATTTTGGACATTTCAAATTATAAAATTCAGTTCTAAAGCAGGAATTGCTACTGTGTAACAAATACTGCTCATATCAAAAGTGCTGGTGAAAAGAACTCAATACTTCCACAAAATCTGTCATACATCTAATCAAACTATCATAATGAAAATTTAAATGTTTAATTAAGGTGCTTGAAGTTTGCACTTCAGGGCCCACTCAATAAGTATTCATCTGCTACCTCTTTGTAGCAACTCCAGATAGGAATGATTCCAACTTCTGTTACTTTCTAAAGTGTGGCATCTGTGGAGCTGGACTGCCCTCTATGGGAAAGGAAGAGGATACACTCATTAGCTGTCCTGTGTGAATTTTCTCGTTAATTCGGAGTTCGCATCCATCTTGAAGCATCCGAATTGCAATACGGGCGATGTTCTTAGAGTCATCAAGACCACTGTGAGGTCGCCCATCATAATCCATTCCTAATTTTTCAAGCATTATTGTCAGTTTGGTTTGGCTTCTGGGAACCTGAAAAATAAAAAGCTTAGTAAATCATTCTTTAGTGCTCTGAACAGCAATAAAAGGCCAGAGTGAAGCTAAAAATAAAAAAAACACACAAGAATGGGGAAAGGGTGAGCAAATATAGTCATTATATTTAATGTATAATATACAAAAAGTGAACTACTTAATTTAGAGGATAGGGATGGAAAGAGGAAAATAGGGGAGAACAAAGGAAGGAAAGAGTAACACTGACCAAGAAGCATTGTACTCATACTGACCTATGAAACTGTAATCCCTTTGTACAACTATTCAATCATATTAATAACAACAACATATATATATATATGCACTTCCCCACCCTAAAACAACCAAAATTATCAATTATAACAAAATAAAGTTAGACAAAAGGCAATACTTTTGATCAAATGAAGCAAATTCTCATAGTTTATAGTCTTAGAATTTTAGGTGAAATACAGAATCCTCAGGCATTTGTAATTTAACATAAAATTTAACAAACCATTTACAAATGGACTGTATGGTTTTAGACATATAAAGATCAACCTTCTCTTAAACTGAAACTAATAATTTAACATAATGGTCTTTGTAACTAACTTCTTACATAGATATAAACAGTAATTAGCCTTTCTGAGATGACTAAAACTAATGACAGTAAAAATGAAAGATGGGGTTAGGGTTGTATGTTATTTTTCAGGCTAATTCAAACATGTTCCACAAAGTTAGGGACCACTGTTCTAACTTCAAAGAAACTGATATAGCTTTACATCCTGTAGTTTTTGCAGAGTCACGTGTGTACCTTGGAACTGCAGGTTCATCACTACGATGATACCAGCAGTACTCCTAGGGTTACTGGTAGACTACGGAACAAGCACTATGTTAACTATGATTAAAAAAAAAAAACTATGAAAATCTACCATATGATAAGTATCAGTAACTACTGTAAGCTGTAATAATGCAAATGCACACTGTGTCTTCTACTATATTTTTTTTAGAAAATATGCTTCTAAAAATAACTTTTTCAATACACTGGACAATTTAGTTGGGAGAGACAAATGTCAGAAACACACAACCTTCTAAGACCAAATCATAAAGAAATAGATTATGTAAACTGATCTATACCTAGTAAGGAAACTGAATCTGTAATTAAGAATCCCCAAGATGGGCACCAGGGGCTCACACCTGTAATCCTAACTGCTCAGGAGGGTGATATGTGAGGATCACTGTTTGAAGCTAGCCTGGGCAGAAAAGTACATGAGACTATTATCTCCTATTAATCCTAGAAGAACAGAAGTGGTACTGTGGCTCAGGTGATAGAGCAGTAGCCTTAAGTAAAAGGAGCTCAGGGGCATCACCCAAGCCCATAGTTCAAGCCCTAGCACTGGCCAAAGAGAAAAAAAAGAATTTTCTGGGAAGTGGAGGTATGGCACAAGTTGGTAAAACACAAGCTTCTACTGGAAAAGTCAAGTACTTGGCTTGGGAGGCCCTGATTTAAAGCCTCAATACTGGCACCAAAAAAAATAGACAAACTATACAGACAAACTACATAGGAATATATCCCTTATAAATATCATAACACAAAAATCTTCAATATAAGCAAACTAAATCCAGCAGTTCATTAAAAGGATTACGTACTACAACTGTGTAGTGCTGGAAAGCAAGAATGGTTCAACATTTAAAGAAAGGGCTGGGAAGGTGGCTCAGTGGTAGAGCGCTTGCCTGGCATGCATGAGGCCCTGGGTTCGATTCCTCAGCACCACATAAGCAAAAAGAAAAAAGCCAGAAGTGGCGCTGTGGCTCAAGTGGTAGAGCACTAGCCTTGAGCTGAAGAGCTGAGGGACAGCACCCAGGCCCAGAGTTCAGGTCCCACGACCGGACCCCAAAAAAATGTAGTACACCACATTTAGAGAATGAATGAGAAAAACTACATGACCACCCCCAACAGGTGTAGTAAAAAGCATAATAAAAATCAAACAACCTTTCATGATACAACAAAAACCTCTCTAAAAATTAACAAAAGGAAAATACCTCAAAAAAAAAGTTGTAAGAAAACCCACAGCTAACATCATACTCCCTTCTAAAGTTAGGAATAGCCATATGTTCACATTCACTACTTGTATACAACAGTTGAAAAGTTGATTAAAACAACTGAAAGTTTTACTTAAAACAATTAGGAAAAAGAAATAACGGGCACCCAAAAGGGAAAAGCTAAACTGTCCCTGTCCACAGGTGACACTGTTTTATATAGAAAATCCTAGATTCCACATAAAAGAACATTTTTTTTTTAGAATAAACAAATTAAAGTTGCAGGTTCAAAATCAACATAGAAAAACCCACTGTTTCCAGACTAACAATGAAAATTCAACATGGAAATTACAAAATAAACTTCATTTAAAATAGCAACATGAAGAATAAAGTACTCAGGAATAAACTTAGCCAAGAAAATGATAAAGACTTGTATACTGAAGGCTACAAAATATTGCTGAGAGAAATTTGAGAAGGCACTAATAAATGAAGACATTCTAAGCTCATAGTTCAGATTTAAAATATCAAAATTATCCAAAGAAATCTAGATTAATGTATACTGAAATACTTTTTGTATTATAACAGACAATTCTGATCTACTAACTCAATGGGACCTCAGACAGACAAACCAACTGAGAAAAAATAGTGGTCTAACCTATCTTCATTTCAAAACTTACTATAAAGCTACTGTAATCAAAATGGTAAAGTATCAGGATGAAGATAAAACAACAGAGTACCAGAAGAGAATAGACTCCAGAAATGGATCCTCAAATACATATAAATGTATTTATAGGTATATGCATACCACGTGATTTATACCACATGACAAATAAACAAGTAGATTAAAGATTAAAAATGTATAATCTAAAATGAATAAAACACTTAGCAGAAAACATAAGGAAAGGCTTCATGACATTAGATTTGATAGTGATTTGGATATAACACCAAGACATACATTGCAGAAAAAATAAAAACTTCATCAAAATTTTAAGAGAAATGAGATATAAGAAAAAAACTTTCAAATGTGTCATTTGAAAGGTGGTAATATTATTTAGAACTTCTTTACAGAAAAAACCTGATTTTAAAATGGGTGGTCCAATTCTTTCAGTTCCTAAAGAACTAAGAGACTTACAACAGTTATGTGGACATTCATCCTCCTTATGGCATTATTTACAATAGCCAAACATTGAAGGTACGAATGAATTTTTTTCAAATGTAGCATACATTTTTAATGGAATATTACTCAACCAGAGGAAGAAAGAAAACTCTGACATAGTACATGTATGAACCTTGAAGACATTATGCTGTTAAATAAGCAATATGCTGATTTCACTTAGAGGAAGTCTGTTGAAAAATTAAATTTGTAGAGACAGAAAGAATGATAGTCACCAAAGGCGAAGAAAAAGGAAGTTCAATAAGCACAGTTTCAGTTTTAGGAGACAAAAAGTTCTGGAGATGGACATTGTGATAATGGTACAACAATGTGAATATATTTAACACCATCAAATTCAACACTTTACAATGACTAAAGGGGTAGATGTGACAGATTTTTATCACTGCAAAAAAATAAAAACAAAATATAAAACAAGAAGTTTTAGATAGTGACAGAAAAAGTTAACTTTACTAAGCAAAGGCCAAAGGTCAATTCATTCTATCATATTGTTGCTTTTTCACTGTGCTGGTCTTTGGTATTGAGCCCTGGGCCTAATAGCTGTCCCTGAGCTTTTGTACTCAAGGGTAGTGTTCTACCATTGGAGCTACAGCTCTATTTCTCGCTTTGGCTGGCTTCAAACCTTGATCCTCAGATCTCAACCTCTTGAGTGGTTAGGATTGTAGGTGTGAGCCACTGGTACCCTGCTCTATCATATTGTTTAAAAAAATTATGCAAACCTGAACAACAGAAAACATCCCCCCCACACACACACACAACATACACATCTTCTGATTCTGCAAAGGGAAAAGTCTTAACAAGGTATCCTAGTAGAAAAGTGAATGGCAGGAAAACAGGCCAGATTGTGTTGAATGGTTTGTAAAAATGCTCCAAGAACCAGCTTACTTAGGAAGACTTTTTTTCTCCCTAAAATCATAAACCAGCTGAACAAGAAAATGTTCGACTTCAAGTTAAAATATTCTCAGATTTCAAAGAAAACAGTCTTTAAAAATAGCATATAACAATAAGAAACCTCAAAAATGCTCACACTTCCATTTGGGCTTCACAAAGTTATTAATAAGTCTCAAGTCTTAGTAAAAGCAATCTAAAAAACTAGAAGAAAATTGTTTTTCTTGCCTTTCTACATGAGAATACGACTAGGTGAGAGCTGCTTTCTCTGATCTTCTGCTCCGCCTGAAATCTGACTTTGAGAAAGAGCTCTGTGTATGTAATCTGATACTATACTAAAGATGCAACTAATATTCTGCCCCTTAAGATTGTTGTGCAAGAGTATTCTGGCATGCACAAGAAAGAAGTAAATAGTTCTTTCTAATTCTCATCTTTTGAAATACATGATTCTCTTTGGCCATTTAGCAAGCATGGAGAGCAAAGGGCAGAAACTATAACTGGAAGAAAATGAAATTCATGTGAGCTTATTTATATTTTTTGCACTGAATATGACTGCATTTGCTCACCCATCCTTCCTCCAATGTGTGTCCACTCTTTGACCCACCCTAACCAAACAAAGTATGTGTCATCTTAAATTCAATCCAGTATTGAGCATTTGTACAGGAAGAAATAAAAACAGAAGAAAAAAAAAACCTGTTTGGGACTCACAGTAAAGAAGTCTATTGAGTCTCTCGCTTTAGAAATATTTTTTATGGGTTGGGGATGTGTTTCAAGTGATAGAGCACCAGCCAAGCAATAGTATGGCCTAGGTTCAACCCCCAGTATCTCAGAAAAAACAAAACAAAACTCACATACAAGCTTATAAAAGAAAAAATACATTTATACAATTTGTGTAAATGTTAAGTCTACATTTGAGTCTGAAATACTCCAAAGAGATGTTCGAGTTTTCCCCCAAAATCATCTGTACAATTGGGTCCATGCTGTATTTCTATTCAGTGTTTTAGCCTACTCTTTTTTAGTCTACTATTTTCCATTCAGTCTTCTTTCTGACTCAACATAAGGAAAAGGGAAGAAGTAAGGTTATAAGTGAAACAAGAATGTCCATGAATTTGGCTCAAGATTATGTCTATTTCTGTGTGTGTTTTTGAAATTTCCCGTAAGAATTTTTTGCTGTTGTTGGTCATGGGGCCCGAGTCTCTGAGCTTTTTCACTCAAGGCTAGTATTCTACCACTTTAAGTCATTTCTAGTTTTCTGGTGGTGGTTAACTGGAAATAAGAGTCTCATGGATTTTCCTACCCAGGCTGGCTTTAAACCACGATCCTTAGATCTCACCCTCCTGAGTAGCTAGGAATACAGGTATGAGTCACCATCATCTGGAAATAATTTTTTTAAATCACAAAATGAGCAAAAGAAAAATCCCCAATAAGAGGAAAAATCACTAAGTATAATTAAGGAAGGGAGTATTAAACCATAACAAAGTCACACTATAAACCAGTATGAAAAGATTCCTAAGCTCCTTTAAAAAAAAAAAAACTAACAGATTTAGGGATTTCACCAAAAAGTAGTAGTTCATATGGCTAATAAAAAAAAGTTCAGGGGCTGGGAAGATGGCTCAGTGGTAGAGCGCTTGCCTTGCATGCATGAGACCCTGGGTTCGGTTCCACAGCACCGCATAAACAGAAAAAGCCGGAAGTGGCACTGGAAGAGTGCTAGCCTTGAGCTGAAGAGCTGAGGGACAGTGCCCAGGCCCAGAGTTCAGGCCCCACGACTGACACACACATACATACACACCCACGACTGACACACACATACATACACACCCACGACTGACACACACATACATACACACCCACGACTGACACACACACACACACACACACACACACAAATTCAGTTTCATGAGTGATCACATATCTTCTCTCATTTAGGATGTCAAATGAAAGCATCACACATCCATCAGATTAACTTAACAATGATAATGTCTGGCAATATCAGACACCTACAAAAATATGCACCAACTGAAAACTTAGCATTAGTAATAGGAGTACAAATAAGGTACCACTCTTTTGGAAAATTACTTTTGCATTATCTAGTAATAACAATATACATAGCCTACAAACCAGCAATTCCACTCGTAGGTTTATGACCTGAACAAATGAGTACAAATTAGAAGATATAAGAAATATTTGTATTACCATAACAAGTAAAGCTATTCTTCATTACTGAAAGAGCAACAAAAGATCTTCCCTGCTAAATGGAACTTTAAGGAATTTGTGACCATGAAACCAGCAGTGCAGAAGATACTTAAAAGAATCCTATATACAAGACAATAAATGCAATCAGGAAAATATGGAAAAAAACAAAAAACTTCACTAGATTCCTGGCACTGGTGGCTCAGAACTGTAATTCTAGCTATTCATGAGGCTGAGATCTGAGGATTGTGGTTCAAAGCCAACCCAGGCAAGAAAGTATGAGACTCATCTCCAATTAACCTTCAGAAAACTGGACGTGGTACTGTGGCTCAACTGTAGAATGCTAGCCTTGAGCTGAAGAGCTCAAGGATAGCGCCTGGGTCCAGAATTCAAGCCCCATGACTGACAAAAAATTTCACCTCCTAAGTAGGTAAGAAGATTAGTAGAAAGCCAGGCACCTGTGGCTCATGCCTGTAATCCTAGCTCAGGAGGCTGAGATCTGAGGATTGTGGTTCAAAGCCAGCCCCAGCAGGAAAGTCCATGAGACTCTTATCTCCAATAAACCACTAGAAAACTGGAAGTGGCGCTGTGGCTCAAGCGGTAGCGGGCTCGCCTTGAACTGAAGAGCTGAGGGATAGTGCCCAAGCCCCACGACCCACAAAAAAAAGAAAGAAAAGAAAATTAGTAGAGAAGAATAAAACATTACAACAAACAAGTGTTAGGAATTACTACATACTTTTCAATCATTAACTCTGAGTATGAATGATCTCATTTTCCAGTGATTTGATTATAAAGATGTAGGGTGAGGAAGAACACCCAAGAGAGGGAGGTTAATAGAGCCGAATACCTTCCACAGAAGGATTTCAACACACATCCCAAAACTGAAAATTCACGTGACTTAGAAATATGAAGGTAGCTGCATACCAGTGACTCTTTCCTGTATTCCTACCTACTCCAGAAGCTGAGATCTGAGAATCACAATACAAAGCCATCCTAGACAGACATATATATTTTTTTGGGGGGGTCCAGTCGTGGGGCCTGAACTCTGGGCCTAGGCACTGTCCCTCAGCTCTTCAGCTCAAGGCTAGCGTTCCACCACTTGAGCCACAGCGCCACTCCCGGCTTTTTTCTTTTTGCTTATGTGGTGCTGAGGAATCAAACCCAACAGGGCTGGGAAGGTAACTCAGTGGTAGAGCGCTTGCCTTGCATGCCTGAGGCCCTGGGTTCCATTCCTCAGCACACATAAGCAAAAAAGAAAAAAGCCGGAAGTGGCGCTGTGGCTCAAGTGGTAGAGCACTAGCCTTGAGTTGAAGAGCTGAGGGACAGCGCCCAGGCCCAGAGTTCAGGCCCCAGGACTGGACCCAAAAATAAATAAATAAAATAAAAAGATAGCAAGCCAGTATATTTTGAGATAATACAGAGAAAAAGTATAGAAATTTTACCTTGTAAAAGTTTCCATATGATTTTCGAATATTGATCCACTTTTTAGCAAAAGAAGGATATTTGAGCCTGCTAAGTTGGCACTGCATGTTCAAGAACTTACTCATATCCCATGAACTGGTAAATAAAAACAGGAGAGAAATGCATATAATAAATACTATGCCAATACTACACAAATGAGTCATTCTTTTTAGTTTGAATTTGTCAACTTTCTTATATTCACCTAATGTCAAGCTTCAAAAATTAACCTGGCTTCCTACAATACACCTCAAAAATAACTTCAAAAAAGAAAAAGATAGCCTTAGTGCTGGTGGCTCATGTTTGTAATTCAGGCTCACATATGGCTCTTCTTAGATGAGGGGAGTCGGAACAATAGAAGTTATACTCTTTAGCCAAAAATCCTCAACTTATCTACTATACTGGCAACAAGAGTATACTCAACTACACTAATTGAAAGTGTCTATCCTTAGGGTCCTATTTGTATGTGTATTTTTAATATCTTAAAGCAATCTCCACATACCCTTAAGCTCTTTGCTTGAGATGTTATTTTTGGAGGTATCAATTACTGTTTCTGTTAGTGCTCTCACTACAAACTGCAAAAATTTTGAAATCATCTGTTCTAGAATTTGACATTTTATAGAACTGTACATACTGTTATGACAGCAAAACCTATTAGTATTATCAAAATGAGTATTATTAAAATGAGGCTGATCAACATTTTCTAAAACTTCTAAACTCACGGTCATGTGATTAATCAACATTCTCTTCTTGCATGTAAACTTTTGTAACCTATGTTGATGTCTGAGTACAAATCATCCACAGTGTAAAAATCACTAGTGGTTCACAACTTACTTCTTTAGCATTCATAGTAGCATTATGGTACAGGAGTTGTCCTAGTGAAATATATGTAATCCTTGTTTTAATCTTTCTGTTTTCCCCGTCTAGCTTTTTATTAATAAATGCTTTTGGGCATATACTTTTGAGACCAGCACTATAGTAAACATTATGGAAGATGATCCTAAAGGATTTCTAATTTCATGACATACATAAAATTAAGTTATATATTATTAGAATATGTAGTCAGAGTGGAAAATTTTCATAAAGGTTATCAGACTTTCTAAAAAAGATCAATATGAATTATAGTATGAGATTAACACACAAGGAAAGCTCTGAATAAGCATATAGAAGTAGTGAGGAAGAGTCTCCCAACAGAGAAAAGTATAAAATACAGAGGAAAGGTAAACAAGGTGAATTCCTGGGCAGCACCGTCTACTGTAAAAAGGAGTAATAGCAAGTAGATTAGGCTAAAAAGGTAGGATGAAATGAAAGAACCCTGAGGCCAAGGTGAAGGCTTGATAGCTAGCAAATGTCAGGATTCAAACAAGATTTCAGGTAATTTTAGATTGTGTATTATTAATATTTATCTTTCCAGCCCTCTAATCTGGGATTAAATTGTTACTGCTTTCTCTCTTCTTCATCCCTAGGATTCAAGTTTTAAGTAGAAAGAAGAATAGAAAAGGGAACACTGTTGTTATGAGGTTATTCCAGAACTTTTAATAAATTATACTTTTGTGGTTATTATAAGAGTTGAATAAATAACATCCATGCTTAATTTTTAGAAGATTAAAAAAGATAATTATCCTCAGTACTTACCCATCTGTTAATATGCAATATTTATACTTTGTTCCTAATTCTTTCAACTTCATCCAGTCAATTACTTTTTTCAGTACTAGAGGGAAAGGATCAGCTTTGTCTACCTGATCCTGAGAACATAAAAACAGAATATGTAAAAGTCAAGGTAGCTAATCCTACACAATACCCAAACATAAACTACAGGGTAGGGGACAATATGAGAATAGTTTATTTATGCTTTAAACTTCATGAATTCCTAGGCTTAAACCTATCTAAAGCTTCATTTAAGTCAACTAAAAACTGCCCATAGCTAAGTATTAGGAACTGCCTTTAATTGAAATATACAATCCTGTCCCAATAAGATTTTAGATCATCCCTTGTGGTTCTCTTTTTATAGGTTCCAACCTAGTAGTTTATGGATTCTTACGAGTAAAGGGAACAAAAGACCTAGAATAGCCAAAACAATTGTAGGCAAAAAAGACTACTCAGGAGGGATCTCGATGCCAGACTTCCAACTCTACTATAGAGCCATAATAACAAAGACAGCATGGTACTGGCACAAAAACAGACCCGAAGACGAATGGAGTGGAATAGAAGATCCAGAAATAAAACCACACTTCTACAGTCAGCTGATATTTGACAAAGAACCAGAGACATACAGTGGAAGAAACACAGCCTCTTCAACTACTAGGACTGGGAAAACTGGGCAGCCACATGCAGAAACTAAAGAGGACCCCAGCCTATCACTATGCATCAACATCAACTCAAAATGGATTGAAGATCTTAACATCAAACCTGAATCTCTGAAACTACTGCAGGACAGAGTAGGAGAGACACTTGAACTTATAGGCACAGGAAGGAACTTCCTGAACAGAGTCCCAGGGTAACAACAAATTGGAGAGACTTGACAAATGGGACTACCTTAAAATAAAAAGTTTCTGTACAGCTAAAGCTATAGCAACCAAGCTAGAAAGACAACCAACTAACTAGGAAAAAATATTTACCAGCAATATATCAGACAAGGGGCTAATATCCAATATATACAGAGAACTCAAGAAACTAATCCCTCCCAAACCTAACAAACCAATTACTAAATGGGCAAGGGAACTAAAGAGAGACTTCTCAGAAGAAGAGATAAAAATGGCAAAAAAAACACATGAGGAAATGTTCACCATCCCTGGTTGTGAAGGAAATGCAAATAAAGACAACTCTAAGATACCACCTTACCCCAGTCAGAATGGCCCACATCCTAAAGTCAGCCAACGACAAATGCTGGAGGGGATACGGAGAAAGGAACCCTATTACACTGCTGGTGGGAATGTACACTTATACAACCACTTTGGAAAGCAGTCTGGAGGGTCCTCAGAAAGCTAAATATTGACCTCCCTTATGACCCAATCATACCACTCCTAGGCATCTACCCTGAGCAACAGGAACCAGGATACACAGACACATGCACCAATACGTTCAGTGCAGCACTGTTCACAATAGCCAGGATATAGAAACAACCAGATGTCCCACCACAGATGAATGGATCCAAAAATTGTGGTATCTATACACAATGGAATATTATGCAGCCATTAGAAAGGACAAAATAATGGCATTTGCAGGGAAATGGATCGAGCTGGAAGAAATCATGTTGAGTAAGGTAAGCCAAGAGCAAAGAGACAAACGGCACAGGTCTCCCTGATAAGTGGATGCTAAATCCAAAATGTAAGATGATAAGACAAAATTAACAAGACTTAAGAAACAAAACTCATCTGGTCGAATCACTAATAAATAACCCTCTACTGCTGCTTACATATATGGTATATATGTGCACACTGGAGGGAAACCAGGAGGAAGACACAGCACTAGAGGGAATCAGGGAAAAACATACAACAGCAGGACCCATCAGCTGCACTGGACATTGATCAAAATGAACTAAGCAACTCAATGGCAGCGAAGAGAGGGAGGGAACAAGTGGGAAAGAGGGAACAGTTGATGCTATGCAAAACAAAAGAAATGTGGAAGAAATAACTGTATTGCAAAGCTCATAGAACTCATAAATGTTATAGACCATGATAGACAATTTGCCCCATGAAAGTTAGAATGTGTTTGTGACTTTAACTAAGCACTATCCCACAATACTGTGAAATTTGGAAAATTATGTAACTACTTAAATCACAGTAAGAAATTTGAAAAAAAAAAAAAGAGTAAAGGGCAATCTCTTATCAGCTGTAAGCCATCATCTCCTGAGTGATCTCTCCAAACAATACTTCCTAAAATGTACCAGCCCAATCAACCACTCTCACAAAATGCCCTCCAGACATTCTGCAAGACTTTCAAGATAAGGGATCCAGGAGAACCTTTTAAGCTGGCCTGACACAGTCTATCTTGACCATTTCATTAGATCATGTACATTTGAGCCACCCTACACTACATGAAATTCTGCTGTTTCATGCCTGAAATGACCAGTCCTCCCCCTACTTATCTTTATTCAGCCCAAGGTAACCAGCATAAAACATGAAAGGATCCCGCCCACATCCTGTATTTCCTGTCATCAATGGAAACCTTATGCAGATGCTAAATACCCTGACTTCTAACTCTTAACTTTATTGTAACCACATCTGTCTGTTTCTGAATCCCTACCTAGTTCCTTGGCATATATTATAGAAGACACCCAACCATATGCAGAATGACTGAAAGAATAAGCGAATTAAGAAAGTAAATAAAAGACCTACTCATTAAAATACAAGCACGTCATAAGAGTAAATATAGTCAGGTTGCAAATTGATACATTCTAAAACTTATCCCCAAGTAGAACACAATAACACTCAGATAATTCTCTATTTTACAAATAAAATATTTAAGATGTATCATTACAACTCTTTAAAGGGAAAAGTATATGATACATGATTTGCTTTTTGTTTTTTAAGATGAGGATCTTACTATGCTGCACAAGCTGGTTTCAAACTCCTGGGCTCAAGTGACCATCCCACCTCAGTCTTCTAGGAGCTGGGAGTACATTCACCACCTTGTCCAACCATTTATTTGTTGATTACAATATGGTGACCTTTACCCCAAGCAAGGAGAACACATTAAATTACTCGTAACAGTAATTCCTAAACTTTGTAGAAAGCAAGTCTCTAATTTGAAATAATAAGATCACAACCTGAGTAATTCCAGTAAGACTGATGCAGAAATCAGACAGATGTGTATTCATCTCTGGCCTCACATACTGCTGAAATGTATCTTCCTACAAAGGAAGGCAACAGTTACTTTAATGTGCATAAACTACATGACACATTGAACAAAAGTGCTCTGACTTTATAGGTGTTCATGGTACAGATCTATCTAGAATTTTTTTTTGTTGGTCGTGAGGCCTGTACTCTGGGCCTGGGCACTATCCCTCAGCTCTTCAGCTCAAGGCTAGTGCTCTACCACCTGAGCCACAGTGCCACTTCTGGCTTTTTCTGCTTATGTGGTGCTGAGGATCAAACCCAGGGCCTTATGCATGCAAGGCAAGCACTCTACCACTGAGCCACCTTCCCAGCCCCCACCTAGAATTTTTAAAGGATTCATTTCCCCTAACAAAGCCCTCTGATATTTTGATTAAAATTATTTGCTTTGCAATTTAAAAAAAAATTAAGATACTGAGTTTGAAAGCAAACCTTTAAATCAAAACTTAAATGAACATTTCTTGAAGAACTAAACATTGAAAACTTTGTACTACTTTAAAACTATAAACCTAAAATCTAAATAAGGGAGAACTGTCCCTAAAAGTGAAATCAATTTGCCCTTATAGTATCATTTTTCCCTTTATTTATTTATTTTTATTTTTGTCTAGTCATATGGTTTGAACTCAGGACCTGGGCACTGTCCCTGGGCTTCTTTTGCTCAAGGCTAGCTCAAGGTTAGCATTGTACCACTAGAGCCACAGCTTCATTTCCAGCATTTTTTGTTGCTGGTTGTGGACTCAGGGCCTGGGCACTACCTCTGAGCCTCTTCGTGCTCAAGGCTAATGCTCTACCACCTGAGTCACAGCACCATTTCCAGTTTTTGAGTGCTTAATTTGAGAAAACAGTCTCCTGGGACTTTTCTGCCAGGGCTGGCTTCAAACCAAGATCCTCAGATCTCAGCCTCCTGAGTAGGATTACAGGCGTGAGTCACTGATGCCCAGCTCGTTGTTTTCCCCATAAATTTTCCATCAGAATGATGACAGTGATTTCTGTTAATTATCATTCATAGCAATCAGAGTGCCTATGCCTACAGCAGTAGTCTTTAACTGGATTACACATTTTAAAAACAAACAAAAAACCAAAAAAACGGTAAGTTTTAAGTTATATGTTGATGTCAGGGGCTAGGTAATACCACCAAACTGAATTAGGATCTCTGAGACTAGGACCAGGCATTACGATGTTTTTGTTTTTTTACTTCCCAAGAGATTTTGTTATCATGGGAAAAAAAAGAGAAGCAATTCCTAAAAATGCCTTAGTAAAGCTTTTCTGTTAAGACAATGTCACAACAAAAGCAAAATACTCACCTGAGGCTTCTAGTTCTAGCTAAAACTTACAAGAGACACCAAAATAGTTACTACTAAAAACAAAATTCACTTACGATTTCTAAGGTGTGAGTATTCAATAAAACAACAGGAAACTCAATTATTTCATGTATGAACTCAGGTGGATTACCCTCTTCACAAGTGGCTTCAAAGTCAATAATACAAATGTAGTCGTAGTAACTGTCTGCACAATTGCTCTCTTTCAACATTAATTTCTGCTTTTTATAATAGTTTTTCAGCCTCTTCTTCAGAACATCCTTTACTCCTCTAAATAGAAAAAAATAAAAATATATATAAAATAAAGTTTATTTAGGCAAATTTTACACTCAAAAATCATAACTTTTTTTTTTTTTTTGGGTCCGGTCGTGGGGCCTGAACTCTGGGCCTGGGCGCTGTCCCTCAGCTCTTCAGCTCAGGGCTAGCGCTCTACCACTTGAGCCACAGCGCCACTTCCGGCTTTTTTCTTTTTGCTTATGTGGAACTAAGGAATCGAACCCAGGGCCTCATGCATGCAAGGCAAGCACTCTACCACTGAGCCACCTTCCCAGTCCCAAGGATCAGAACTTTTATCTGCTGGTACTGGATTGAACCTTGACAAGTCACAGCCTAATTTATCAAATGCTAGCTAAAATAAATGTAAGGGAAGCAAAATTCAAAGCTAAGTTAACAGACAACATGAACCTTTTCTCCAAACCATATACAACTTCCAACCTTCAGCCTTATCCACATATACCACTAATATAGCCACAGTGCCCCACAGATTAAGATGACACACAAAACCTGAATTTTTTTTTTGGTCGGTCATGGGGCTTGGGTGCTGTTACTGCGCTCTTCAGCTCAAGGTGAGTACTCTACCACTTGAGCCACAGCTCCACTTCTAAAACCTGAAATTTTTGTTATTCTATAGGTCATGTATAAATGTCTGATATGAAAATTCAGGTAAGTTGGCCTTATTATGCTCTTTTTTTATTGGCATTTATAGGTTAGACGACTAAAAAAATCTTTAAGAATATGAAACTACTGTAATCCTGGCATATGAAGTTGAATAGCTGCTAGTTGCTTTGGAAACTAGTTTAGAAGATATCATTCTTACTGTCCTTAAGAACACTATCACACTCAGTAGATTCTCGGTGAAAGCTTTGCATTACCTGGTTAGTCTCCCTTTCTTTCTTTCATCCTTTTAGGGAAGGGGGGTGTTGGGAGTAAGGGCATGAAGTCACAGGTATATACTACTGCATATGCCCTTCCCCCTCCCTTTCTCTTTTCCTTCCTTCTTTTTTTTTGAGAAACTGCTGTAAAAACTAGCTCTTGGAACAAAAAAAATCCATCATTTTTACTTCCCCTTGCTCCTCCCCATTCAACTACTCACCTTAAAAAAAACAAAACCCACCCACCTCATCAAAATACCAAGAATCTAGTTCTCCTTAATGATCTCTACTATGGCTCCCATAGCTTCTTCATAAATAACAAACACCTCCACTATCACAGCCTTCCAACTCATTCTTTACCATGTTCATATTACCTATTGTTTCAGTCTATTTCAAAGGTTCTTTTCCCCCAATGTTCAATGGTACATCATACACTACAGACAAAACATCCTGTAAGTCACTGCCTGAATATGTGGTATGCTTTCATGTTCTAGAACTTTGATTATTATATAGCAAGAGCTTAGCATAAGATCATAGCAGAAAAACATACAAACAAGAATTAGTCCTCTATATATCACCTTTATAATAATAATTTTAAAAATAATTACTAGTTTTGTTTTTCCTTGAAATACCATCCTTCTTTGTATTGTTTGACATAATCCAAGTGTTATCTTTCTGAATTGAAGATACTCTGTTCTGTATCTCTACCTCCTCTTCCTTGCTCAAAATTGGCACTGTATCATAAGCCACACTTCTACTTCTGGTTTGTTGGTGGTTAGTTGGAGATAAGTCTCCCAGACTTCCCTGCCCAACTTCGATCTCAGCCTCCTGAGTAGCTAGGATTACAGCATGAGCCACCAGTGTGTGGCTTCAATGTTCTGTATTCTCATGCTACAAGTGGCCAGAACTCCAATGTAGCACTGGCCACTTTGTACTGCAATTATTTGTGTATTTTCCCAAGAGTCTGAGATTTCCACAGTAAGGAAATATCTTATTTACCTTCTGATAAAGCCTAGTCTAGTGCTTAGAATTCAATACCAGTTTGTTGAATAAATTTATAAACATCTAGGTCTCTAGCTTTCATGCAAGCCAGGGGTATGCAGTTGATCTTCACATCTGAAAAGGACAAAAATTTTCAGAAAAATCTTCTATAAGTGACAGACTGTAACTTCACAACTGAAAGGCAGGGAAAGATGAAGTCAAAAGGTTCTTCACAAATTATGATATAGAGAATCTAGAAGGAAAAATACGTTTGTGCTCTTTCAGAAAGCAGCAAAGCCTAATTTTTCTTTTTCTTTTTTGCACCATTCTAGGGCTTGAAATCTGGACCTAGTCCTGTCTCTGAGCATAGAGAAGGGAATAAGAATTTAGGGGTACACTTAACTATTATGTCTCCATGTTTCATATAATCAAATTTTTCCTTTATGCTGGGCAGTTCAATTGTTTATCAAAATACAGTGACTCCAAAGTCATTCCTGCCTCATATACTAAGTTATAGAAAATCATTGATTTGATTTGTAAAATACCATTCACATCCTACATATATGTGTATCTCACTAAAGATACACAAACAGTATTATTTTCTCAATCTATATACAGTTAAATGATGCATACTATCATTCTACTGTATTTTAGAAACTAAAACATTTTTTGGTAAATGATTTCTTTAAACTACTTGATTTCAGGCAAATCCCAAACTCTTTATGAAAACAATATGAATAGGCAAAGAAAAAGAAAAATGTCCTACATATGTCAATTAAATAAACCTAAAAAAATAAAACTTGAAGTTAGGCACAGTGATACACACCTAATAACCTTAACATTCAGGCAGCTATGGTTGGAAGATGAGCATGTACTACTTTATATAATTTTAATTTTTGTTTTGTGTATGTTGTGGGGGGGGGAGGGCCTGAGCACTGACCCTGAGCTTTTCCTCCCCATTTGAACCACAGCTTAACTTCCAGCTTTTTTCATTCTTAATTGGAGATAAGAGTCTCTCATTTTTCTGTCCAAGCTGGTTTCAAACTTCGATTCTCCAATCTCAGCCTCCTGAGCAGCTAAGATTACAGACTAAGCCACGGGGACTCAGCTAAAGTTATTTTTTTTTTTTGGTCCGGTTGTGGGGCCTGAACTCTGGGCCTGGGCGCTGTCCCTCAGCTCTTCAGCTCAAGGCTAGCGCTCTACCACTTGAGCCACAGTGCCACTTCCGGCTTTTTTCTTTTTGCTTATGTGGAACTGAGGAATCGAACCCAGGGCCTCAGGCATGCAAGGCACGCACTCTACCACTGAGCCATCTTCCCAGCCCCAGCTAAAGTTATTTTTAATTACCTGGTTTCAAGCTTGAATTCTGAAAGCTTAGCTCTGAGTTCTTCCTTACTCATTCTGTTAATACAACCATTTGTAATGGCAATCTCTTTGTAAACTGGGTCACTGAAGTCACTTGTGTTGGAGGTAATGAATTCAGATCTATTTGTTTCTTGGTCATCAATACACCGTTGCTTTTTCTGTAAAAGTAAAAAAGGGGAGGGATTAATTTATAATTATTACAAATGCAGATTCAATGATTCAAACTTCTGAGACTTCTATATGTTACAAAGCCAATGAAAATGTCCACTGCAGCAATAAGAGGCCAGGATAGGAAAATGAAAGATGTGTTTTCAATATAACTTGCTCTACTCTATTCTGAGTCAGGAGGCTCCTTAAAGGCAAAGAGTCGAAGAAAAATGAGAATTAATGTCAGAATCAGTCACTTCAGTACAGAACTCAGCTGACTTTGGGTGGGTTATTAGCTTTTGATCTATAGTTTCTTTTTCTATCAAAACAAGGTATAATTATCTTAAGTGGTACTTGGTAAAATGATAAATAGTATTTAGGCAGCATTATTACAAGTATGAAATGAAATTATGTGTAGCCCAGTGAGGGCAAGGTCTGTTCAAGCCCAAATATGCTAAAAAGAAAAGCAATTTACTAGCTGAATCCCTCTGCTTTGTTGAAATCAGCAGAGAATTTTTTTTGGGGGGCCTGAACTTTGTGCCTGGGCGCTGTCCCTCAGCTCTTCAGCTCAAGGCTAGAGCTCTACCACTTGAGCCACAGCGCCACTTCTGGCTTTTTTCTTTTTGCTTATATGGTGCTGAGGAATTGAACCCAGGGACTCATGCATGCAAGGCAAGTGCTCTACCACTGAGCCATCTTCCCAGCCCAAGGGAGAAAATTTTTATACTCATTTATTAGGAGCATCCAATGACAAGTTTTAAAAGATAGGATAGTCACTAAGTCCAATTTGGAACAGTTGTCATATCTTGAAGTTTTAAGACTTTGAAATATACTGAAGTATCTACATACGTCTCTTAACAAACAAAAAACTTTAGAAGCACTGATGGCTCATGCCTATAAATCCTAGCTACTCAGAAGGCTGACATATGAAGGTCAGCCCAGGAAATAAAATCCCCAAAACTAATCTCCAATTAGCCAGCAAAAATCTTGAAGTGGGGGTGTGGCTCAAGTGGCAGAGCAGCAAGCCTAGTTCAAAAGAGCTAAGGGAAGGGTGAAGTCCTAAGTTCCAACCCTAGTACTTGCATTTTTAAAAACTTTTGATAAAAATGTCCTACAATGAGGAGAGAAGTGGGGTTGTTAGGGCATAAGAAAGTTTCTTTCCAAGTATCAAGGAGAATGAGATAGCCACATAGAGAAGGAGCAGGAGCATGTAGGACAGTCAAACGTAAAGACTCTTAAGGAAAAAGACCTTTCTCTTCAAAAGACAGCAGGGAAGCCAGAGGTACTTGGAAGAAGGTCCAGCAGAAGGGAGTGAACCAGCCCAGTTCAGATTACAAAAAGATCTTTGTAGCTGTGGTGCGTTAACATCACAGATGGAAGAACAGAAGAACTAGAAAAACCTCGTGCCAATACTCAGTATGAAGTAGTCAACTTTTGTTTGTAAGAGAAAGAAAAAAAGCCTAGCTTGGGTGTTAACAATTTACAATCCACCGTGCTGGCCAGCAACTATCCTATTCGTAAAAATCGATAAATAAAATCCAGAGTTGTCTTTGTACAGCGACTTAAAAAAAAATCAAACAAAAAAAATAAATGAAAAAGATCTAAGATTTTTGTTTGGTTTGTTTTACAATTTTTGCCACTACAATGGGGATCTGTGCCCAAGCCCTGGGTTCAAGCCCCCGGACCACCCCCTCTCCTCCCCCCCCCCACACACACACCTCAGTACTCTGTTTGGAGGGAAATAGTAGGACACAGGGAAAAGTCAGAGGCGAAGCTCCATTCAAGAGGCCGCTGTGGAGAAAGGGCCCAGATTGGCGTCCTAAGAAACGTGACCTCTCCTGGGTAGAGGGTCGGGGATGGGGGGGGGGTTCCCCACTTCAGAAACCACCACCTCTTCAAGAGCCGACGGGGCGGGGGCGAGGTGGAGGTAGAATGGCAACAGTGGACAGAGAACGTTTGCTGCAGAATTCTCACTCGGAACTTCTCCGACGACTGTTTCCTCACACCCGGGGTGGAGGCGGGGGGTGGGGTGGGGGGGTGCTCACCGGGCCCCGATCCGGGTCCGGGGCGGCCCGGGGCGTGCCGGCTGCAGCCAAGACGCGTCCCCGGTGAGGGAGGCCGCGGCAGAGAGGGGCTGGCGGGGCGCGGACCCGCGGCTCACCTCGAGATGGCCCGGCCGCCGCTGCTGCTGCTCCTCGCACGGCGTCTCTGGCGACCCGGGCTGCGCGCGAGCCAGGGCCTCGCCATCGCGACGCCGTCCACTCGGCTCATCTTCCTCCATGCCGGCTCCTGCACCCAGAAGCCAGCTACCGCAGCTGCACCCGGGCTCGCTCTCACTCCGCCAAATCCCTCCGGCCTCGCTCTTCTCGGTTGAAAAATTACCGGGTTTCACGTTCCCGCGGCGGCAGCCACACAAACTCCGACGGGCACCTCCCACTTCCGGGAGCGTGTGGCGTCCGTCTGCTGCGCAGGCGCACTAGGCGAGCGCGCGCGGGGAACGCCGGAGCGGCCAGGAGGCGCGAGAGGCGCAAGCGCGGGAGGGGAAGTGGGCGTGGTCATCCCTGTTGAAGCCCACACCCTGGCGTTTCCTTGAAGCTGGAGCTAGCCTCCTTTCTAGTGTTAATGAGGGACGCTATGAAGTTGATGGGAAATGTGTTGAAGGCCTTTTCTATTTAATGTTTTCTGCAGGTTCTGAAGTCTTTTGCATTATTTTGAAATATTAACTCCATTGATTTTTCTGTATCCAGTGTTGCTTTGAAAATTCTAATGGCAATACGGTTTTTGTGCTTTTGTGCATTTGTTCTTTCTCCCTTGAGACTGCAGATTTTCTCTTTGTGACCTTCATGTTTTTTAATTCACTGAAACAGATCCAAGTGGAGATATGGCTTGAGACCAAGGCCACCTCTGATGCTGACACCCCTGGTGGCCACAGATGCTCTTGAAACCTTGAAATCTTCTACTCAAGGTTGCTTTCCTACCTTACCTCCATCTCACCCCACTCCCATCTGCCTACCCCCCCCCCAATTTCACTTGTTATAAGTGTAAGTATTCTGCCCACCTTGGGTCCTCAGCTCCACCCAGACCTGAGTTCCTCCCTGCCCTGGAGTTCCTGCCATATAGCTGGCCCCTCCCTCTCTCATCCCAGACCCACCTGAACTCCCATCTACCTCACTTCCTACCCCCAGACCCTGCTGCTACCTAGATAGCCGAGGCTACCATGCGCTCTCTCTCCCGGGGAAATATGGCTCCTCTAATAAACCTTGTAATAATCTCTCTCCTCTGCCTCTGCATGGTCCCCTGGCATGGATGTGACAGATCCTTTCAGTAAGGAGAGTTCGCCATTGCACCTTCAGCCCCGCTGAAGGAGACTTGGTTGCCCCTCTCAGATTTTCCTCCTGAGTGAAACCTGTTGGTCTGTAGAGTTCACCTTTCTGCTCCTTTTCGTTTCTTACAATGTCACCTTCAAAACAGGAAGAAGAGAATGCACTGGGACCTTTTTAGCAACAATACAATCTAAAGGCTAAAGAGGTACACTGCCTTAGAAAGTTCAATGCAGTGAGTTCAATCTCAATACTGCCAAAAAAAATTTTTAAGGGGGGGATGGGGAGAAGAAAGAGGAAGAAATAAATAAACACAATCCACTAAACACAGTGTAATGATAAAGACCTGTAATTCTGGTAATTTGGAGGCTGAGACAGAAAAATCTGCAGTCCTAGGAAAACATGGTGGGATCTTGTCTCAACAACAGCACCAACGGCTGAGTATAATCTAAGAAAGCTTATTTTGCACATTTTGTCTTATTTATGCCAGAACTTACACGTTACAGGATTCAGATTTGTTTTGACTTCTTGAGTGGAAGAAACTCAGTTTGAATCTATGACATATTAAAAAGGGGAAAGGTGATCTATCCTATGAAGAACGTCAGGTACTTGCCATTTAAAGTATAAGTAATTCATTGGGATTTAGACATTTAGAAATAACTGAGATTGAGAAAAAAGTTAAAGTGAATGTTAGAAATAGATTATAAATTTTAAATATATAATTCATATTTGCATTTTGGTTCAGTTTCCTGATGTCTCCTACTGTATCAGAAAGTCATCAAGTTATTTGAAATGTTATATATGTGTGTGTGATTTGCTAGAATGACATCAACTTCATGGTGCAAATCAACCCCTTTTTTATCCATTGTGGTTTTTGATCTGTATCTATGACTGGCTCATGCCTTGGATAAAAGGGGGTGGATGCATTCTCAAATAGGGAGATATGTTGAGATTTAACATCACTGGGTATATGGCAGAATAAGAAGTTCATTTCTTGATGTGCCACCAGAGGGCAGTCGATGCAAAATTTGTTCTATTTGATGTATAAAGGACAGCTATAAAGGAGATGAACAGGTTTTCAGTTCTAGTTTGAGGAGTAAGCAATTGATGTGGAGAATTTCATTATTTTTAGACAGTAGGGAATATATGTGAATGAGTTTGGGTTTTGCAAATGTTTATCAATAATAATACATTCCGATGTATATCAAGCATGTGTCAATGTTTATTATGATGGGTGACATAGATAAAATTAAATAATGCATGATCTTGATGTGTTAGGTTTCTTGTATTTCCTGGAGAAAAAAGCACACGTAAATACAAATTAGAATCCATTTCTGTGTGTGCCACACTCCTAATCTTTGAAGGACTTTGAAGGACAGAATTCATTCTGCTAAAGTCAGATGTGTCAAAAGAAGGCTTCACAACACTAGACCTTACAAAGGAAGTTAGACATGTTTGAACTCCCAAGGTAAAGTGATGGATTAAACATGTGCATTTAATTTTCTGCCTTCTCAAATCCCATAAAAATAAGAGGTGTTTTAAGATCTGATCCCACATGAGGCTAAATAAGACAGGATAACAGAAATCAAAAATATGAAAAACAGTATCCCAAAGCTGATGTGAGAAAGCTAAGAACTAGCAATATAGATATGGATATAGATTTTAAAGTCTTCATAAGGTGGCACTGCTGGGCTTTTAAAGGTATTTCACAGTCAAATGGGGGTGTGGGGTTCTCTGGAGGAGGACAAAGGGTTTAAGGTAAAGACCAAGCTAGCTGAGAGCTAAGTTAGAGCCCTAGATGCTCCCTACCACTTGCAGAAATCAGAATGTTTATTCTCCATGGTAACGATTAAGAGATCAGCTTCTAAGCTCCTCCTACCCTAGCTGAGCTCTCAGAATGCAGTAGCCAGAAGTTCCCCTGTCCATGTAGAAGACTGGAAGACTCCTCCCCAGAGAAATCTGGTGTCCACCATGACAATACATTTGCTCCTTGGTTTTGAATCCAATTATAAACTGAAACTTGAAAATATCATAAAGCAATAAGGCATCCATCCTCCCGATGGGTCAAATAATTTAACAGAACTTATTTTCTTATTAAGTATCAAATACCTGTGTAATTTCATAATGCTAACCTACATTGGTAATGAAAAGCAATAGTTTTGTTGATACATGTTCTCATGATTGTAAAGCTGAAAAGTGAATCATCATCCCTTGACTTAGGAATGTCTGTGTTGCAGATGCTGACGCTAAAGTTTCCATCAACCTCCCTCACATCACCCTACAATGACACACAGCCTCAAGGCCAGGCATGGTCAATGCCATTCCCTCCAAGATTCTTTTTGTTTGTTGGCTTGTTTGTTTGGGGCAGTAGTAGGGTTTTGAACTCAGGGCCTTGCAGTTGTTATGTAATACCCTATCATTGGAAACACCTCCCCCCAACCCTCTTCAGGTTGATTATTTTGGAGATAGAGTATGTGTTTTTTCTCCTCAGACTCCCTCAGATCTCCATCCTCCTATCCTCCATCCTCGTTTCTCCCATTCTGGGATTACCCATATTACCACACTCACTGGTTCTTTGAGATTGAAGCCTTGCTAACTTCTTGCCTTCTTGCCTTGGGCTAGCCTTGAACAAACATTCTCTTTCTATCCCTCAAGTTGCTGAGATGAGAGGGGTGAGCCACTTCACTGGGCTTTAGCTGTCTTGATTGTGGTGTGTGTGTGTGTGTGTGTGTGTGTGTGTGTGTGTGTGTGTGTGTGTGTCCCCTTGTCCTGGGGTTTTAACTCAGGGTCTGGGTGCTGTCTCTGAGCTTCTTTTGCTCAAGGCTAACACTCTAGCACTTGAGCCACAGATCTACTTCTGTCTTTTTTTGGGGGGTTGGGTTTGGAGATAAGAGTCTCAGAAACTTAACTACCCCTGCTGGCTTTGAACCATGATTCTCAGATCTCAGCCTCCTGAGAAGTTAGGATTATGGGCAAGAGTTGAGCACTGGCTTAGGGACTCTTCACATATAAGAAATGGAAAAAATGGGACTCTTGCTTTCGCAGTTTTATCTCAGTCAGGAAGACAATAGACACTGAACACCAACTGGAGTTGCAGAAGAGTCACCCAGAAAGCTTACAAAATAGGTTTTGCAAACTTCTTACACAATCTTTAACTCCTTCAGTCTAGTCAAGTGAAGTCAAGCTTCACTTAACAAAGTGTCTTCTCAGGAATTGGTTACACAATTTCATTATCATGCAAACATCAAATGAGATATAAGTACGTTGCTCCAGATGACAAAGTGGAGTAAATACACAAATCAGTAATATTATTCACTTATTATCATCATACACGGTACATGATTAACCTTATGTTCTTTGGTTTCTTTTTTCTTTTCTTTTTTGTGCCAGTCTTGGGGCTTGAACTTAGGACCTTGGCACTGTTCCTGAGCTTTTATACCCAAGGCCAATACTCTACCAATTGAGTCACAGCCCCACTTCCAGCTTTTTTGGGGTAGTTAATTGGAGATAAGAGTTTCATGGATTTTTCTATCTGGGCTGAAAAATCCTCATATATAAGCCTCCTGAGTAGCTATGATTACAGGCATGAGCCACTAGCGCTAGGCCCGTGCTATGCTGTGCTGCAGCCATCAGGAGGTTTTTCATACCACAAACACTTAGGCAACTCATAATACACAGATGTCACTGTGCCATTATAATCTTGTAAGTGGCTAATGTTGAGAGAAACCTCATAATGTATCATAAGCCTGCCTATAAAAGGATTTCAATTGAAAGGAAAATTATGAAGACAATGTGTTCAGAAAGAAGGAGTGCAAATTTCCCCTGTCTCATGTGTATCAGTGGATGTGCAGGCATGCTTTCTTCTTCATCTCTAGGCAAGAAATGCTTCACTAGGACCCTGGAAGGCTTGATTGGTGTCCCCTGCCATGAAGAAGTACAGTCAATTGCTGTCTGATTTGTACCAAAAGGATCCAGGGCAAGAGAGAAGGGCAGACCCAAGATAATATTAGCAAGGTGAATGAGGTTTATGCTGCTATGAAACTTGTTTTCCAAATTGGGAGAGCAATCCTGGAGGCCATGTGTGGTGTAGCTGTGTGTGTGTGTGTGTGTGTGTGTGTGTGTGTGTGTGTGTGTGTGTGTGTGTGTGTGTGTGTGTGTGTGTGTGTTCATACTCAGGCTTGAAAGCAGGGCCTCTTGGGCCTAGGCACTTTCCCTTACTTTTTCACTCAAACCAGTTGAGCTACATCTCCATTTCTGGTTTTCTGGTGGCTAATTGGAATTAAAAGGCTCATGGACTTTCCTGCCCAGGATCATTTGGATCCTGATCCTTAAATCTCAGCCTCCTCTGTAACTAGGATTATAGGAATCAACCACTGGCACCCAACTAAGCTTGTAGGCTGAAAGTAAAGAAATAGAGCAGATCAGGCTCTCAATCCTGGCTGCTTCTTAGAAAATCCCAGACAGGGAATCTCAGTGAAGTCAAAAGCTATTATTATTATTGTTGTTGTTATTACTATTGGAATTGAACTCAGGGCCTTCTCCATACTAGGCCAATACTATCACTTGAGCTATGTCCCTCAGCCTCAGAAGCTTTATTTATTATATGGGACCCAGCATCCTAAATATCAATATGACATTGTACAATTAATGTGTCTTTAGAACTTATTCATTATTTAAAGATAATCAGAAGCATAAGGGAACCACTTGATTTATTTTTCATTTATGAGCAGGGAAATACTTCTTCAACTGAATAAATTTTAAATGGGCAAGGAGGAACAAAATAAAAATCGCTCCTTACTGTGTTTATGAATTCTACTTTCAGAACATATGTGAGGTAAGTCTGCTATTACGCCTGTTTTACAGATGAGAAGATGAGGCACAGAGAGACTAAGTCCTTTAGTTAAAGCTATGCAGCCAGGAAATGCTGGAGCTAGGATTTGACTACAGACCTAAAGCACTTAATAGCCATCTAAGCCCCACATGGTGGTGCACTAACTCCTATAATCCCAGCACTGGGGAAGCTGAAGCAGGAGACTGCGTGATCAAGACTAGCCTTGGCTATGTAATGAGACTATCTCTCTAATGAAACAAAACAAAAACCAAGAAGCCATCCCACACTGCCTAATGAGGACTACAGAAAATAAATATCTTTAACTATAGGACAATGTGTCCTGTGAAACGCTCATGATATATGATATATATTTTTATATTTTGTGATATATATTTTAGTGTACTTTCTTTGTCCTGAATGAATTTCCAGAGAATCATTACTCTATGCTTGTTTTCTTAAGATAATGCCCTTTTTTACAGGTTCATAATGCTATGAGATTTGATGATTCGTTATTAGCCTTGAAGAACTTAACAACCAGTAAATAACAGATGCTCATGATCGCTCAATGACAAAGAGGACAGACATTATTATTATTATTTACTTTACATGGATGGAAAATCCGAATCATTCATTGTCCTTTCAACAAAAGAGAGAACAGTGAGAGCATTCAGGGAATGTTGATGAAGTTGACAGAAAAAAAAACGTTCGGAAGGGCAAAAGGGAGAAGCAGAGTGCCACCCAGAGGTTAGAAGCTACTACAACCCTTGGCTGAAGCCACTAAAGATCCTGTATGACAGTTACTGCCACTGATGGAGCCAATGATTGATAACTCCTGAAGGGAGGGACCTTGGGAAATGATGCCAAGGAAAGCAGAAAAAAATAGGAGTAGGATGGAGAACTATTAACCCTGTCTGGCCTGAATACAACTGTAGAGCAAGTGATTATTTGGATTAGTGGTAGTCAGGACTAGAAATCAAGTATCCTCAAGGTCATGCTTACTTTTGACACCAACTGCAAGTTGAAGGGTCCTCAAGACCACAAAAACTATATATAATGTATTAGGAAGATAAAGAACTCACAGAAAGCTGACCTTCTCAGTTATGATCTATTGCTGTTAAAGAGTACAACTTAAATGAACAGAAGGAAGAGACATATCAGTAGAGTCCAGGAGAGTTCTGAGTACATTTCTCAGTGGAGGCATCAATGGTACTATTTGTATGGAATCTTGCCAACAAGAAAAGTGCCCCAGAACCTTGATATCTTGGGTTTTTATTGGGGAAGTTAGAAATATATGATCCCATGCATGATAAAAATTCTCAATAATCTAGAAGTTGATCTGATACTACATGGCCCAAAGCTCTCATTATAAATTACAAAAATAACATGGACTACATGATGTGGCTTAAAGCACCCAAGTGAAAATACCTTTTTATTTTTTTATTGTGAAAATACTGTACAGAGGGGTTACAATTACATGGGCAAGATAATGAGTACATTTCTTATCAAGCATTGTAGCCTCCTCCT